>NC_042630.1:21952532-22279262 GCF_901001135.1 Rhinatrema bivittatum
GCTGTTAGCTTTGAAAAACTCAGAGGGGGGTTCAGTGTGGGCTGCTTGGTGAAACGCCTACTGCTTCTGTGCAAAGCTTTCTAGGCTTCTAGCCAATGAACTGACACTCTCCAAATATGGTGCCATGCAATGACATCACCCACATGGAAAAAGAATGGTTCTAGTATGAATATCTCCCAACATCCTCTTCATTAAAGTCTGTCGCAAAGAATTAATTTAGTTTTTCTACTATGGCCTTATTCACCATGGGTGTCTCTTTTACCCCATGGTCAACTATTGATCCAACTGACTTTCTCATATTTTTCCTGCTTTCAATGTAATTGAAAAAGATTTTGCTGTACTGGGCCAGTGGCTCAGGTGGCAAGTGCTGTGCACTGCCATGTGGATGATTCTCAGCTCGATCCCCGAGTCAGATTTTCTGCTCCCTGACTTGGCTAGGGCTGCATTCACAGCCCCTAGTGGGTAGGGAATTACTTAATGGATGACACCTGGTGGCCAGATTCAGCATCCATGATTACATGGTTCCCCCGGAGCATGGCTCCTGACCCAGGACTGTAATTACAATGACCAGATTAGATATGCTGGGTGGTGAATCTTTTTTGGCTTTTATAGCACCATTTATCCATTCTTGCATGTCCTTCATTGTATTTTTATGCTCATCATTCCCCCATCCTCTTCCCCTTTCTTCCTGACCATCAAACTTTAAGAGACCCCCAGAAGTATAACTCACCCCTCGCCCTTGTTCTTGTCCTTCAGCCAATGGTGCAGAGTGTTGCTGTTGAACTGCAGTGCCCCCTTCAGGCCTCCTTTGCACTGAATCTGCATGATGGTGTGAGAGTTCTTCACAACCTCGATCAGCCCCACACAGTCCCCAATGGACAGGCAGCCGTAGGGCAGCATCCTAAGGGAGAAGAGGCAGAGAAGGATCAGTGATGGAAAATTGGGAGCACCATGTGTCAGGAGAACTTCTGGGATGCAAGTTTTCCAGTATGGATATTTCCCAACATCCTCACCTAAACTAAAGAATTCCAAATTATCCCTATCAACTGAAAAGAAGGTTGTTAATATAAACAAAAACCACACTTTGAAATGTCTGTATGTCAATGCCAGAAGTCTAAGAAGGAAGATGGGAGTTAGAATGTATAGCAGTGAATGATGAGATAGACATAACTGGCATCTCAAGAGACCTGGTGGAAGGAGGATAACCAATGGGACAGTGCTATATCAGGGTAGCAATTATACCGCAATGATAGGGAGGATCAACTTGGTGGGGGTGTAGCATTTTATGTCCGGGAGGGTATAGAATCCAAGAGGATAAAGATCATACAAGAGACTAAATGCTCAGTAGAATCTATATGGGTAGAAATCCCATATATGTTGGCAAGAGTAGAGTCATAGGAATATACTATCATCCACCTGGTCAAAATGAACAGACAGATGATGAAATGATAAGAGAGATCAGAGAAGCTAACCAATTTGGCAGTGCAGTAATAATGGGAGATTTCAATTACCTGTAAGCAATGAGGGAAACCAAACATTTTTATAGAAAATAGCCTAAGTGACGGTGTCAGCAAGCCTGATGTTGTGATTTCTAAAAAAGAACCCAACCGGTCTTCTAATCATTCACCATCACTTTCAAAAGGAAAAATCTTTTTATTAAATCTCAAAAAATAGTTTTAGTCATTTTTTTTTAATCTTTTCATTAAAAGTCTTTATAACCTTCAACTCAAACCTATTAGAGAAGTATAACCAGCAGTCTCTTTGTGAAATAATAACCACAGCCCCTTATGACCCGCACTTACTGGGAATTCTCAAAAAATATTTTTAGTCATATTTTTTTATCTTTTCATTAAAAGTCTTTATAACCTTCAACTCAAACCTATGTACCTCAATCTCTTTCCTGGACATTCAGATCACGATGACAGATGAAGGATTTATCACCTCTATTTTACGAAAATCAGTCTGTTCTAATACTTACCTGCATTTTGAGAGTGCCCATCCACGGACTTTTAAGTCCAACCTTCCTGTCAGTCAATTCATCCGTCTTAGACACTACCCTTGCCAATTATGAAATGCAAGCACAAAATCTTTCTGCACGTTTCTTACAATGAGGATATCCACGTTCTTGTGTCTGAAAAGCTTACCTACGAGCAAAATGTACCCATCGGGAGTGGCTTTTCCACCCTCGCTCTGCTGAAGACTCTCCTGTTTATACATGGATCCTTCCGTTGTCGTCAGAAGCTTATGTGATCCGACAATCTATTCTCAATAACTGGCATGTTCTGCACTTGCAAGAGGTATTCCAGTCCCCTCCACAGATCACTTTTTCTAGAGTGTCCAATCTCAAGAATTTGCTGGTCCATTCTGATTCCTCTAGTTCTTCTATTGAAAACAGCGATATTAGGGGGTCTCATCAACCCTGCAATAACTGTTCGGTATGTGCCATTTCGATGTCAGTTATTGACAGAATTGTTTTTAATTCAGGCTACACAATTTTTCTGAAGTATATAACATCTTGTCTGTCCACGACGGTTATCTACCTGATTCGCTGCCCTTGTGATCTATTATATATCAGAATGACCAAACGCCTGTTAAAGACTCGGATGATCGAACATAGAAACATAGAAACATAGAAATGACGGCAGAAGAAGACCAAACGGTTCATCCAGTCTGCCCAGCAAGTTATGCACTTTTTTTTTTCTTCATACTTATGTTACTCTTGGCTCTTAGTAACCTTTTGGTTCTATTTCCCTTCCACCCCCACCATTAATGAGAGAGCAGTGTTGGAATTGCATCTAAGTGAAATATCTAGCCCAATTAGTTAGGGTAGCAACCGCCGCAATAAGCAAGCCACACCCACGCCCACCTGCCCACCCAGACTAAATAATTCAGTCCTTGTTGGTTGTTGTCTGTATATAGATCCAACTTTCTTCATTCCCCCTGCCGTTGAAGCAGAGAGTTATGCTGGATATGCATTGAAAGTGAAGTATCAGTCTTTCTCTCCTGCCGTTGAAGCAGAGAGCTATGCTAGATATGCATTGAAAGTGAGCTATCAGACTTTCTCCCCTGCCGTTGAAGCAGAGAGCTATGCTGGATATGCTTGAAGTATCAGTCTTTCTCCCCTGCCATTGAAGCAGAGAGCTGTGCTGGATATGCATTGAAAGTGAAGTATCAGACTTTCTCCCCTGCCGTTGAAGCAGAGAGCTATGCTGGATATGCTTGAAGTATCAGTCTTTCTCCCCTGCCATTGAAGCAGAGAGCTATGCTGGATATGCATTGAAAGTGAAGTATCAGGCTTATTTGGTTTGGGGTAGTAGCCGCCGTAACAAGCAAGCTACTCCCCACTTTTTTGTGAATGCAAATCCTTTTTTCCACATTTCCTCTTGCCATTGAAGCTTAGAGCAATGTTGGAGTCACATTAACCGTGTGTATGTTTATTAAATAAGGGTATTATCTCCAGGTAGTAGCCATCATTCCCACAAGCCACACCACTCTTCATTCACGTCCTCTAGACTTTATGAATCCACAGTGTTTATCCCACGCCCCTTTGAAGTCCTTCACAGTTCTGGTCTTCACCACTTCCTCTGGAAGGGCATTCCAGGCATCCACCACCCTCTCCGTGAAGAAATACTTCCTGACATTGGTTCTGAGTCTTCCTCCCTGGAGCTTCAAATCGTGACCCCTGGTTCTGTTGATTTTTTTCCGACGGAAAAGGTTTGTCGTTGTCTTTGGATCATTAAAACCTTTCAAGTATCTGAAAGTGTATCATATCACCTCTGCTCCTCCTTTCCTCCAGGGTGTACTTATTTAAATTCTTCAATCTCTCCTCATAAGTCATTCGATGAAGACCCTTCACCTTTTTTAGGTGCCCTTCTCTGGACCGCCTCCATCTTGTCTCTGTCTCTTTGGAGATACGGTCTCCAGAACTGAACACAGTACTCCAGGTGAGGCCTCAACAAGGACCTGTACAAGGGGATAATCACTTCCCTTTTCTTACTCGATATTCCTCTCTCTATGCAACCCAGCATTCTTCTGGCTTTAGCTATCGCCTTGTCACATTGTTTCGCCGACTTCAGATCATTAGACACTATCACCCCAAGATCTCTCTCCTGCTCCGTGCACATCAGCCTTTCTCCCCCCATCGAATACAGTTCATTCGGATTTCCACTCCCCATATGCATGACTCTGCACTTCTTGGCACTGAATCTCAGCTGCCATATCTTCGACCACTCTTCCAGCTTCCTTAAATCCCATCTCATTCTCTCCACTCCTTCTGGCGTGTCCACTCTGTGCAGATCTTAGTGTCATCCGCAAAAAGACAAACCTTACTTTCTATCCCGTTCGCAATGTCGCTCACAAAGATATTGAACAGGACCGGTCCCAACACCGATCCTTGTGGTACACCGCTTAAAACTGCTCTCTCTTCAGAGAGAGTTCCATTTACCATCACACACTGTCTTCTGTCCGTCAACCAGTTTGCAATCCAGGCCACCACCTCGGCACTCACTCCTAAGCTTCTCATTTTATTCACCAGTCTCTTGTGCGGGACTGTATTAAAAGCTTTGCTGAAATCCAAGTAGATGACATCGAGTGCTCTTCCTTGATCCAATTCCTTGGTTACCCAGTCAAAAAATTCTATCAGATTTGTCTGACAGGATCTTCCCCTGGTGAATCCATGCTGCCTCTGATCCAGCAATTCTCCCGACTGTAGATAGTTCACTATTCTCTCTTTCAACAGCGACTCCATTACTTTTCCCACCACCGAGGTGAGGCTAACCGGTCTGTAATTACTAGGGGAGTGAATCGTGTGATCGATCGTCTTAACGATCGATTTTGGCTGGGGGGGGGGAAGGAAATCTTATCGTCGTGTTTTTTTTAAAAAAAAAATTGTTAAAAATCGTAAATCGGGGGAGGGCGGGAAAACCGGCACACCAAAAAAACCCTAAAACCCACCCCGAACCTTTAGAACAAATCCCCCACCCTCCTGAACCCCCCCAAAATGTTTTAAAATCCCTGGGGTCCAGTGGGGGGGTCCCGACGCAATCTCCCTCTCTCTGGCCACGACTGTGGCCCTTATCATGTGACAGGGCAAAGGTAGCGCCGGCGCCATTTTGGTTCCTGGGTCCCGACGTCACGCGTGCAGGAGATCGCCCCTGGACCCCCGCTGGACCCCCAGGGACTTTTGGCCAGCTTGGGGGGGCCTCCTGACCTCCACAAGACTTGCCAAAAGTCCAGCGGGGGTCCGGGAGCGACCTCCTGCGCGTGGGCCGTATTGCCAATCTTCAAAATGGCGCCGGCACTACCTTTGCCCTCACTATGTCATACGGGCGACGGTCGCCCGTATGACATAGTGAGGGCAAAGGTAGCGCCGGCGCCATTTTGAAGATTTTGCCCTCACTATGTCATACAGGCGACCGTCGCCCGTATGACATAGTGAGGGCAAAGGTAGCGCCGTGGCTCGCGACACTTCTTGCTCAGAGTGTCGCGAGCCACCACCCCCGACGGGCCTTCCAAACCGGATCAGTCTAGGCACAACGACACAGAGTTCAAATTTTGCCCACGCACCCCACAGGAGCGGCAGACCGCCGATTTTTTATGGCACCATGCTGGGCCACGTAGCCACGCGGTCAGAGCAGCTGAGGGAAGAAAAAAATAGGCCCGAGACCTGCAGCCGCGCAAGCGCCACCGGCAGCACGGGAAAAAAATAAATAGAAAAATAAAAAAACACTGCCTACCTTCACTATCAACCTGGAGCCCTGGAAGAGGAAAGAAACGAAACTGCGACGGCTCAAAGCTGTCCCCACAGCCTGCTGCACAGCAGGCTCCCCCGGTGCTGACTCCTTACCTCAGACTGAAGAAATCTTTTTTTTTTTTTAAAACTATCTTTAAACAACTAAACTACTGAAACCTGCACTAACAGGGGTCGAGGGAGCAGCTTCGGGGGTAGGAAGACCAGAAGCCCCCGGCCTGTACACCCCGGGACGGAGCGGGTGAAATACAGTCAGGGGTGTCTAACCCCTTGGACGCCCGGCTTCCACTGAGGGATGG
This sequence comes from Rhinatrema bivittatum, assembly GCF_901001135.1. NCBI lineage: Eukaryota > Metazoa > Chordata > Amphibia > Gymnophiona > Rhinatrematidae > Rhinatrema > Rhinatrema bivittatum. The sequence continues at coordinate 21,958,581 of NC_042630.1, forward strand.
CCCACGAAGGTGCCTAACACCTCAGGAAGCAAACGAGAAGGAAAAATAAAATAAATTTCCTAACTACCCTGAAAAAAACTAAAACTGCAGGAGATGCACCCTACCACCTGCTGGAGTCAGAGAAATACTGAGTGACTGCAGGTGGCACGCTCGTTATGTAGCAGTGCCCAAAGTTCTAATTGTTCTCTGATGCCACCTGCTGGTAGGGATACACAACCCACTTTTCTGGACTGATCTGGGTATGTTCAGGAATGGAGGATTTTGATCTGAGTATCATCAGATGTGATATTGAGGCTGTAAATATTTAAGAACTCTGTTGTTTGTGATATCGGCCTATTCTTATTTATTATAAAAAAGGTAGCGCATCTCACCCAGCTTTCTTATAAAACAGATAAATTCTAAGGCTCGTTCCAGTTAGCATTAATAACTGGCATCTAAGCCAGATTTGGGTTACAAAAGAGCATCGGAAACTGCAGGTCATGAGTTGGCCCAATGGCCATGGGCTTGATTCTCAGGTCAAGTCTTTTGTTCCCTGGGCCAGCTGGGTGTGGGGAGTGGTATTCACAGATCTTAGGGAAAGGACTTTCATCCCTTGCTCAATGATAACAGCTACTTCCTAGAAACAGAGTGTATGTGGACTGGGCTCTATAGCGAGCTGCAGCTATGTCCCTTGGTCAAGGAATGGAAATACAATCGTTGGACTAGGTGGGAAAAAACCCTGAGCAGTTGCAAATAAAGGCTCATGGCACCTTAGAACAACAGAGGCTGGTTAAAATTGAGCTGGAGCCCTAAGGATGCAGGAGGAAACTGCCAGGCCAGAAAATTAATAAGTAACAACATTTAAAAAAAGAAACTGGCAGTGACAAAGGTTTTTTCCCCCCTTTATTTACAGACACATCCAATGTAAGCTTCTGTGCCTGCCTGCTCCCCAGTACCTGAGATCCAGACCTTGGTTCTGCCACATGTTCTCCATGATCCGAATGATCTGCAGTGTCAGCATGTCCTGCCGCAAATCTAGAGAAGAAATTGAAGTGCTGAATTTCACAGGCCTTTGCATGACAGCTGTTCTTTGATCTTTCCACTTATATACTTCAAATCTGACCTGAAGCTCCCCCTGCTATTCCAATACCGACACACACACACACACACACACAGAGCTCTGCCAATGCATCTGCAGCAACTTTTCTCTCTCATATTTTGGCAGATCATGTTTTATGAGTCAGTTTTTAAATTGCTTGCAAGTACCATGGGCCTATAAGTCAATTTTTAAAGGGAAACTCCTTTCAAAACCCACTGACTGGCCAGTGACGCTTACCCTGTGTGCTTTGCAAATTCGAAAGTATGCTGGGCGAAAAAGGTGAAAGCAGACATAGGGATTCCAAACTGAAATCTTTGTGTTTACTTTACATGACCCACCCTCAGCATCGCAGCCAGTGTCACCCGTTTTCCTCAGAGGGGCAATTTTCAAAGGGTATTTTCCCACAGCTAAACATCAGTGTACACACAGAAAAATCTTTAAAATTGCCCTTCACTCTTTTGCTTTCTTTCTATTTCTTTTCTCACACACAAAAGAGTGATGTTCACACTTACCATCACCATTCTTAAAGATGATCTCATTGTTGGTAAAGAGGAGCTCAGACATAATGTCTGGGTTTTCCCAGTTCAACCAGAGTGGCCGTTTGGCAGAGGACATGATCCGACATTCTTCTAGCCTGTAAAGGACACAGAACGCTGGCTGTGAGGTAACAATGAAACTTGTGGGCAATGCTCACAAGCCTATAATGCCAGTCCTTCAGGGCTGCAAACAGTTCTGAATAGTCATCAGGTGTAGCTGCATACAGTAAATCTAAGAACTGGGATCCTTTGCAAATTGTAGGTACTTAGCACTAAATGGGCAGTTTTCCCAGTGGAGAGAGGTGAATAGTGGAATGGTCCAGGAATTAGTACTAGCACCAGGTTCATTTTACTTATTCATTGATGATCTGGAAAAGGGAGCCATGGGTGAATGATCAAATTTGCAGATGTCACAAATATATTCATAGGATTTTAAAACATGAAAAGCCTGAGGAACTGCAGAAGGACCTTGTCAAACTGGAGAACTGGGGATCTAAATGGCAGATGAAATTCAATGTGGACACATGCAAAGTAATGCACATAGGGAAAATAATCCTAACTATAGGTACACAATGCTGGACGTCACATTAGGAGGAAAAGGACTTTGAAGTCATTGTGTTGTGGACTATATATTGAAAACCTCAGTTTGATGTACATCAGCAATCAAAAAAACAGCTGTTCTCTAGTGCTCTGGCAAATGCAGAATCTTGGAATCATCCCAGGTCACCGTCCTCTCCAACTCAAAAAGGGCTCAAAACCTGGCTCTTTACATTAGCGTATCCAGATGTTGACCCTCAGCCCTCTCACCATCCCCTCCTCCTATCTGCCTCTCCTCTTTCTCCCCTTTTCTTCCCCCCCCCAAGCAAAGTCTCCAAAATACAGTGTTTCTTCCCCCTAGCAAAGACTCCTAAATACTGTGTTATTAGTTCCCCTCCTCCACCCTAAGCTTATCCTTCCCTGTCCGTCCCTCCCTCCCCCACCCCCTTCTATCCCTTCCACTGACTTCAATGGTCTGGTACCTACCAGCCCACCTGTACATATATTGTTTATTGTTAATTTATATTTCAAATGTTCCTATAAAATCTCTCTTTCTCTATCCTTCCTACTGCTGTCCTCTCTCCTCCTTCATTGCTGCTCCCCCTTCCCCCTCCCTGTTTATTGTATTTCACTCTCTTGTTAAATTTGTTACAATGTAAACCGGCATGATGTTCCGACCAATGTCGGTATATAAAAATCAACAAATAAATAAATAAATTCAGTTCTGAACAAGAGAGAGAACTCTTAAAGGGCAACTTTATCAAATTCGACTTAGAAATTGTATCTGCCAACCAGTTCCACAGCCACCGAAGGCGTCATGCCGCTATAACAGCTGTACGCACCCAGTCACAGCCCACGTCAGGTAAAAATGCCATTCCCAGTACCAACGCAAGCCTGAGCGGGATGCAAGCCTGATCAAGGCACAATAGAGCAGCAAGAAGCTATTTGCAAATGCAATTCCACCACCTCAAATGCCTGCTTGAGGATAGTCTCAATCTTGCCATCCAGGGCTCCTTCAGGGCCGCACCCCCCCCCCCCCCCAACCAGGATGGTGGTTCACAGTGGCCACGTACACCAGGGCATCAACCTCCAAGAATCCAATGGCTCCCTTGCCCTCGGGTCTAGGGGGTTACAGGCCTGGCAAATATCGCCCCCCCCCCCCCGTTTAACATTTTTTACTGGGGTATATCATTCAAGGTTAACTACTCCTGCACTGGTCCAAAGAGTGGCAATAAAAAACAGACAGACACCTTACTTAAGGTGACCAGGATGGAAACCTTCCTCTGAACTCCTAACACGCCACTCCAATCCACTCCAAGTGTTTTTAGGATCTGAGTTAAGAGAATGGAGCACAGACCTATTGTGGCTCCAAGTCAGGTGGGATTTTACCTTCTTCCAAAGGTGAGTAGCCCAGGTCCTCCCTGGAATCATCCATTAAGCTGCACTTTATGCTGCTTGCCTGACCTGGTCGCAAAGTGGGAAGGCCTAGGGCACTTCCCTTCCTTACGGGGCTACTTGGGCCCTGCTGGGTGCCTTCTCAGAAACGTTTGAAACACAGAAAAGAATTTTCACCCAGGAAAAGGATGCCGAATCTATCCCGTGGCACTCTCCATGGCCACTGTCCTAGGGAATTGGTGTGGGATGGGGAATGTCACTGACCAGCACCTCGCCTCCTGTGCTCCCCTCCACCAAATCTCATTTGGGCAAGACGACACCCAAACTGTAGCAAAAACTCTTTGCAGGACAATTCTCCTTGAGCCACCAGGCAACACTGGTCTTGGCAAAGACAGAGCAATAGCTGGATAGCGCTTATTTAGCCACCAGGGGAGGCCTCTCAGTCTCTCTAACCCCCAGCACCATAATCCTTCTCAAAGGGGCTGCCTCTTGCCCAGCAGCCTTCTGTGCACTGCTAAGACCACAACAGCTCACTAGGGCATGCAGTTGAGCCCGCACACGTATGCACAAACCCCGAGCCTGCGGTCTTGCACGCATACCTGTGCATGTATACGTGCGCATGGAACTCTAGGCTCTGGCCTTATTGTGCACATGTTTGAGCGCATAGGAAAAACCCCAGCCGCGGCCTTACCACATGTCGCAGAGGCCTGTCCTTTCCCTACAAGGCCGACATACAGGAACAGTGGCGTGGGAGCCCAGATGTGTGTCTACTGCCTGAACCAATGGCATTGTCGGTTCACCGCCCTGCTCCACTTCCCAGAGATCGATCAGAGGTGCGAGGTGGGGATTAGCACTGGTGGGAGAGAAAATTGCCTGCTAGGGAAGGGAAGCCCCTTGTATTCTTTTTTATCTGATCTCAGAGCTCCGCTGGCTGAAATCATGTCTGGGCCGGTGGCTACGGAGGGAGAGGGCACAAGCCTTCACTGCTGAGCACCCCTATTCTTCTTTTTTTTTTTTTTGAGCCTAAACCTGGCAAGGCACAAAGATTCAAATTCTCAGCTGAGGGAGAACTCCAGACTGGGTTCACCTCAGGTGCTCAAATCTGTTTCTTCTTTCTTCTCTTTTCACCTTTTTTTTTTTAAACAGACAATCCCCACTAGGGAGATGCATGTCCATCATCTACTGGAGATGGAGAATACTGTCAGGGGGAAGGGCTATATGTCGGTGATGTCAGCAAGTCAGTTGTCTTTGTCTCTATCTGCTGGTAGGATTGCATAACCCACCAGTGTGGACCGGCCTGAGAACTGAGAAATAAAGGATATGTAAGAGTTTATGTAGAAGGTTAATAAGCAGGTTAAGGCACTTCAGCTTGAAGAAAAGACAATTGAAAGAGTGTTAGTGTTTGAGGTAGTTGTGGGTGGATCCTTGGGCCGGTAGCAGATGACCACGCCCCTGGGGGAAGATCCCAAGAGGGACCACCAGTCAGGCTCAGAGTATGGAGACAGACACACACTAGTTCTTTTATTAAACCGTATATTGAACCACCAGAGGTGGCAGTAGTGAGCTGACATGTCCGGCTGGGCTGTAGTCCCTCAGATACTGGAACAGTGATCCTGGATAACTGAGCTATAGAGAAACTGAATATAGTGAGTAGGCAGGGTATGCAGAGTTCAGGAACAGAACCTTGATGGTAACGCTCACACAATAGTTTTTTGGAAGCAGCCCAGGAGCTGGAAAGAAGTAGGCCCTCGAGGAGCGAGTACCTGGTTCCAGGGAACGCTCTGAGAGAGAGAGGTAACTCACTGATGTTGTAGGCAGCAATGACTTCCTGGCAGAAGTGGTATTCAGTAGCAAGTCCGGGAACGAAGGCCCTCGAGGAGCGAGTACCGGTTCCAGACTGTGATCTGAAAAGCAAACGAGAAAGCGAGGCCCCCGAGGAGCGGGTACCCCTGGTAAGTCCGTGGAGGCAGAGTAGCTTAGGTAGAGTAACCCTATCCCTTGCTAACTCGATTAGTTAGCGATTTCAGAGACCTTAAACATCCGGTGCGAATGACGTCACCTCAGGGGGACGCCCCTGAGGTTCGCGCCACTGCTGGTACTTCAGTCAGGGCTGGGCCGCGCGCGCGCCCTTAGGCTCCAGGGAAACATGGCGGTGTGCAGGGTCTAGCCGATCCGGGGACGCCGGAGGAGGATGGCAAGAGGACGCCGCGGCAGCCAAACTTCCAACAGGCAAAGAGGGAGTCGCCAAAGCGGTAAGGTGGGCGTAGTGGAGACGTCGGGCAGCAACGGTCGCAACAAAGAGGTTTATAAAATTATGAATGGTATGGAACAAGCTGCTGCATCTCAAAAAAATATCTAGCAGAAATAGAAAAGGTACAGAGAAGGGTCACCAAAATGATAAAGGGGATGGAAATACTCCACTATGAGAAAATGTCCCGGATGTTTTCAATGTTTCTATGAGAGCAACGCTAAAAGCGGCATGCCCTGTCGCGAGCCATTGAAAGAGGGGAATCCACCCGAGGGAGAAAAGAAAACACACTCACCTCCAAAAAAGCTGAAGGAGCCCCCCAAGCACACTAGGACATCTAAATAACTCCTACCTAAGGGGAGGAAGCCGCCTGCACAGCCGAGCTGTGCTCTGGTGCAAACACTTTTTTTTTTTTTTTAACTTTATCCCAAAGAGACAAATTGCCCTTAAAGAAACAGGCAAAGTTTCAAAAGGGACTCAAAAAAAGAATCAAATTGAGCTTGCAGCCGCTTAGGCGGCCTTGTGAAGGGGAGGGATCTGGACAACCAGATTGACACCCCACAGGTGCACAGACTGAGCACACACAAGGACACCAACCCCCGGCTCGGCTGCCTCAACCGGACAGGGATTCTCAAAAAAACCAAAAGAAACCCCAGGGAGGAAGGCTCAAAAGAAATAATTGCTGTAAAAAAACTAGCAAGCTGCAGAACTGCAGGATTCAAACCCTCTGCCATCTGCTGGAGACAGAGAAATACTGAGGAACTGCAGGGGCACTGGGATTTATGATGCCGTGTCAGCAAAGCTTTTCTCTGTCTCCATTTGCTGGCAGGGGGGAATGAACTCAGGAGTCTGGACTGATTTGGGTACATACAGGGACAGGATAGTTACAGAAGGAAAACTAAAATAAAAAAAACACAAAGACAGAAATCAGGAGAATCCAGAAGTCAATATGTTTCCCTCAATGTACAATTAAGCTATGGAATTTGTTGCCAGAGGATGTGGTCAAGGCATCTAGCATAGCTGATTTTACAAGGGGTTTGGACAAGTTCCTATAAGAAAAGTCCATAAACAATTATTAGCCAGGTAGACTTAGGGAAAGCTACCTCTTATCCCTGGTAGCAGGCAACAAGAAAAGGATCTACTCTTTGGAATCTGTAAGTGGGATGCGCCACCTGCAGTCCCCCTTCAGTATAAACAATATCAAAGCAGAATTAAAGTGGTAACAGGAATCCAAAAATTTAAATGGTTAAACCAAATTTAGGAGACTCAACTATGTACAAAATGTGAAATCTTCATCCTGCTATAGTATGACAGGAAAAAAAAAAATCTGTCGAGCGGAATCAAAAAACTGGGCAGGCATCTGGGCTGATCTGTGGTACTACAGGAATGAAAATTAGCAGGTAAGAACCAATTTTCCTTTCCCTGTACGTACCCGAATCAGTCCAGACTGCTGGGATGTACCCAAGCCGCCTTACATGGGGTGGGACCTAGAAAACCCTGCTCGAAGCACACCGCTGCCAAAACTTTACGATTCGGGAGCCCGAACATCCAAACGGTAATGCCAAGCAAAGGTATGCTAAGATTTCCAGGTTGCCGCCCTACAGATCTCCTGAGGGGAAATCAACTGACTTTCTGCCCAGGACACCGCCTGAGAATGGAGCGAATGAGCCTTAAGACCCTCTGGAACTGCTCACCCATGACATCTGTATGCTGAAGCAATAGCATCCTTCAACCACCGGGCAATAGTAGCCTTGGAAGCTTTATGCCCTTTCCTGGGACTGCTCCACAAGATAAAAAGGTGATCTGACAGGCGAAAATCATTAGTGTCCTCCAAGTAACGCATCAGCGCCCACCTGACATCCAAACGCTTCAATTCACGAGCATGTGGAGAATTCTTATCCAAATCCGGGAATGCAGGCAACTCAACGGACTGGTTCACGTGAAAAGCCGATACAACCTTAGGCAGAAAAGGACGGCATGGTTCTAAGAGAAACGTCAAAATCGGAAAACCTAAGAAAAGGTGCATAACAAGATAGGGCCTGAATTTCCAAAATTCTCCGAGCTGAGCAGATAGCTACCAAAAACACCGTTTTGAGCATAAGGGCCTTCGGTTCCGGAACCAGAAAATAATCGGTTCGGAACCAGAAAATAAATCCGGTTCCTCTGAACAAACAAAGTTTGTTCAGAGGAACCGGAACTACCACCCCGAGGTCCAACAACCGGCGAAGTGTGAGAGACACCTGGCACCTTTTTTCCAAATACCCACAGGTTGACACCAGAAATAGATCGCGTAAGGGACAAGCAAAATCTAAGGCGTAGACGTGTTCTATAATGTTTAAAACCCAATGGTCCGACGTTATTTTGACCCACTCCTCGTAAAACAGGGACAGCCGCCCCCCAACGACTGGAACAGGGGAGTGGGCCGGCGCTATTTCATTGGGAGGACTTGACTCCCGTCGCCCCTGTGGAACCGCCATCTCGGGCAGGTCTACGGCCATGAAAGGAATGAGACCAGTTCTGCGACCTTCCGGACGACTGGCGAAAATGGCGCTGCCCCCGAAAACGCGACCAGGAAGGGCCGAAACCTCTGGAAGCTTTTGGCCTATCCTCCGGGAGTTTGTACACTTTATTGTCCCCCAAGGACAAAAAAGTAATTTCCCCCAAAACGGAAAAGCACCCAGCTGTGACTTGGAGGAAACATCAGCAGACCAATTACGGAACCATAAAAGCCTGCGGACTGACACTGCAGAAGCCATAGTACGTGAAGACGTGCGAAGGAGATCTTACAAGGCATCCGCTACATACGCTACTGCTGCCTCCAAATGATTAGCCTGCTCCGGACTCCTCTGGGGAGAGCTCTCTGGCACTCAGGAGTTGTTGTACCCACCGGAGACTCGCACACTGCATTAAACTACTGCAACGGCTGCTCGAACCCCCAGAGCCGACACTTCAAAGATACGCTTGAGAAGCACCTCCAGCTTACGATCCTGAGGGTCCTTAAGGGCAGCCACCCCAACCCACAGGAATAGTTGTACGCTTGGTGACTGCGGATACGGCCGCATCAACCTTGGGAACCTTAAGGAGGTCAAGAGAGTTATCCGGCAGCGGGTACAATTTTTCCATAACTCTGCCTATGCGAAGGCTAGCTTCCGGAGTATCCCACTCCCGAAACATTAGCTGGAGCAACATAGGATGAAAAGGAAAAGTCCTATCCGGGGGACCAGACAGCACTGGATCCACCGTGCCCTGATCCTGAGGCGTTGGCGTCTGACAAGTCGGTATGCCCAACTCTGCTAGGACATGTGGAATCATCAGCTCCAACTCATCTCTATGAAAAAACCTAAGGACCCGAGGATCATCCTCTTCCACCAGGGCCACACGCTCGGAATCCTCATCCATGTCCGCCTGAAGCGGATCCGCCAGCGGCACCGCCCCCTGGTTCCCGGAACTGGACCCTTCCCGGACAAACCTAATCCGGGAGACCTCAGGAGGATCCGGCCTAGGAACCTGCACGGGAGGAGAGGGCCTATCCCCAGGCTGCCCCGGAGGGGCTCAGAATCTCCCATGGGCATAAGGCTAGCTAAATAAGCCTTATGTAATAGTTAAATAAAATCAGCCAAAAAAGGATGCTGGCCCTTTAAATTTTCCCGAGGGGGTGGTACCCATAGGAGCATGGAAAGCAGGAAATAAATCATGGGGAGACCCGGGGCAGAAATCCTGCAGAAATAACTGAGGAGGGAGATCCCCTCCCCCTGCTGAGCTATCTGCATCAGCATCTAAAGCTCCTAAAATGGGCGCCGTTCCCACATTCCGTGGGAACGGGGCAGGCTGAGTACCACGAGGCAGCATCGGGGCGCCCGCACCACGGGACCGATGTGCCTGCCTCCCCCTGCCGCCAGCTGCCCCACTGACGGGCCCTTGCCCCCAGGAAGACACCGGGAGCAGAGGCTATCACTGGAGAGCCGTGCTGCCGGCTCCCCACAGGATTTGAAGGCCAAAGCGCGTGGCATTGCTGCGAAAATAAACCCTGGAGCCCGGGAGGCCGAATAAGAGCAGTGCAGCTGCAAAAAACAACGCGTTCCAATTCTATTTTTTTTTTTTAAATTCACGTTGGCCTCACCAGAGTACAACCTGTGGTTGTCTCTGGGCCAGGGGGGGAGGGACCCGCCCACCGGTAAATCCACCCCAATCACTCACCGGCTGCTGCTCCTGGTACACCTGAGTGAAGGGCAAAGCACACCGAGGAGAAATTACTCTGCTCCTCGAGAGGCCCAGCTCTTTTTTTTTTTTTTTTTTAAATTTTGTTTCAGCCAAACAAATTTAAAGGACTCCTGTCACTGCAACTCTTTTTTTTTTTTTCCTTGTTTAGAGTCAATTAGCCAGGACTGCAGGTTCTGCCACCTTCATCTGCTGGAGACAGAGAAATATTGAAGGGGCTGCAGGTGGCGCATCCTACTTACAGGGGTGTCCTTCAAGTTTTTCTCTGTCTCCATCTGCTGGAAGGGAGGCATAACCCAGCAGTCTGGGCTGATCCAGGTACGAACAGAGAAATAGAGGGTTGTTGGTAGCAAGAAAAGGGTAAGAATGGAAAAACAGACATTAGAGGGATGAGGGGTAATGTGGAAATGGAGGTGGAAGAGATGGGAGACAAAAGAATTGAAAGGGTAGGTATGAGCTGTAAGATGTGAGAAAACCTTCCCCAGCATTCCCTCTCAACTTCTATGTGCACCAAATGGCCTGAGGTGATAGTGTCTGATTATCTCTAAGTACAAAACAATTTCACAAAGTAGTGTTTAGAGCCGTAAGAATGCTGTGATGCATATGGAGAAGCATAAACAAAAAAATGTATACTATAGAGGAGAGACAGGGGGATATGATACAAACATTTAAATATTTTAAAGGTATTAATAAGGTACAAGAAGCAAACCTGTTTCAAGGGAAAGGATCACGGGGGTCATTACATGAAGCTACAAGGGGGTAGACTAGAACCAATGTCAGAAAACATATTTTCACAGAAAGGGTGGTGGATGCCTAGAATGCCCTCCCAGAAGAAGTGGTGGAGACAAAAAGGGGAAAGGAATCCTTAGCGGATCCCTAGTGGCAAGAGGATGGATAACCTGCACATAGCAGAAGTTGCCCTAAAGGGAAGGCACGGGAGTAGGCTGCACGGAAACATAGAAACAGAATAAAATGACAGCAGAAATCAGATCATACAGCCTATTTATTTATTTATGAACATTTGATATTACACCTTTTTTCCAAGGATCGACCCAATGGGGATTACAATTAAATTTACATTAAACAATAGTAATCAGGTCAACTCTACAATTATAACAATCATATTTGGAATAGGTTGTATTTGCAGTAGAGATAGTAGCAATAAGGCTAGCACCTGATGCAGACGAAGCAAGATTATTGCCATCAAAAGCCCAAGTTAAAATTCTGGATTGAAGTCCTGGTAGTCATGCTCTGCTGGGAAATTTAGGGGAAGGTCTTGTTGAATAGTCTTCCCATCCACACCAACTGCTCAGCTCTATAATCCCTACCACTCCCTCAGCTTGCCCCATGAATTCAAATACTCTTCTTATCTCCACCACCATCCATTGGGAGGATGCTCTAATGAATTCACCATCACTTCTTTAAAGAAATATTCCCTTAAATTACTTCTGAGTCTACCACCTTTCACCCTCATCCCATGACTCCTTGTTCCAGGGCTTCCTTTCCATTGAAAAAGTCCTGCCTCTTGTGCATTGATACCTTAGAGATATTTAAATGTCTCTATCATATCTCTCCTATTCCACTTTTCCTCTCTGGTTACATGTTTAGATCTTTAAATCTGTCCACATAATGGCAGTTACAACTCAAAGAGACAGGGCTACAGCTTGACAGGCTGTGTGAGGATCATGGGGGAAGGGAAACTGGATGTTGGGTTCTATGTGGGAATCTGTGTGCACATGTGCCTGGGGTTAATGGGTCACTGCTGAACAGACTGGATGGACTATTTTGGTCTTTTTCTACAGTCATTCACTAGGTTACAAGAGAAAAATAGAGCTTGAGTTTTTGGTGGTGGACTGGCTGCAGCAGTCCCCACTCACTTGCAAAAATTAACAGTACGTCACATCTGTACAAGATCCTGAAAAAATTAGAGGGCACATTGCTGGAGGTTTTCTAAGGTTTAGTATGCACTTTCCTTACCGGAGATTGCCCAGTTGGTGCACAGGGTTCAGAGGGCAGATGAAACCCTGCAGGGCCTCCATGTAAGCAGGACGTCTCATCTGCTCTACCAGAAACTTCATCTGCACCTGGAGAAGGAAAAGAAAGAGTGCTCAGGGTTGGAGGAAGGAGGAGGGGTGGAGGGAGGAAGCATGGAAGGGGTATAGGAAAAAAGATTTGGGGGGAGGAAGAGATAAGGAAGGAGATAGATTACTGTAGATTAGAAAATGGACATTAGAGATAGGTAAAGAGTGGATGGATAGAGTAGGAGATAGGTGAGAGATGAAGGATAGATAGGGAGAACTGAAGACAGAACTGAGAACAGAATGGGAAAAGTGCACAGAGCTGGGGAATAATGAAAGAGGATCATGACGGAGAGAGATGATGGAAAGAGAAGTGAGGGATAGATGTAGAATTGGGGGATGGTGAGCTGATTAGGTGAAAAGGGGAGTAATAGGTAAAAAAAAAAAAGACATAAGATTATTTGAAAATAGCAAATAATCCCTAACTGTCCACATTTGATAAAGCTAGCTGTTCCCCCCCCCCCCCCGTTTCACATTCTTATTTATTTATTTATTTATTTATTTATTTAACAACTTTTCTATACAGACATTAAAATACACATCATATCGGTTTACATTGTAACAAAAAGGTGGAAAGTACAAAGAACAGGGGAGGGGGAGGCGGACAACCGATAGCCAAGAAGTAAGAGGCTCAGTAACAAAGAGCCTGACAAACTAAAGTAAGAGGCTCAGTAACAATGAGCCTGACAAACTAAAATTAAGGAGTGAACGCAAAGAGGTGTTACATGGTATACAAATATGACATAATTACTTGTTTTACTCGATTACGTAGGGTTTACTACTAGGAACAATGAGAAAGGTGGGGGGGGGGGGGAAGAGACATCAAAAATTAATCCGGGAAATATACAATATGACATAATTACTTGTACATTCTTGGTACAATGTATACTTTGTCCTCCTTTGGCATGCTTCCTTCCCCTGTTATCCTCCTTTTACACAGACCTTGACCGCCAACCTCTTAACAGTCTTCCCTGAGTATATTTCTCACTCTCCTACAATCCCACAGCACCTTTTGGGTCTCATCCTTCTTCTCTTGCTTAAGAATGTCAGTCAGGTTTATGAGCTTCTCCATGGCCTCTACCTGCCGATTCAGGTGCTTCAGGTACATGCCACAGCCACGGCAGAAGGCCTCCAGCATCAGACCAAAGCGCTGGCTAACTGTCTTGCTGTGCATTTCTGACCTAGGGGAACACGAGAGAGAGAGAGGGAAAAAAACAGAATGAAGTTGACCCAACAGCAGTGAGAAGGCAAACTTGTGGCCTACCCTACCTAATCTCAGGTCTTCCAAACCCCGCAAGGGCTTTTGAACTTGCAGATGATAAACACAATGCTTCCATCTACCCTCCATAACTGCAATTTCTTTTTAAGGAGGGAGAAATGCGGAAATAAGTTTTCATAGGTACTCCCACATTTTTATAAAAATTCAAAAAATAAGTGATGATTGTGAGGACATACAATGGCTGCTGCCACCTTAGTCTCCCTCTTCCACCTCCTCTTTTTCTTCTCAGCACTTTTGAAAGTTTTGCTTATTCTCTGAGGAACAGAACAAAGAAAAGGAAGGGGAGATCAAAGGTCCATTGGTCATTTGCAATGGGGCAAATCCAAGAGTGGTTCAACCTGTTATTGATAACCTGGAGCAATCTAGTAAGACCACCACGAATATAATGCTGGGGCAGAATATATTCCAGGTTGCTATCACAAGGTATGTATCCTTGGCCATGTCTCATTATTGGTCACCTTCATGAGCAGATCCATTCTCCACCAATACACAAAAAGCTGTCAACCCTATCAACTCTTCATACTCACTTTAGGTGCCAGAAGAAGAAGTGTCCTATCCTCTGATTGGTCAGGGCCTTCTTGATCAGGAAGCGTGCCAAGGGGTTATCCAGATATTGCTCATATTTTAGGACCTGGGAAGAGGCACAGCACACTGGGGTCAGAATAGACAGGAAAGCGATACTGGCCACCCCCCTCCCCCCCAATCAAATAAACCATAGTAATAGGAAAGCAAGTCTACTTACCTGTAACTAGTGTGCTCTGTGAACAGCAGGATTAAGTCCCACAAATGGATGATGTCATCACAGATGATGACAGGTGTGGGAATATGTTGAAGGGATTTTTTTTTTTTTTTACTTTTGAGCCCCGTTTAATGCCTTATTAATTTAAAAAAAATTAAAAACAAATTTTCTTGGTTATTAAATTACTTTTTGTTCTTTGAATTTGATAAATTGATCACATTTCACCTTTTTTTGATTTAATTCTTAGTCGACAATGAATAGGTTTTGCTCCTTTTTAATTTGTTTCATATTCGCACAGCACCATACATGGAGAGTGTTAGCTCATTGGCTAGAAGCCTAGAAGGCTTTGTACATGGTAGGTATTGCACCAAGTAGCCCTCAATGATGCCCCCTTAGTCTATGTCAAAGCTAATGGCCTGCAGATTAAAGATACGATTAAACTCTTTGGGAAGGTAGGAAAGAATATGGGACTGTTAATCTTGCCGTCTAAGGCAAACACCAATTACAGGTTAACAACTTTGCATTTTCCATGGATAAACAGTCCCAAATGTGGGAACTTCCAAGCTAAGAGTTGTCTTGATATTCCCTTCCATTTTCTCTCTGCAAAACAACTCGCTATTTGGATGATTACAAGAGGGGTTTTAATCGCCTACAAATGAAACAGATTGAGAACCGACTGACCAAACCTACTGTCTTGAAAGGAATCAGCCTCTAAACAGAAGTGAGATGAAATACTGTGCACTCAGTTTCACATGACTGCCTTCTTGAAAAATGGTTAACCCAATGTATGTTATGGAAGTACCCATTTTCCTGTCCTGATGAGCATGTACAGGCCCTGCAACGAAAGGCCTGCTTTTTTTTTTGATAGTAGATGAATATACAATCACAGATCTACTTAGCTATTGTATGTTTGTTCATAGGCCCTGCTGGTCAATTGGCCAGAGAAAACAAAAGGCTGTGTGGATCTTATTCTTTTTGTACTATCAGTCTAGACTCCTGGGATGTACCAGAGCCGTACTTACTTGGGATGGGATCCAGAGAGGCCCGCTCTAAGCACACCTTCTCCAAAAACTCCTGTCCCTGATGCCCCAACATCCAACCGGTAATGCCTGGCAAAGATATGCAACGATTTCCAGGTAGCCGCTCTACAAATCTCCTCTGGACAAACCTGTTGACATTTTGCCCAGGACATAGCTTGAGAACGAGTAGAATGAGCCCGCAGCCCCACTAGCAAGGACCGACCGCTCAATAAATAAGCAGAATTTATGGCCTCCTTCAGCCAGCGAGCTATTGTAGTCTTAGAAGCCATGTTACCTTTTCCTGGCCCACTCCAGAGCACAAAATGATGATCCGAGACTCGAAAACTATTGGTAACCTCCAGGTAGTGGAGCAAGGCTCTACAAACGCCCAGTTTCCGTAAATCTTTAGAAAAAGGGTCCGATCTATCCAGATCGGAGAAGGATGGAAGCTCTACCGACTGATTTCAGTGGAATGAAGATACCACCTTGGGAAGAAAGGAGGGAACCGTTCGCAGGGAAACTCCCGAATCCGAAAACCTCAAGAAGGGCTCCCTACAGGACAATGCTTGAATCTCTGACAGCCTGCGCGCAGAAGCGATTGCCACCAGAAACACCACTTTCAACGTGAGATCCTTCAAGGTTGCTCTCCGTAAGGGTTCAAAAGGCGCCATACACAAGGCTTTAAGGACCAAATTCAGATTCCAGGATGGACACGGCTGCCGCACTAGGGGATGCAAATGCTTCGCTCCCCGCAGAAAACGAGAGACATCGGGATGCGCCGCCAAGCTTGTCCCTTGAATGTTACCATGTAAGGAACCGAGCGCCACCACCTGCACATGCAAGGAACTACACGACAAGCCTTCGCTAATCCAGCTTGAAGAAAACTCAAAATATCTGGTATACTCGCCCGGGTAGGCACAATATTCCTGGCGAGACACCACGCCTCAAAAACTTTACAGATGTGGACATAAGATAAGGAGGTAGACACTTTTCGTGACCACAACAACGTAGCCACCACCGCATCCGAGTATACTCTGGACTTCACTCGCCTCCTCTCAAAAGCCATGCTGCTAGACAAAAGCACTCTACGTGGTCGAAACAAACGGGCCCCTGGTGAAGCAAGTTCGGCAGGTCCAGAAACCGCAAGGGACCTTCCATGGTCAGATTGACGAGATCCGCAAACCATGGACGTCTCGGCCACTCGGGAGCTACCAGAATCACCTCTGCCGGGTGTAATTCTATTCAGCGAAGAGTCCAGCCTATGAGAGGCCAAGGAGGAAACACATAAAGCAGCACATCCGTTGGCCAGGGGAGTACCAGGGTGTCCACACCCTCTGCCTCCGTGTCTCTGCGCTGAGCAAAAAAGCGTGGAACCTTGGCATTCTTACGTTCAAACAATTTTATTAAATTTCAATAAAACCAACTTACAAACGTCTGGGTTCAGGTTGAATCTGCCACCGAACCCAGCAATAAACATCAGTAGTCATACACCTCAAGGAAAAAAAAAAAAAAAACCCTCCCCTCTCCTTACCCCCCCCCCCCCCCAATCACAGTATAGAGTCCAATCCAACTGAAGCACTGCTGTCCAACATAACCCATAGCTGTATGGTCGTAGGAATGAAAGGCAGGATAAAGAGTCGCTCAAACACTGGCATTCAGAACGCGGCTGCGAGCTCGATGTGAAAGCGTCTGCAGATACGATTCCCAAACATCCAAGAACTTCTGGAGTTGCCGAGGGGACTGCCTGGAAGAAAAGGATTCCATGTGCATCATATTATAGAGGAGGCTTCTCCACACCCAAAAGGACGGTGGGTCCACCTCTCTCCATTGGCGTAACACAACCTGTTTACCCACCACGCTAGCCTTTTGAAGAAATAAACGGGTGCCCAAATCTCGAATCCGTATGGGTGGAATAACACCAAACAGTAACCAAAGAGGGGCAACCGGAATGGAGAGCCGCAGGACCCCCGCTAGATACTTAGCAATAAGCTTCCAAAAGTGGAGGATGGCGGGGCAGGACCAAAATACATGAGTCAGGGTACCCACTGGACCCGAGCATCTGGGACAACACTCAGAGGTCACAAGCCGTTGCTGATAAGCCCTCTGTGGGGAAATGTAGGCCCTACTCAAAAATTTATATTGCAGCTCACGGTAGGTGCTATGATTCGAGATCTTGGACACCGCTCCAAAACAAGAACGCAAGGTCTGGGCAGTCAAAGTAAATTCTCCATCAGCGGTCCAACGAGCCGCAAGTACGTCGAAGAAATCCAGACAACTACCTTTAGTTAATATACGATAATACTGGGAAATAGAGGGCGCACGAGACTGGGTGAGGAGCATGGCAGCTTCCAGGGTCTGAAATGTTCTACATTGGAGAAAGGCGGGAGGCAGAGAGCGCATATAATGATCAATCTGCAAGTAAAAAAATACTTCCTTTGGACTAACAGCGTATCGCTCTCGGAACTCAGCCCACTTAAGCCTGTGGCCATCTTCATGAAAAAAATGACCCATATAAGTGACGCCCTTGGCTTTCCATGCATGAAAGACCTGAGACTGGGAGCCCGGGGTGAACTCAGGATTCCCCTGGACCGGCAGTAAAAAGGCACATATACGGGGCAAGCGTAGATGCTTGGTGAGGGCTATCCAGGCCCTCCGAATTGGAGATATGTTGACAGAGTGGGCATATATAGAAGACAGATGTCGGCTTTCAGCTTGCATAGTATAAGTTAAAGCGATCGGAGACATTATGGCCAAATCGGCATCCAGACAGGTATAAGTAGCAAGTCCCATAATCCAATCTCGAATAACCCGAAGATTACAAGCTAAATTATATAATTGGAGATCCGGGACTCCCAGGCCCCCCTCGCCCCACTTCCTCTGCAACCATGTAAGAGGTAAGCGCGCCTGCCCCCCTCTCCAGAGAAACCGGCGGAGAACTCGGTCTAGGGATTGCTTATCAGCCCGCCTGAAGGAAATAGGCAAATTCTGCATAAGATAAAGCCACTTAGGCAACACCACCATTTTATACAAATTCACCCGACCACTCAGGGAGAGAGGGAGGGATTCCCATCTGCGCAAGAGCTCCTGCGTTTGGCGAAGGAGCGGGGCCACATTGACCGAATAGACCCGAGCCGGGTTGTCTGGAATATGGATCCCCAAATAACGAAAATCTCCCAATGCCCACTGTAAAGGGAAGGTCCCCACCCAACTATCT
This sequence comes from Rhinatrema bivittatum, assembly GCF_901001135.1. NCBI lineage: Eukaryota > Metazoa > Chordata > Amphibia > Gymnophiona > Rhinatrematidae > Rhinatrema > Rhinatrema bivittatum. The sequence goes on from NC_042630.1 coordinate 21,976,922, forward strand.
CGTAAAGTGGGAGGATAAGGCAGCGCCACTGACTTCCCCCAATTAATCTGATAACCCGAGAATTCCCCAAAGGCACCCATTATCCCCAAAAGGAGAGGGAGTGAGGTCTGCGGCGAGGTAAGATAGACCAAAAGATCATCAGCGAACGCTGCACATTTGAATATCCGATCATTCAAGCGAATACCCCGTACGCCTGACGCATCCTGGATGGTCAAAAGCAAAGGTTCCAATTGTAAAATAAATAGCAAGGGGGAACCTTGGCATTCTTAAATGTCGCCATCAGATCCATGGAGGGTATGCCCCACTGGGCATGGATGATCTGAAAAGCTTCGTCCGCGAGCTCCCACTCTGGGATCCAGACAATAACGACTGAGGAAGTCCGCGTGAACGTTTTCTACCCCGGCAATGTGGGAGGCCGCAATGCTGAATAAGTTGCGCTCAACCCATGTGATCTGCAGACGTGCCTCCAATGGCACCGGTTGGCTCCCGGTTCCACCCTGACCATTGATATAAGCCACCGTGGTCGCATTGTTGGAGAGGACTCTGACCAACTTGCCGCGGAGAATCGGCGGGAACGCTTGCAGTATCAATCTCATTGCCCTGTTTTCCAAACGAATGATGGACCAGCAGGCCTCCTCTTGGGTACATTGCCTTTATACCGACTTCCGCTGACAAACCGCTCCCCAACTGTACAGGCTGGCATCCGTAGTGACTACCATCCAGTCCAGAATCACCAATGGAACACCACGCCACAAGTTGTCCGGAAGTAGCCACCAATCTAGGCTGGACCGAGCGGACCCTGTCAGAGGTAAATGAAGATGAAACTTCTCTGATACCGGGTTCCAGCGGGACAGTAACGCTGACTGCAAGGGCCGCATATGAGCGAAGGCCCATGGTACCAAGTCCAGGGTCGAGGTAATAGATCCCAAGACTTGCAAGTAATCCCAGACCGTCGGGGATGGCTTAGCCAACAAGACTCACACCTGACCTTGTAGCTTGAACATACGTTCCTCCGTTAGGGATACTGTTCCCTGACAGGTATCGAACAAAGCTCCCAAAAACTCCAAGGACTGGGAAGGTACTAGACGATTCTTGGACATGTTGACCACCCAGCCGAGAGTTCTCAGCAATTAAAAAACCCAGGCTATCGCTTCTTGGCAAAGTAATTCTGACTTCGCTCAAATTAGTCAATCGTCCAGGTACGGGTGTACCAAGTAACCTTCCTTTTGGAGTTGTGCTGCCACCACCACCATGATCTTGGTGAATGTCCTGGGAGCAGTAGCCAGAGCGAACGGCAACGCCTGAAATTGGTAATGATTTCCTAAAACGGAGAACCTCAGAAACTGCTGATGATCGGAGCGGATTCTGATGTGTAGATATGCCTCCGTGAGATACAGGGACATGAGAAATTCCCCCTGTCGGACCGATGCAATGACGGATCTTAACGTTTCCATTCGGAAGCGAGAGATCCGAAGGCATCTGTTGACCCGCTTGAGGTCGAAAATGGATCGAAAAGTGCTCTCTTTCTTGGGCACCATGAAATATATGGAGTACCGACCTCTTCGAAGCTCTGGTGATGGAACCGGCACAATGGTGCCTAGGTCTAGAAGACGCTGCAACTTCTCCTTGACCGCCTGGCACTTTACGGCATGACCGCAGGGAGATACCAGAAATTGCTGGTGAGGCTTGCATACAAAATCTAACGCGTAATCGTTCTTATCACTGATAGCACCCACTGATCCGAAGTGATTTTGGTCCATACCTCATAAAACAGAGACAATCTGCCCCCCTCTACGGGAATCGAGGAATGAACTGGCCGCCCATCATTGTGAAGGCTTTCTACCCGGCGTGCCCTGGTTGGAGCCAGGTCTACCGAAACGCCTTCCCCAAAAGGACTGGGCATATGTCTGTTGACATGACGAAAGGATGAAACTGACCCTTGAGAAGTCCTAGGTCTCTGACCTCCTCTAAAGCGAGACCTAGAAACAAAGGAACCCCTCGACTTCAGCCTGTCCTCTGGCAAATGATGGACCTTATTCTCGCCTAATGACTGAATAAGGTCCTCCAGCTCCTTACCAAAAAGCAGCTTGCCCTTTAGCGGCAAAGAGCCCAGTTGAGTTTGGATGACACATCAGCGGCCCAGTTGCGTAACCACAGAAGATGCCATGCAGACACTGCCGAAACCATGGTTCTGGCCGAGGTGTGGAGTAAATCATATAAAGCATCCGCACTGTATGCAATCACAGCCTCCAGTCGCCCCGCCTGGAGAGCTTCCACTTGAGAAAGCGACTCGTTAGCCAGGAGCTGCTGTACCCAATGGAGACCAGCCCTTAAAGAAAAATTGCTACATATCGCCGCCTGGATCTCCAGGGCGGATACTTCAAAGAACTTCTTGAGTTGAATCTCTAGTTTACGATCTTGAAGATCCTTAAGGGCTGTCCCTCAAGTGACTGGAATGGTGGTCTTCTTCGTGACCGTCGCCACTGCAGAATCCACCTTAGGAATGCATAAAAGCTCCAAAGCCTCCTCGGGCAGAGGATAGATCTTATCCATCACCTTCGCCACCTTAAGTCCCAAGTCCGGAGTGTCCCACTCCTTAAAAAGTAAGTCCGTGGCCAAAAAATGAAAGGGAAAAGACGAAGGAGGGCCCTGTAGGCCTAGCACTACCGGGTCCGCAGCACCTAGGCGAGACTCCTCCTGGGGAAGCTGAATGCCCAGCTCTTTTAAAATAGCCGGGAAGAGGGGACCCAGCTCATCTCTTCGAAAGAGATGTACTACCTTTGGGTCATCTCCGTCCACTACATGGGACCCTCGCAGATCTTCCTGCAGCTGATTGCCCTCCCCCTCAATTCCCCTCGGGGGTTGAGAAGGAAGCTCAGGGTCCACCTGGTTCTCCGACTCCGTGGAGGAATCCGGATCCGGCAACGGGGTCTGCAAGGTGGTGGACCGTTTCCCGGACGACGAGCCCGGGTCCTGGGCGGTCCGGACCCGCTTCTGAGGTCCGTGTGGTGAGTCCAGGAGAAGAGGCCTCTTCTTGCCAGCCTTTCTAGCCTTAAAGACTTTATGCATAAGAAGAATAAAATTGGAGGAAAAAGAGGACTCCGATGACGAATTATCCGTGTCCCCGGCCGGGGTGTCCCCCACACCCTGCCTTCCAACACCCGTGGGATTGTCCCCCTCAGGAACCCTCTGCTGAGGTGACATACTAGGCGGGAGATCCTCATCTCCGTGCTCTGCCGAGGCCACAGCCTTGCAGGGAGACAAAATGGCACCTGCCCCCAAGGCCGCTGAACCCAGCGGACCCAAAATGGCACCCGTTCCCACGCTGCCCGGGAACGGGCCAGGAATTGCAGGCGGCAGATGCCCGAAGGCACCAGTGACTGTCTGGACCCGAAGAACGATCCTTCTCGGGGTCGTGGAGGCTCCCTCTCCCCCTGAAACACAATTGGCACACAAATTGTAATGCGACAGGCCCAACATGCAGCCCGTCGTGGCATAGCTTACAGCTGAAAACCAACGCAACCCCCCCAAAACACGGCGAAACAGTGTAAAAATACCCCCACCATGGTCGGGAGGACAGGGAGAGTCGAGCCGCACCAAAAATCAACTTTTTTTTTTTTTAAACAAGTACCTGTCCGAGAGCCTCCGGGTCCTGAACCTACTCGGGGGAGTGAGCCGGGCACCCCGGTATCACCCCCAGAAGTTGCACAAGCTGGCAATTGGGTCCTCATCTCAGCACTTCAGCTGCCTCTGAAACCAGGGGGATGGTCCCCTCAGGACCTCACGTCCCCCTGGGAGGCGGGAGACTCTGACCTGCAGGAATTCACTGCGGTTCGTCTCCTGAGAAAAATTACCTATTCCTCTTTTTTTTTTTTCCAATAGCTAACTAACACTGAACTAAAAATCCATCTAGGCCCTAACACAGACTGTAGGTTTTGCACCCTCTCCACCTGCTGGAGACAGAATAATACTGCCAGGCTGTAGGTGGCACCCTGCTAGATAAGGCAGAGTTTGTTGGTAAACTTCTGTCTCCATCTGCTAGAGGGGGGCCAAAATCCAGGAGTCTGGTCTGATCCGGGTACGTACAGGGAACTGCATTTTTGCTCCTATTAACTAAAATAAATCAAGATGGCTACCATGTATGCCCTAGGAGGCCGTGTAGAAGAAGAAAATATCCACAGACACACATGGAGCTGCAGCAGGTGATATTCCCAGTGAAAAATCTCAAAGTCTTCTGACATCAGCCAGGAGAAAGGAACTGCCCAGCAGAAGTCCTCCAGGATGATGCAGCCTGCAGCATAAGAAAGGATGAACTATGCCACCAAGGAGCAGGAACTTCCCTCAGCCCAGGAGGCCAAAGATGTGGTAGTGCAGATTGTTCTTGTTGTCACCCCAATAGGAAGTTCCTGAGACTGGGGAGCCTCTAGTCCTGTTACTGCCTGTACTCAGAGAGCCAAGGATGAAGAGCCAGTCGAACCCAGAGGGTCAAGCTACTACAGAGTGGGAGCAAAGAAAAGGAAAGAGGAGCAAAGAAGCCGAACGTGGGACTCCTTCCTAAGGAGGGGTGACTGGTCTACCTTAGCCAGCAAAAATTTTGGATTAGTATACAAGACTTTCTTATTAAGGAAGAACCTAGTGACCAGTGCTTGGAGTTCACAAATCCTCCTTGAAGAAGTGATGACAATGAGGAAACCATCTTCATGTTCAAAATGACAAGAAGCGAGTGGCACCTTATAGACTAATTTTATTAAGGTATGAGCTTTTGAGAACACAGTCCACTTCATCCGATGCATCTGACAAAGTGGACTCTGTCCTTGAAAGCTCATGCCTTAATAAATTGGTTAATCTATAAGGTTCCACCCGCCTCTGATCATTTTTGCTACACCAGACTAACATGGTTATTCCTCTGAAGATCTGAATCTTCATGGTTATGCACTTTAGTGAGGATGTGCCTATTGGTTAGAATGGTGGATCAATTAGATGTGTTAGAACCACAGTGAGGTCCCACAATGTGATGGGTGGCTTAATGATGGCTTTGAAATGGGAGAACAAGGAAAAATTGTAAATTGGCTTCCTCACCTCCTGGTAAAGGTAGTTTGATAGTGTGCAAAGATGAACTCATCCTGAGTTTGTCTTTAGGCTTGAATTCGATAAGGAGTCAAGTATACAGGACACTGCATACTAGAAGGGAGGTAATCACTTGAAGGTAGATTTTAAATGTTTTGTGCGTGCAAAAACAGCCACATGTGCGCATAAGTGGACTGCGTTCGAGCCATGCGAATTTTAAATTTTAAATAGCCGGAAAGGGTGCGCGTACATTAATGTACAAATTTCACATCTCTCCGGCGTCGCGCGCCTTTGGCGCGCGACAAAGGGGCTTACCCCTTTGTGCGCCCCTTCGTGCAGCCCCTGAGATCATACTCTTTTTCATTATCTGCTTAATTCTCCTTTCATACCTTGATTAGAATTCAGCATATCATCTTTAAATCTATAAATTACATTGGCAACAAGATTCAAGTCAGCTGATTCGTGTAAGGGAGACGAGAATAGATCCCAAGCTTTATTCATCAACAGGAAAACAAATTGAAATTGTAATCCAAAATCTCCACAAACCCTGGAACCTCAACAGATAGTGTTCCCTGATCCTAAAGCCAGCTTCGGGTCAATAATAAGCCAGTTTACTGGCCCTTGAATCTTCATCTTCTTTGGAGCACTCGAGTAAGCCTCTAATATTCTCTCTATACCACACAAACAGATCAACATGCTTCTTGGTTTCCCTATCCCTATACATCACCATGTTTGCCATGGCGAATACTCCATACCAATCATCAAGAATCAACGTAAACATCAAACTAAGCCTCTCCCACAACACTACAACCGTCATCAAAGGCTAATTCCAATAATGATTTCACCAATCACACAATTCCTCGGCCTTTCTCTGTTATCTCTTACTCTATTCAATGCTCAATCACTTTCAAAAAAAACTCATATCTTAAACGACTACCTTACTGAAGTAAACCCAGATATCTGTGCAATCACAGAAACGTGGTTTAAACCTTCAGATTTAGCTCTGTTAAATCAACTACCAACTCAGCTTTATGATTTTTTCTCCATACCTAGAACCAAAAGAAAGGGAGGAGGTCTGCTTCTCGCAGCCAAGAAAGGTCTAAGAATATCTTTACAACATTCATATACCACATCAAAATTAGAGCTCTCTTTCTTTAAATCTGATCATTTACAAATTGGCCTAATCTACGCTCCACCAGGATCTTTAGATTCTGACCCTTCACCAGTCATTGAACTCTCTGCCAAATACTTCAACCCAGACAAACCTGCCATCTTACTGGGTGATTTCAACTTACATGTCGATGCTTCACCACAATCCCCAAATTGTGTTACCCTACTCTCGGCTCTCAACTACATGGGCTTCACACAAATTATAAAAGCCCCTACCCACAAAGCAGGTCACACTTTAGACCTTATTTTCATTAATCAGTGCATCTCAAACACAAATACAATCACATGTTCACCTGTCCCTTGGTCGGACCATCAAATCATCAACACGACCTTCAAGCTTTCACAACATCCTCCACTTTCGTTCCCAAAAAACACTATTCAATTCAGGAAACCTTGTTCTACAGACCTTCTCATCAATCAGTTCACTAATGAATTATTACATCTCGATCTCTCCAACGCATCTATAGCCACCACCTCATGGTGCAACATCACCAAAAAGATCGCAGACATTACCTGCCCTTCCATCACAAAAGTAGTACAACCTTCGCCAGACAACAGGAAACCCTGGTTCACCCCAGAACTGAAGCTGCTTAAACAAGAGCTAAGAAATAAAGAACACACTTGGAGGAGAAACCCATCCCCCACAACATTAGCTATTTATAAAACCTCCCTCAATGCTTATAGGATCACCATACTGAGAACAAAGAGAGATTTTTTCTCAAAAAAAATACATCATTTCATATTTGATTCAAAAGCACTTTTCTCCTACGTTTCAGCTCTCACTAAACCATCACCTCCTACCATTCCTGATGATCAAGCACTCAACAAAGCATCAGAACTAGCAGAATACTTTAAGGATAAAATTGACAAACTGACTATCTCTTTCTCATCATCTTTTTCATATCCCCCTTTCCCTCACATTACCTCACCTCAACTAAATACAACGCTGGAAACTTTCGAGACCACTTCAGCACTTGAGATAGAAAACATACTTAAAAAAATGAAACCGTCATCTCATCCCTTAGACACAATTCCTACTAACCTTCTCATCGCAATAAGAAACTCCATATCAAAACCAATTGCAGACATCATTAACTGCTCTCTCTCCCAGGGTCTAGTTCCTGACCAACTTAAATTAGCCATTCTCAAACCTCTACTTAAAAAACCTAACCTTCCAACCACAGATCCAGCTAACTTCCGCCCAATAGCTAATCTGCCATTGATCGCCAAAATTATGGAAAAGATAGTCAATAAACAACTATCTGAATATTTGGAAGAAAACAACATTCTTGTATCTTCCCAGTATGGCTTTCGGAAATCGTTAAGCACTGAATCTCTCCTTATCTCTCTTACCGATTCTATTCTATCTAATATGGACAAAAAACAACCACATCTTTTGATACTACTAGATCTCTCTGCAGCCTTTGACACTGTCAACCATTCATCTCTATTAAAATGTCTGGCAGATATAGGCATTAAAGGAACAGTCTTCAGCTGGTTCAAATCCTTCCTAGCAAATAGACAATTCAAAGTAAAGATTAACAACAAAGAATCACAACAGATCCCTTCCAACCGGGGGGGTCCCTCAGGGTTCCTCCCTTTCCCCTACCCTCTTCAACATTTACCTCTTACCTCTATGTCATCTACTTACTAAACTAAACCTAACTCACTATCTCTACGCAGATGACATCCAGATACTCATCCCAATCTCAGAATCCTTACAAAAAACCTTGGCTCACTGGAACAATTGTTTGCAACAGATCAATCATCTTCTCTCCAGCCTTTGCCTCATTCTTAACAACAACAAAACTGAGATCCTTATCATCAATCAAGACATCAACATCAAACTTCTAAACCCAGCTGACCTACTCAACTCATCCACTCCCATATTAAATCACTCACCACATGTTCGAGATCTAGGTATCATGCTAGACAATCAGCTCAATTTTAAAAAATTCATAAGCACAACCACCAAAGACTGTTTTTATAAGTTACAAGTCTTAAAAAAATTGAAGCCTCTTCTTTATTTCAACGATTTTCGGATGGTCCTACAAGCCATTATTCTATCAAAAGTCGACTATTGCAATTCGCTTCTCTTTGGCCTTCCATATTCATCCATCAAACCCCTCCAAATGCTACAGAACTCTGCAGCCAGAATCCTTACCAATACGAATAAAAGAGATCACATCACCCCCATTCTCAAGCTCCTCCACTGGCTGCCTATAAAGCAAAGGATCCTATATAAAGTACTCACCGTAATTCATAAATCCATTCACAATATCTCTCCTCTTCAATTATGTAACCAACTACGCCCTCACTCCTCCTCTAGACCCATCAGAGGAGCATATAAAGGCACACTCTATGTACCTTCAACAAAATCCTCGCATCATAAACGTGCCATATCTACAGCAGGCCCCATTCAATGGAATGCGCTCCCACCAGACATTCGGCTTGAGTTCTGCCACTCTTCATTCAAAAAAAAACTTAAAACCTGGCTCTTTAGCCTAGCTTTTCCAGGACCATGATCATCATTTTTTCCCCTCCAACCAGCAAGAACATATCTTCTTCACAAACCCCCATTTTCCATACCACTACCTACTTCGGTATCTAATCTCTTGCTGCAGGACACTTGAGACTTTCTCACTTATACGTTATAATTTTTATGCTCAATAAGACCTGTCAACTTAATTGTTTAAGTCTTTTTTTTTTTTTTTTCTCCTTTATCTTTTGGTCATCAATGTTACAACGTTATTGTTAAATTTTGAACTTATGTACACTGTTCCAAGTTTCATAACCTTGTTCTATGTAATGCCTTTTGGCAATTTTCATGTTCTGTTTCAATGTAAACCGATGTGATCTTTATTTCATATAGGAACACCGGTATATAAAAATCTAAAAATAAATAAATAAATAAGTGCTCAGAAAAAGTAGACAAAAAAGGGGCAGGGTATTCCAGAGGCAGAGCTAGCACTGACACAAGTAACCCCTAATTTTCCTCAGCCAGCATGTAGCTTTGCTACAGCTCCTCAGTAGGTATCTGGTGAGAGAAAAAGAGAGAGACAGAGACAGAGAGAGAGACTCTTTATAAGGATCAGCTTGACATTATATGGACCATTGTAAGGGGGCACACTTTGATTCGGAGTGACTTTTCGGGAGGTGTGGAAAGTAACTGCTAAGTCAGATTGATGTTTTGAGTACATCGTTAAAAATTACAGATTTTGCATATTGGAGTAATTTCCAGAGTCCTTAAGAGGGAATAGAATGGCGAGAGATCAAGAAATATTATTACAAGAGAACAGCCTGGAAGAAGTATATTGAAGATCTTGCATATTAGAGTGATTTCCAGAGACCTTAAAGTTGCTTAGATAATTTTGTTAACTCATATTGAATCACTGGGTTGAAGGGCTGAGGAATATTGGGATGAATGATACTGGGTCCGGTCAGAAACATTGGGTTGTAGGTTGTGGGATGAGTTTTAAATTATGTGGTGAGTGTGATGTCAAGTGTGAGTATGGGGGTTGTGTATATGTGATATGATTGCATATGAATGGTGGTTTTTAGTTGTTTTGATACAACATTTAGTGGGATTTCATTGATTGAGAGTTTGGATAATATAAAATATTTGTATGTGAATATATAATGCAAAACTGAAAAATATTGAATTATGTTCTTAGAGATGTGTTAGCTTAAGGAAATTTAGTAATAAAATGCTGTGTTAAAAGTTTTGTTTTTCAAAGCGAGTATTTGGTGAGTAACTTACCGCTAATTTATTGATGTTAGTCTGCTTGACTCTATAGACACGAGTTCTGCGTTTGACATGGTGGACTATAGTCTTTACAAGTATTAGGAATAAATGATGTGGTTTAGATCTTTCTTGGAAGATCATTCTTTTTCTGTTATGTGGGAAAAAGAGTCATCTTTGAAAACTGTTAATTTTGGGGTAACTCAGGGGTCTTTTTTATCTTCTTTACTTTTTACTTTATCTCCTCTTTCTGAATTAATTTAGAGTTTAGGTTTTAGTTGCTACATATATGCAGATGATATCCGGGTCCTAGTGGGTTTTAATTCTGATTCTGGTCAGGATATGGAAATTTTTAATCACATCGATAAAATCACCAGATGGATCTTCGACCGCTAATTATTGGTCAATCCCCAAAAGTCTGAAGCCATCGAGTTCAGAAAGTGCAAATAAAATATAAAATTAGCTCCCTGTATGGAAAACACTATTATTCATCTTGTGGATGTGGTTAAAGTTCTGGATAAGAAACTTTCAATGTCAAAACAAACATCTTTAATATCTAAATCATTTTTTTTAATAATCTACGTTTGATTCACAGAATTGCTGCTTTAAAAACAAAGAATGACTTGAAAACGTTATCCAGTGCATTAATACTCATTAAAATTGATTACCGCAATTTGCTCAATATAGGTGTTACAGAGGCAAATTTAAGACATGAACTTTGGGAAAATACTGCAGCAGAATTATATATGGTGCATCTAAATATAATCATGTGTCTCCTCAGCTACTCAAACTGCATTGGCTTCCAGTTCTCTGCAGAGTAATATTTAAAATACATTGCCTCACATATAAGGCTATTTCTAAAGGTAAGCCTGATTACTTAGTGAACCTCATGCTTACCTATAATTGTGAGATCCTCTCAGAAAGAATTGTTAAGGATCCCTTTCTCTCGAGAAATTAGGCTCAAAGAAACCAGTGAACGATCTTTTCAATTTCAAGCACCTTCAATTTGGAGCCCCTTATCCATAGATTTTCGTAAAAGGAACAATTATTTTAAGTTTTGAAAGTTTATTAAATCCTCAACGTTCTCAAAGTTTTTTGATGAATGACTAGAAAAGGATATAATTTTAATTTGCATTAACAGATAGACTGAATGACTGTTTGTTTTACTTTGCCTGTTTTGATGAGGTTTTTTTTATAATTTTTTCAAATAGATGTAATATTGTTCTTGATTAGAAACCGTTTGGAATTTTATTGAAAATCGGTATAAACAAAATAAAGATTATCATTACCATTACCATGTACCATGCAGTGACCTTACCCACAAGTGGTTCTGTTCATCCTGCTTGTCCATGGAGAATGAGGAAGACAACCCCTCTCCCCCACTACCTCTCCATAACACAAAGCAGCCTACATCCCACATCCCACAACTTGGGAAGAAGCGAAGTGTAGCCATATTAGGATGAGAAGGAAGTACACTCCATTAAGATAAAGATGTTTACAGCCCTGGCCTGGGGAGGAACTCAGCACACCTGTGTTAGCATGAGGAAGAAAGAAATGCCCCCAATAACGCAGCTATGCCTATTCCACCATTTCCAAGGTGGGGGATAGCCAATAACACCCAGGGTCAGGATGGGAAAGGGAAATACTGCCACCAATAACACAGCCATGTTTATACCTACAACCTGGAAGGCAACTCAATATACCCAGGTGAGGTTGGCACTGCTAGCTGCGGGAGTCAGCCCCTCCCAAAAAAAAATGGTCATGTCAAACTCCAATCTGGGCAGAAGCCAAGCAGCACCTGCTTTGGATAGGAAGTAGGAATACGTAAGCAACATCTACATTCTTCTTTTGGGGGGGGGGGATGGGGGGGACTCAGTGTAGGAGAAGGAAGTGCAAGACCCCCCACTATAAGCTTGCCTATACCTCCAACCAAGGAAGGCTCCCCAGCATGGCCAGGATAAGATGGAGACCCCTGATAACACAGCCACATATACACTTCCAGCCTTGGAAGAAATCTAGCACACCTGGATTAACATAAAGAGAAGAAAGACATCACCCATCAAAACACATGGGGACGAACCCAGGGCACCTGAGGTAAGGTTGGAAAGAAAGACATCATGAAAAACAAAGTTACATTTATACCCCTAACTTGAGGAGGAGCCCAGCACAGCAAGGTTATTTGGAGTGGGGAAGAGAAAGACCATCGATAACACGTGCACTGACCTGAACAAGTTGGATAAGGTACTGAGAAAGCTTGTCATCTGTTAGACCCTTCACCAGGCACTTCAGTGCAAATTCTCGGACGATGGGGTCGGGGAAATTACAGTCCAGTAACTCTAATGAGAGCTCAGGTTTAATCAGGGGCCATTCCCTCAGCAGGCAGTACATCTGCATGAGAGAAGAAGAATGAAAGCTCAGGTTTAATCAGGGGTCACTCCCTCAGCAGGAAGTATATCTGTATGAGAAGAAGCATGAGAGCTCAGGTTTAATCAGGGGACACTCCCTCAGTAGGAAGTACATCTGTATGAGAGAAGAAGCAGTGAGAGCTCAAGTTTAATCAGGGGCCACTCCCTCAGTAGGAAGTACATAAGAAAATTATTCCTTACCTGCTAATTTTCGTTCCTGTAGCACCATGGATCAGTCCAGACCGTAGGTTGTTCCCCTCTACCAGCAGATGGAGTCAGAGCAAAAACTGAGAGGGCGCTCTCATATAAGGTGGAGCGCCCTCTGTAATCCTTCAGTATAAAGTATATCAAAGCCAGAAAGAAAAACCTTGGATGGATGAATACAAAGTTAACAATAACTACAATAACTATAAGAACCCGTAGAAATGCAATGTGCAACAAGAACTCCTAATCAGTCCCATACCAGTCCTGAAAGAAGTAGACACGAGTTGAAAAAGGTATGTCCACAAAAGAAAACCCCCCGAGAAGCATAGAATCATAGGGTGGGCATCTGGATTGATCCATGGTACTACAGGAACGAAAATTAACAGGTAAGGAATAATTTTCTTTTCCCTGTACGTACCAGGATCAGTCCAGACTGTGGGATGTCTCAAAGCTTCCCTAAGTAGGGTGGGCCAATGATAGCCCAGCTCGAATGACCTAAGCTCCAAAGGAACCCACGCTCAGCGATGGAAGATTCAAGCGATAGTGACGTGCAAAAGTGTGCAACGACTTCCAGGTAGCAGCTCTGCAAATCTCCTGTGGAGAGACTGCTCGGCTTTCAGCCCAGGAGGCTGCTTGAGCCCGGAGCAAATGAGCCTTTAAGCCATCTGGCGGAGGATGCCCAGCGCCCACATACGCAGTAGAAATTGATTCCTTGAGCCAGTGGGCAATGGTGGTCTTAGAAGCCTTGTTGCCCTTCTTGGGACCACTCCAGAGGACGAAGAGGTGATCGGACACACGAACGTCATTGGTAGCCTACAAGTAGCGAAGGAGAACTCGCTTGACATCGAGGCATCGAAGGTCCTTGGACTCCTCGGCCTGGAATGACGGTAGTTCCAATGACTGATTCAAATGAAAAGAGGAGACCACTTTTGGTAGAAATGATGGAACAGTAGACAAGGATACTCCCGAATCCATGAAACGTAGGTAAGGTTCTCTACAGGACAAGGCTTGCAGCTCCGAAATTCTGCGAGAAGAACAGATGGAAACCAGAAAAACTGTCTTGAGGGTGAGGTCCTTGAGGGTAGCCCTCTTCAGAGGTTCAAAGGGCGGACCCCCTAGCATTCGAAGAACCAGATTCAAGCTTCATGAAGGACAGAGACTGCGGACCGGTGGTCTCAGGTGCTTTACCCCTTCTCAAGAACCTGACTATGTCCGGGTGAGTCGCAAGAGGAGATCCATCCCGATGATGAACGAGAGCACCAAGGGCTGCCACCTGAACTCTGAGGGAATTGTAGGCTAATCCCATCTCCAGTCCTCGCTGTAAGAAAGACAAGATCTGGGATATGGTCGCATGGCGTGGAGAAAGTTGCGAGGCCTGGCACCAAGTCTCAAACACTTTCCAGACTCGGATATAGGACACGGAGGTGGAAGTCTTCCTAGCCTGAAGAAGAGTGGAAATAACCACCTCCGGATATCCCCATCTTCTCAGCCGGCGCCGCTCAAAAGCCAGGCCGCTAGACAGAAGCGATCTACCTGGTCGAAAAATACAGCACCCTGTCGCAGCAGATTCGGCAGATGTCCCTGCCGAAGCGGGCTGTCTACCGCTAGATTGACCAAGTCCGCAAACCACGGTCAACGAGGCCATTCTGGAGCTACCAGGATCACTGACCCCTGGTGGCACTCTATTCTTCAGAGCACCCTTCCCATCAGGGGCCAAGGCAGGAACACGTAGAGCAGGAGGTCTCGCGGCCACAGGAGGACTAAGGCATCGATGCCCTCTGTGCCGTGCTCTCGTCTGCGACTGAAGAAGTGTAGAGCCTTCGTGTTCCTTTGAGTGGCCATGAGATCCAGATGGAGAGTCCCCCATCGTGAGAAGAGGAGTGACACCGTTTCCTGGGACAGTTCCCACTCCCCGGGGTCCAGGCGTTGGCGACTCAAATAGTCCGCTTGAACATTGTCGACTCCCGCAATGTGAGACGCTGCCAGGACTGAGCCCGGGAAGAGCCTCGTAACGAACCACCCCGCCCCCAAGAAGTAAAACGCCTTTGGCCCTGGAAGCGAGAACGCATAGACGCGGAGGGGCGCAAAGGCTTGGGGCGATCCTCCGGGAGTTTATGGACCTTGTCTTTCCCTAAGGATTCCATAAGCTTCTCAAGATCCTCCCCAAACAACATCTTACCTTTAAAAGGCAGGGTACCCAGTCGAGCTTTAGTAGACTGATCAGCCGACCAGTCTCGAAGCCAGAGGAGTCTCCGGGCCGATACCGCCGAGGCCATCGCCATGGATTGAACCCGGACCAGGTCGTAAAACGCGTCAGCCGCGTACGCTATATGACAGCATCCAAACGCTCCGCCTTTTCCGCCTCCGCCGACGGAAGAGCCTGTGCACCAAGGAGCTGTTGAACCCACTGGAGGCCCGCACGCAGCATGAGTCTACTGCAGCAAGTAGCCCGGACCCCCAAAGCTAATATTTCATGGATGCGCTTAAGATGTGACTCCAACTTACGGTCCTGCGGATCCTTGAGGGCCGTAGACCCTTCGACCGGGATCGTGGTGTGCTTAGTGACCGCGGAGACGTAAGAATCAACCGCAGGGTACCGTAACAGATCCAAGCCTTCCTCAGGAAGGGGATACAGTTTCTCCATGGCGCGCATCCCACCCGGAGAGCCCCCTCAGGAGCCTCCCACTCCCGTAAAATCAAAAGCTTCAGCATAGGGTGAAAGGGAAACGCCGTGGCAGGGGCACTAAGCCCCCCTAGGACTGGATCCATATTCTTGGGCAGGGAGTCCAGTAGATTATCTACCGAGGGACCCTCCAGACCTAATTCCTGTAGGACAAAGGGGATAAGAGGCCCCAGCTCCTCCCTGCGGAACAAGCGAAGGACTCTGGGGTCATCTCCCTCCAGCGGGGAGGTATCCGTAGGATCTGGGGAGGGATCAGGGTCCGGAGAAACCGGAGCCGTCGGAGGATCAGGTATAGGAGCCACCCCGGGGACCACCCGCACCCTAACTGGCCCCTGGGGTTCCGCAGCCGGGCTAGTAGTCAATGGTGAGGAACGGGGCATTTTTGAAGAGGGGGTCGGGAAGGGGGGGTTCCTGCTCCTCATGCAAGCTTGCTAAATAAGATTTATGCATGAGGAGAACAAATTCAGCTGAAAAAGGGACCCTGGAAAAACGGGACGGGGGGGTCGAGGGGGGTCGAGAGGGGTCAGTACTCATCTCCTGGGGGTCCACAGGGCTCAAATCGGGGGGTAAATCAAAAAAAATCTGGCCCCCCAGCCCCAGGCAGCTCCGAAATCGGAGCCGTTGAAAAATCCAAAATGGCCACCGATGAAGAGCTCTGCCGGCTCAAAAACGGCCTGGCCAAGCCTGAGGGAGTCGATCCCCGGATTAAATTTGTCCTCTCAGCCGAGGAGGGACCTTCCCCACCTGGCAGGCAAGCAGGGCATAGACCCTGCAACGAAAAACGGGAGTAAAAAAGCCCACAGGCAAGACAAACTGACTGCCCAGGCTTGGCCCAAGCTGTGCTGAGGAAAAAAAAAAGTAAAAAGTCTTAAAGTGACAGCCTCAGCACCAAGGAGAGAGAAGGGAGACCCTGCTAACTCCTGCCTGTCTGACTGCCAGATTAAAGCCTGAGGACCAGAAAAGGGCCAAAAAAAAGTAAGAAAAATTCTGGTCAACTGCTGCAGAAGTCTGAGGTATTTGAGTACCTGCGACTTCAGAACTTTGGTACCTTTTAAACTGGTTTTTTTTGTTTTTTGTTTTAAAATCAGTAGTGACTGAGCGCAGCAGCGGGTCTAAAACCCTCTCAGCAGCCAGAAAAAGGGAGCAAGTCCTGGAGGGAGACGGTCCCACACCTGGAAGGTAACCCGGACTCATACTATGCAGCGCAAAAGGGGCAAATAGCCCCGTGAGTCCGGCAAGAGCGAGGAGACGAAGTCGTCTCCCAAGGAAAAAGAAAAAGACACTAGGGACCAAAAAACCCCAGAAATACAGAATAGAGACAGAAATATAACTTTTCTGAAGTACTTGCTTGAACCTAAAAAAGGAATGGAAAAGGCTGACTAGCCCGAGACAGAGAGCCGAAGGGGAGCTGTTGCACTTGCTGGAGACAGACGAATACTGAAGGGGTTAGTGTACAGGTTCTCCCCTTAAAGGGACATCCTCACAATTTTGGTCTGTCTCCACCTGCTGGACAGGGGACATAACCACTGTCTGGACTGATCCTGGTACGTACAGGGAACACAGGTTTAAAATCTGTCATGGATTACTAAAAGCAAACAAATTAAAAGTTAATCCCTAAAATATGAGCAAGTTTGCTTACCATAAACAGTGTTTTCCGTAGAATGCAGAATGAATTAGTCATGCTGTCTGGGACGTCCCTCCGGGTGGCCAGGAGGCAGAGCTCTCTTAGATGATAGAGTTTTTGCAGTGCGTCTGCATGTATCTTCCTGCTCAGCCCTGATCCTCCTCAGTCCATTTCAAAGCAAGACGGAACTGGAATAACAAACTGTCCGGGGAGGCGGGAGGGTCAGCATGGCTAATTCATTCTATCTACAGAAAACACCGTTTACGGTAAGCAAACTTGCTCTTTTCCCGTAAATAAGCAGCATGAATTAGCCATGTTGTCTGGGAGTCCCCAGCTGATGTGTTGAGCGCAGAAAGTCTCTGAGTATGTCCTGACAGCGAGGTCAGATAGGGCTCTCAAGATAGTGGAGAATGAGGCGGACAATTCTTGTCTGTTGGTTCTTCAGTGCTCAAGAAGTGCCTGATTTGAGGATCGTTCTACCCATGTCTGCATCAGCCACAATTTGTTTATCCAGGCAGTAGTGGGCTGTGAATGTGTGTAGCAAAGTCCTGGTGGCAGCCCTGCAAACGTCCAAAATGGGTACCTCATGAAGGTGTGCAATGGAAGCTGCCATAGTGCGGACTTGGTGAGCCTTAGGGAAAGTTGCTAAGGCTTCCGAATGTTTCTGATAGCAGAATTGTATGCAGAGATCCAGGATGAAAGGGTTCTCTTGGAAACTGGAAGTCCCGGGGCATTCGGGTTGAATGAGATGAAAAGCTGGGAGGCTCTATGCTTGGAATGAGTCCGACATTTATAATAAGCGAGCGCATACTTGCAGTCCAACGTATGGAATCTCTGTTCGCCATCGTTATTGTGTGGCTTTGGATAAAAAGTCAGAAGGGCTATGGTCTGGTTGAGATGGAAGACTGAAACCACCTTGGGAAGGAACGCCAGATGTGGATGCAGTGTTACCTTATCATGGTAGAATTCTAGGTAAGGCAAGTAGTGTACTAGTGCTTGCAACTCGCTGACGCGTCTCGCTGAGGTGAGGGCGACCTGGAATAGCACCTTCCAGGTGAGGAATCTGGGGTGACAAGTGTCCAGAGGCTCGAAAGGTGGTAGCATTAGTTGCTCCAGGATTATGTTTAGGTCCCATGGGACTGGAGGTTTCTGGACTGAAGGCCACAGGCGTAGAACTCCCTTCATAAATTTGGAGATGAGTGGGTGGCAGGAGATTGGAGCCTCGTTGTGAAGGCAATGGTAGGCTGCTATGTCACTGAGATGGACCCTGACCGACGTTGTGGCCAGCCCCTTCCGATAGAGCAGATGGAAGTATTCCAGCAGTCTCTTGGGAGAACAGGTGAAGGTGTCCATTCTGTTTTCTGAGCACCAGGTAGAGTAGTGGAACCACTTCCTCTGATATTTCTGTCTGGTGGAAGATTTCCTGGAGGAGACTAGGATGCTCTGAAACTGCAGGGATAGGTTCAGGTGGTAGAGTACCACCCTTTCAATCTCCATGCGGTGAGATGCAGGGATGAGTAAAGGGAACTCCCCTCCTGGGTGAGCAGGTTTGAACTGTTGCCCAGGTTGATCGGTGTCGACAGATATGCATACCACGGTTGTCTGGGCCACGCTGGTGCAATGAGTATCAGATCTGTGTTGTCCGTGATGCATTTCTGGACTGTGAGAGATATGAGAGGTATGGGAGGGAAAGCATAGAGAAGACCCTCCGTCCAGGTGATGAGGAATGCATCCTGTGCTAGGCACCGGGTACTGGGGTACACCGAGCAGAAGGTCTGTAGTTTCTGGTTTTGCTCTGTAGCAAAAAGATCGATGAGAAAAAGACCCCAGGTTCGAAAGAGTCTTTCCGCCACGTCCTGACGAAGTTCCCACTCGTAGAGATGGAAAATCCTGTTCAGGCTGTCTGCTCTGGAGTTGTATATGCCCGGAAGATAAGTGGCTTGCAATGTGATGGACCGGCTTTCTGCCCATTCCAGGATTTGTACTGCTTCTCTGCACAGGTCCAGGAACCGGACCCTTCTTCTTTGTTGATGTAGAACACTGCAACCTGATTGTATGGATCATCACTGTCTTTCCTCTCAGGGAACTTTCAAAGGCCCGAAGAGCATTCCGAATGGCCCGGAGCTCCAGGAAGTTGATCTATTGTGAATGCTCCCAGGAGGACCACAGGCCTTGTGTCTGGAGATGGACTACGTGAGCGCTCCACCTCTTGGTGGAAGCGTTTGTGGTGAGGACGATGTGATGCACTGGGGGGCAGAGCGGCGCTCCTACCACAAGCACCGATGGTGTCAGCCATCACCCCAGATCCCACTTCATGCTGGGTGTGAGGGTGAAATGAGTGGAGAGAGGATTGCGGAACTGGCTTCACTGGGATTTCAGGCCCCATTGAAGGCGGTGCATGTGGAGACGTGTGTGCGGAACTACATATACGGATGTGGCCATATGTCCGAGGATGGTCAGGATTTGTTGGGTGGAGGCACTGGCAGTTGTGTAGAGGTGGTTGGCCAGCGATGTGAGGGCAAGGGCCTGGGAATCCGGGAGGAAGGCTCTATCCCAAGTAGTGTTGATTCAAGCCCCAATGAATTGTAGAGTTTGAGAGGGGTGCAGATTGGATTTCTCGAAGTTGATGAGCAACTCTAGGCTGTCCAGGCAGCAGATGGTCACCAGTTAATGGCCACGCAGGATGGAAGGGCATGGGCATGGCCAGCAGCCAGTCGACCAGGTAAGGGAACAGTTGAATCCCTTGCCTCCAGAGGTGGGCCACCACTACCGCTAGGCATTTCGTGAATATCCTGGGGGCTGAGGAGAGGCCAAAGGGTAGGACCTTGTATTGAAAGTGGCGGCCATTGGCCATAAACATAAGTACTGCCAGGATGTGGAATGCATCTGGATATATGAATAAGCATCCTTGAGGTCAAGTGAACACATCCAGTTGTTGGGGCAAAGGAAAGGAAGGATGGACTTGAGTGATGTCATTTTCAACTTCTCCCTGGTCAAGTACCTGAGAGTACGTAGGTCCAGGATGGGTCGTAAACCTCCCGACTTCTTGGGAATAAGGAAGTATTGGGAGTACAACCCTTGATTGAGCTGAGCAGGAGGCAACTCGTGGATACAGCTCTGGTGGAGTAATTTGGTGATCTCGTCCTGTAAGGCCTGCGTTGTGTGTCGACTTGTCTTTGGCGCACTACATGCGGGAGGGACAGAATGGACGCAAAATTGAGGTAGTAGCCAGCCTTGATTATCTTTAGGACCCAATGATCGGAGGTGATCGCCGCTCATGCTGGAAGAAAATGGGAGAGCCTGCCTCCCTCTGGTAGCGGTAAAGATGGTCCCATCTCCCCTATAAACCCTGCGAGGGTTTATGGGGGGTTGGTTTCTTGGAGCAGGCGAGGCTGTCGAGGGAGGCATTGGCACCGATGAGCCATCGGCTGCTGCAGTCAAGCTGGCGGATGCAGTTGTGGGCGGGTAGGGGCTGTAGATGCGTCTCTGAAAGTAAGGCTTCCTATAAGATGGGTAGTAGCACCTGGTGGAGGCCAAATCTGAGGGTGTTGTGACATCACAGCCACCTTCTGCTCTTTGAGTTGCGCCACTGTCTCACGTAACTTGTCTCCAAAGAGGTTGTCCGGGAGACAAGGGAGGTCTGCCAACTTTTCATGCACTTCTTCACGGATCGCGCTCACTCGGAGCCATGCCAAGCGATGGGCAGTGATGGCATTTGCTATGGATTTGGCCAAGGTGTCGAAGACCTCATATATGGTGTGAAGGAGGTGCCTCAGACCTTCCTCTAGGTCATGGAACTGGTCAGGAGGACAGTGGTCCAGGAATGCCTCCTGCAACAGTGGTTTCAATGATTACAGACACTCATAGAGGTATTGCGTAATATAAAATTGGTGCTGCTGTATCTTGGCATTGAGCATCCCCGACTGAAAGGCACGCTTCCCGAAATCGCCCAGGTACTTGGAGTCTTTCCCTGGGGGTGTGTTAGAATGCAGATGTGATTTCTTAGCTTTCTTCATTGTGGATTCCACCACAACTGAAGCATATGGAAGCTGCACCATGGAGTAGAATGGTGAGTGTCTCATACAGAACTTTAGATCCATCTTGCGGGAAGTAGGTAGGCCAGCAAAAGGGGATTCCCATCCTCTAGTCATCACTAAATCTAAGACTGCATGAGAAGGAAAGGCCGTGGGCTCTGACGGAGACTCAAATATCTTCAAGATGCCAAGAACTTCTGCCCTTTGGTCGGGTATTTTCCGGGTCTCTATGTTTAATCATTGCCCCACCTTCTCCACAAATTTGGAGTATGAGAGATCCTTAGGTGGAGATACAAGTTCTGATTGCCCTTCCACTGGGTCTGAGGAATATCCGGTCAAGGATCCCAGGGAAGTGGATTGAGGTTGGGGGAGCCCCTTCCGGTGGGGGAGCCTGGGGAATGGGGACTAGGAGAACGAGGTCCTGGACTAAGGCTCTCCTGTGGAGATAGGGGAGTCTCCAGTGGAGTTTCATCCTGGCGCTTTCCCTGCTGCTCGACCGTCTTCAGAAATTGGGATAAAATGAGTGAGATCTGTGACATGGCCCGAGAGGCTAATGTGTCCTGGGGAACAGGTGGGGGTTCTTTGAGAGCACCCCTGGGAGGTACTGCTGCCAGGAGTATATCCAAGTCCGGTCCTCTTGATCGATGGGTGTCCTTAGGCAGTGTTATGGTTTTGAGGTGTTGGAGTGGATTCTTGGGTACTGGGTGATGGTCACGCCCATGGGGAGGAGCCCCGTGAGGAGCCGCAGTAATAGGCTAGACTCTATACACGCAAACACAGAGAATTTGTATTTATTATACAGCTCGGTGGTACTGCCCAGGAGGGGCAGCAGTGAGGTAACTTAGTAGAAGCAGTCCAGGGGTCCTCAGCAGAGGAGACCAGTCCCACACTCGAGTAGATGGTAGGCAGCGCAGGGTAGTAGAGGAAAGTCCCAGATGCAGACTCTGAGCGCTGAAGCTGGAGATAAGACAGACTGATAAGGTTAGTTACTCACTGAAGTAGATAGCTGTATTGATGATGATCCTGGCAGGCAGAAGTAGGTAGTAAGGCACCAGAGTAGGAAGAGCAGGCCTTTGAGGAGCGAGTACCCGATATCCCAGATAGGTACCTGTAAGAGAACATAAGGGCCCCCGAGGAGCTGGTACCCAGGTTAGAGATGAATTACCCCGAAGGGCAGAGAGAAGGCTTCTTGCGGCAGCAAGGAAGCAGCAGAGCAGCTTAGACCGGAGGCATTCCAATCCTTGCTAACTCAGTTTGTTAGCAAATGAAGGGCAGGCTAAATACCCTGATGTCGTGACGTCACTCAGAGGGGACGCCCCCGAGGTTCCCGCCATGACGTGGATAAAGACGTGGGTGGAGCGCACACCCTAGGAGGCCCTCAGGAAATCCATGGTGAACACCGTCGTCATTGCCGCTCCAGGGACGCAGAAAGAGTGGCATGAAGACGCGGCAGCAGCCATCCTCCCAAGGTTAGAGGAGAGAGAAGGGTGAGGCACGGAGGTCGAAGCCGTCTGAGACCGACGGACGCAACTGGCAGATGCTTAGCCTTCTTTTTCAGAAGTTCCTGAAGATGTTCCTTGTCTCTGCGCTTGGAGGCGGTGGACAAGCCCAAGTACACCCTGGCAAAGGAGCCTTCAGAGTCAGCTGGGGATGCTGGTTCTAAGTCAGAGTCCACAACCAAGAGAGGGGAGTTGTCCCTAGGGCGTTTGCACCCGCTGGAACGTTTTGCTGGGGCTTTTGGGGTGCTATGTGTCAGCAGCTTCTTGCATTGTTGTCTTGTGCTTTGAGGCATGCTCATGTGGTTGACGCTTCGACACATCTGCGTCGGTGGTGCATTGGGAGCTCAAAGCTGGGTGGTGCTGATGGCGGCGGAGGTACTGTCGCATCCCCTGTGGCTCTGTGCGTTGGTGCAAGGGAAGCATGCTTTGGCACCGGCCCAGATGGACTGGGAGGCCCTACGGAGGAGGCTCTCTGATGCATTGATGCTTGAGTGACCCAGGAGGGTCCAGGGGAAGACTGGGCAGACCCCTCGCTGGGGGCATAAGAGCCTGAAGACACTTCTCTCAATTTTGCAATTCTGGCAGCCCGCTGCCACTGGGCCCAGGGGTACATGCAACCACAGTCCCTACAAGCAGCTTGGTCATGGTCTGGGCCAAGGCATGGGTAGCATTTAGCGTAGCCATCAGTTATGGACATTATTTTGCCACACTGGCAGAATTTGAAGCCAGGTGGCCGTGGCATGGTTTTGCTGCGTTTTTTTGTTTTTTTTTTTTAATCTTCTTCTCGGAGAGAGGAGCTCCACGTGCTGACAGTCACATGGAAAAAACGGACTGAGGAGAATCGGGGCAGCGCAGGAAGATACACCAGGTGCATTGCAAAAACTCTATCATCTAAGAGAGCTCTGCCACCTGGCCACTCGGAGGGACGTTCCAGACAGCATGGCTAATTCATGCTGCTTATCTACGGGAAAATGAAGTTTTTTTGGATTTAAAAAAAAAACAAAACAACTTCCCATCTTTTTTTGAGGAACCACAACTAACTACCGAAGGAATGAAGTACATGCTGAAAGCTGAGGACCATACAGTGATGGATTTAGGTTTTTGCCACCCTGAGACACTCTTGATGCTGTTGACTCCCACTCCCCAAGAAGTCTAAACAGGGAGTAGAAGATCTAAGGCAGGGCCCCACAGTTTCCTGCTGCAGGAATTAGAAAATTATGAAGCACATGGTAAATGTTTCCATTTTTTATATTACATTTCCAAAATATTTTTCCAATCTTTCTTGAGTCTGTAGAATTAATTTTATGATTCTGCAAGAGGAGAAGAGATCTTAAGAGGAGAAGGAGAGGATGAAAGGACAAAGGATAGGGAAAGGGGGAGAGAGAGGACTGGGTATTGGGCGAGAAGAGCAAGAAGAAAGGACTGGGGATGGGGAGAATTGGGAATCTGGGATGGAGGATTCGGGGTTAGGGGTGGGAAGGGAGGATTTCCAGGATCTGGCAGAAGGAAGGGAAGTTCCAGGATCTAGGGGATAGAATCCGAGATCATTCGAGAATCCGAGGGAATATGTGAATTCTCTTTTCATCGCCTCTCAAACCTCGCACCCAATCTGGTATATATGTACAAATATACTGGGCACCAATCCCTTCTTTCTCACCTACACAAACACTGTCCTTCTCCCTCACAGACACATACACTCCAGCTGATTCTGTCATCTCCCAACCTCTCTCCTCACCCTGCAATGATCCCCCACTCCACCCCTCTTAACCTCCCCAAAATGATCCCCCTGTGCTGTCTGCTCCAGGCTCCCTTCCTCTTCCCTGCAGCAGAATAAAGAAGCAGAGAGCAGTTCTCTGCTGAGTGAGATTCAGCACAGCAGAAAGGCAGAAATTTCTTCAGCCAGCCTGCTGCCCTAGGTACTGACTTAAGGTTGCCTAATGACAAATCCAAGCCCAGGCCCATATCTTAGGGGTCACCATAGTTTCTTTTTTTTAAATTTTTTTAATCATTTTAATTATATAGACAAGTATCCACTTGCTTTGTAATTGAAAGTACAGAAAGAAATTTATAAAGTACAAAATATAATTATAACATTTCTAATTGTCATACTGTACTTAGACAAATTAGAGGAAATACGGGAGAGCCCAAGGTAACAGAGCATTATAACTTCAATTAGTAATATTACAATCATTATATATAAAGGTAACCTGAGAAGATTCAACACCTTTTTTCCTTTCCTTACCAATCAAACAGTGGAACAATCTAGGAGCGAGAGTCTAAGAAAGCCCTAAGCTGTGATGGTTCAAAAAACAAGTAATTTTGATCCTGATAGATAATACTTCATTTACAGGGAAAACGAAGTTTAAACCGTGCTCCTTTTTGCAATACTTCCGATCTCATATTGAGAAATAATTTTTCTTCTTATTTGAGTACATTTTACCAAATCCGGGTAACACCATTTTTTATAACCAAAAAACAGAGCTTGATTATTCCTGAAATAATGCTTAAATACATTATTCTCTCCTTTGCGCCACAATCATCTCCTGTGAAGACTCAAGCAAGAAAAGAAAAATATATCCTTAGATCACAATCTGAGAAGGGGTGGAAATACAAAATTAAATAGGGAGAAAAAGAAACAAGAAACATATTTAAAAGAAAAAGGCAATACATGTTATAAGGTCGCATTACAATTACGAACACCACATATTAGAAAGTCAAAGTACTGGAGTTATTTTTTTGATTTAAAAAAAAAAAAAAAAAAAAAGTGTAATTGGTCTGGAGAAAAAAATTGATACCTAACTCCAGCATATGTAACTGTACACTTGCAGGGATATCTAAGCAAAAATGTAGCCCCCAAAGCCAAAACTTCCTAATGCAAAGCAAGAAACAACTTTCTTCTCTCCTGGATAGATCTTACAACATTTGGGTACATCCAAATCCTCTAACCATAGAACAGTGACCATGCTTCACAAAAATAAAGCTTCAAAATCATATTTAAATCCTGTTTGAACACAAAAGTAACCAGAAGAATCTCTCTTTCTTCCAGTTCCATAGTGGAACTTTCTAGCATGGCAGAGACATCTAAGGGATCAAATGAAATCAAAGACCCTGATGAGGATGCAGTAGAAGTTCTAATTCTTCTCTGAGATGATAAAAAATAAACTTTATCAATAGGATGGCAAACCTCAGATGATAGACACAAATGGGTAAATATTCAGTTGCTAAGCAGCTAATTAAGTTAGCCGGATACTTGCTGAATATACATGGATAAGTTAAAGTTAGCCGGATGCGTGGTATCCAGCTAACTTTAGACCTGCCCTCTTGCACATATAGAGTTAGTCAGTTGAGTTAGCAGGTTAACTTAACTAGCTAACTCCGCTCCTCCCCAGAATGCCTACCTCCCGCCCCAGGAACGCCCCCCTATTTACCTAGCTAAATTCTAGCTGGCTAATTCGTTATCGGGCTAGAATTTAGCTGGATAAGCCTTTTAAATATGTGGCTCAGCCATTTAGAAGAATAACTTTCCTGTCTAAAGGGCTTTTGATTATGCACCCTGAAATTTCAATGAAATTTTTTTTTTTAAAGAATTTGCAGAAATTGCAGGGATTTTTTGAAAAGACAAAAATTGCAGATTCAGATGCCTGGCATAGTTCTCAAGCTGTTCAATTTTTCTATGAACCAGATTTTTTATCTTGAATCAAGGAGGCACTGACATTCTGGATATGTCGCACTTTATTCTCCATTAAATCCACCTTATTCTCCAGTTCTTGGAATTTCTAAGATTGAAAATTTTAACTAAGAGATGCATATCAGCAGCATAATTCCATATAGCACTGTCTACCCGCACCAATGCTGGCCACAGTGAGTCCAGAGAGACTCAAAGGATCCAGAGGCTTAATCAGGAGTCCAGGAGTGTTGTCTCCAAATCGGATGATTTGCGATACACTGTCTCCTGGCAGCGATTCCTCCATTCCTGCAGGGCTGATGGAAACAAGCCGCGACAACTCTTCCCCAGCAGTGGCCCCTCCCGTCAGAAGAACAGTCAAGTCATTGATCTGCAACTGCATCAATAGTCACACTGATGGGGATTCCCGGCTACCTCAAAGGCAGGCATTCGGAGGGATTCAAGGAAACATCTAGCGAGTCTGGCGCTCCCCTCCACTGAGCCCACAACAGAACTCTCACCCGCTGCTTCAGACAACTGGCTCAGGATGGGATCAAGTGTGCATTGATTGGGTAAGACCAGAGGGGAATTGCCTCAGTCTTCCTTTCCGCATTAGAAAACCAGGAAATTAAGATACAAGAAAACCAGGGAACACAGCGAGAGCTCAACATGCTGTTATCTTAACTCAGATGTTATCATTCTAAACTCCAGAAAGAACTTTATGTCCTCCTTCATACCCGGACTCATGTACTATGGAAAGGTTACATTGAATTTACTATTAAAAAAAATTGTAATCCAAATTAAACAAATCGTTTGTTTTGAAAACCTAGAATATAAATAAATTAAATTAATCAAGGGTCACTCCCTTGTGCAAGAACGGTAGCAGAGGGGAGAGGAGCGAGACACAGAGGAAGGCACTTATAAAGGGATATACAGGTATTACCTGTGTCACTTCATCCCGGGAGTTCCACTTCACAGAGAGAAGCAGTTTGGGCAATGTTTCAGGAATGTTAACGCAGTAATGCCTGAAACAGGAACAGCCCAGGAGTAAGACTCTGCACACGTCCGCACAGACTTCATGGCATGCAGTGGGCGAGGCCATACCTTCACCAGTTATTTATTTATTTATTTATAACTTTTTTTTATACCGAAGTTCAAATAACAAAGTTAATTATCAATCCGGTTTACATTACAACCAAAAAACAGACAGTAACAAAAGTTGTCTTACATAGAACAATGGAGGAGATAACTTGGGAGCAACTTAAACAAGGGGAGATGTAATGTGTCAACTGAAAGAACTGGAGGGATGAGGGGTTATTACAGTTTTAATAGGGGATCAGATGAAAAAAATAGCAAGCTAAGAAGAAGATGAACTTAGAACCTAATCTTGGGATGAGAGGATCCGAGGGGTAGTAGTGAATGGCGAGTGGTTATGGGAAAGCTTGTCTGAACAGTAGAGTCTTAAGTCTCTTCTTGAAAGTGAGTGGGCATTGTTCCAGCCTGAGGTCGGGTCGGAGCAAATTCCACTGTTTGGGACCTGAAGAGCAGATAGCTCTTTTACTTAGGGAGGTTTTGATTGTAGGTACTTAAAGAGTGCCTCTCTGCGCTAATCTAAGAGGACGGGCTGAGGTATGAAGTTGAAGGGGGGCCCTGCATATCTACCTGTGCCTCCAGAGGAAGTCCTTCTCCTGTTCTGTGATCTCTGAGAGAGGATCCCGGTTACAGATGTTTCGTAGCTGTTCGGTCTCATTCTCAATCAGGTTGCTGTCCCGGGCCAGACGGTTACTCTGCAGGGTGAGAAGGCAGAGGAATAATGAAGGATGCAAGTTGGGGGAAGTGCTATACTGACTGGAGGTGCTGTCTTTCCAGCATTAGAGACTGCAGGGCAGTACCAGAGAAGGGGCGGTACTGCTGGAGACGTTGACCTTCCACTGCTGGGCTGTACGGCTGGATGCACTGTCCCTTCCAGCACTAACATTGCAAGATAGTATTGGGGGAGATGCTGTCTTACCAGCACTGACATTACAGAGCAGTATTAGGCAGGACTGTCGCCGGGCTACCTGGCACTTCAGGTGGTCAGTAAGAGGGGCCCCCTTTGATGACACAACCAACCTTTGATGATGAGGTCCTCATCTGAAGATGTGAGTTCACAGTGCTGACTCCACAGGAACTTGCTTCTGCTGCCACTACAATAACAATAGCAGCATGGTGCGCCCTAATTCTGGTGCCCTGGACAGCCACTCATGAGAGGCTGCACTGAGGTGTTGCACTGCCAGAGGCATTACCTTTCCCAGTGCTGATAATACAGAACAGTATTAGGGGGTGGAGCTGCAATGCTGGAGATGTCCTTTCAGTGCAAACACTAGAGGGCAGCACTAGGTGGAGGAGTCACATTGCTACAGACCCTACCCCATGCCTCCTTACCAGCCCCACTAGGCAGTAGTTGAGTCCCAGCTCTCGAGACATACTCCAGTTGGCATGCTCCTCAATTTGCGGTGTGTCAGGAAACTTCACGGCATGTGTGAACCAACTAAACTCCAACTCCAGGCAGGGAGTCTCCTGAGGAGACCAAAGGACACACAGACACACTATTACTGAACTTCACAATGCTCTGTCTAGTCCTGATTTTACCCCAGTGCATCTATGGATTTTGTAGTCCTGCTTCTCTTAGTCATCCAGGAACTACAAGTCCCATAATGCAATGGGAGGGATTAAACCTTGACTGGTTCAATCGATCCTCGGTCACATGGAGTTAAAGGTGAATTTTAAGACCTGCGTAAGGGAGTACATATATGTGTGTTTGCCAGCTCATGTACATGTGCGGCGATTTTATAACATAAGTGTGTATATGTGTGCATGATATAAAAGCTATACGCGCGTACATGTTCGCACAATTTTACAATGACGCACGCTTCTGCGTGCAAATACCGCCTTGCTTGCATAAGTGGATGGGAGGTGGGGATTTTAGTAGATATGCACACTGACACAATTACCTGTTTCCCCTGTTTGTTCCCAGTTCGCCCTAGTAAAGGAGAGGACTTCCTAAAACCCCTAGCTAACTTGCCTTCCTTTTACCCTGTTAGTCCCAACCCTTAAAACCCCACTGACTAGCCTAGCTTTTTTTGTTTCATGACTTACACGGCGTCCATAGCAGAAGAAAAGTTACAGGGATAGGGACCCTGGCGTGCGCTGGTATGTATACATATGCGCTGGTTTCGTTCACATTTCCTGGAATGCCCATTCCATGCCCCACCCTTTTATGAAAAAACTTTACTTCCATTCCAGGAGATACGCGTGCTTAGTCGATATATGCACATATCTCCTGGCTTTGGCGTGCATAGGGCTTTTAAAATTCACTCGTTATTGAGTAGCTCTGTGTTAACACTGCCTTCTCCTTCAGGAAAAGTGACTTAACACCCCAAATGCCATTTTTCATTCCTTCCTATCTCCTCATGACCCAAAGGCCAGAAAGACACATGGTCACCTCCTGCTGGCACCTTACTAACTGCCCATTCCTGTACCCACCTTGTTGGGATTTGATCCGCCCACCCCAATGGGGTTCAGTAGGTCTTCTAGCCCATGGGGCACCGGCCACAAGTTCAGTGCCATCTTGCCAGCCACCAATGTGTCCTTGTAGTCGAAAAGGTTAATGTTGCCCCAGGCCAAGGGGCAGTGCTCCTAATAAAATTGGAAGTCAAAAATATTTAACACAAAAATGGTGGACACGTGGAACAGCCTCCCAAGAGAGATGGTGGAGGCAAAAATAATAAGAGAATTAAAAAAATCCTAGGACAAGCACAGAGAATCCTCAGTTACGAAGAAATGAAGAGAAAGCCAGAAGTCAACTGGGTTCTGCATGTAAATATAATATACATGTTGTAAGTGATATTTTTACCTCATAAGATTGTACTTTAAATGTTCTTGTTCATGTAAAATCTATATCATAAATGCATCATTTTTAATTGAATGTGGGGAGGGTGTGACCAGGGGATGGCGGCAGGCTGTAAGTTTCACCTAGTATATCTAATACCCTTGCACCAGCCCTAGCTGGATAGGAAGGAGAGCAGCAGGCAAAACTAAAAGGAGATATTGTAAAGGACAACTCACTTTTGTTACAAAAGTAAACAAAGACATTAGAAAAAGAGGTTGCTATAGTTTTCTAAAGAAATAGGCAAAAAGGTAAGAAAACAAAGGTTACAGTTCCTAAACTAGAAGAGATTGCAGAAAAAGGAAGGTGGGGACATTATCTGGAAAGCTATGAGAAGCTCATAGTTCTCATAGTAAATTTCAGCAGACAAAGTCCCAAATGGTCTGCCCAGCAAGTTGGTTTTTTTGGGGTTTTTTTTTAAGGGTAGTAACTGTTACTCTGTGCAGGTTACCCGCATGCCTTCTGTTAGGCGTTGTAACTGCCACTCTGTGCAGAAAATTTGTTAAGTGAGCCAGGGCCAGTAAAAGCACCAGGTAGACTAAATGACCACATAGATTGCCTCAGGTTTGGGGCAATCTATGTGGTCTTCCAGTGGCCTTCCAATGGCCTTCCAATGGCCCTGCTCAGAAGTGGAAGCAACATTCCAGATTCTTCATGGTGGCAGGATCATGGTGACTGGGCCTCCTCCTTCCCACCTGCTGGGACCAGAAGAGGAAGTGTGCTGTAAGCTTGCGTAGGCAGCTAGGAGGAGGCACAATTATGCCATAGGGAGCAGGAAGCATGGACCCAGCAAAACCTTAAGAAAGTAGTAGGAGGCCGTAGCATAGCAGCATTTGCTGGGCACTCCCAGCCAAAGAGAGGAGCAGAAGCAGCAGCAATGAGGTAGAAGATAGGAGCAGTGCCTATATCAGAAATGGGAGAGAGAGAGGAGGTGCTGCAGGGACAGATTTAGGGTTTTGCAACCCCTAGGCATTTTTGGTGTTTTTAACCCTCCATCTCCAGATAGGAGAATAGTAGAAAGCTGTTCTCTACTGAATGAGATTAAACAAAGCTGTAAGGCAGTAAATCTTAGCTAGCCTGCTGCCCCTAAACTTTTGCTGCCCTAGGGTGTTATAGGCTATCCCTCACCTTGGAAATGGTGGAATAGGCATAGCTGCGTTATTGGGGGCATTTCTTTCTTCCTCATGCTAACACAGGTGTGCTGAGTTCCTCCCCAGGCCAGGGCTGTAAACATCTTTATCTTAATGGAGTGTACTTCCTTCTCATCCTAATATGGCTACACTTCGCTTCTTCCCAAGTTGTGGGATGTAGGCTGCTTTGTGTTATGGAGAGGTAGTGGGGGAGAGGGGTTGTCTTCCTCATTCTCCATGGACAAGCAGGATGAACAGAACCACTTGTGGGTAAGGTCACTGCATGGTACATGGTAATGGTAATGATAATCTTTATTTTGTTTATACCGATTTTCAATAAAATTCCAAACGGTTTCTAATCAAGAACAATATTACATCTATTTGAAAAATTATAAAAAACCCCATCAAAACAGGCAAAGTAAAACAAACAGTCGTTCAGTCTATCTATTAATACAAATTAAAATTATATCCTTTTCTATCTGAACCAAGTACTACTCCGCCCAGCAAAACAGCTCTTGAACCTCCAGGGCCACCCCGCCTCTTGGTGCCGCCCTGTCGATTGATATAAGCCACTGTCGTCGCATTGGTCTGACAGAACCCAGACTGAGTGACCTTGAACCAGAGGTAGGAAAGTGAGTAGCGCCAACCGCACTGCCATGATCAACTGATTGATAGGCCACGAGGCTTCTTCCGAAGACGAAGTGCCCTGGGCTTTCTGTCGTTTGCACACCGCCCCCCCATCCAGAGAGACTGGCATCAGTATTAAGAACCACCCAATTCGGAACCTCCAGATCGACACCATGCTGTAGATTGGACAACTGTAGCCACCAAGAGAGGCTGCCCCTGGTCAGAGCATCCAGAAAGACAGGTCAATGAAAGGCCTCTGACAACAGATTCCACTTCTCCAACAAAGCTCTTTGAAGTGGCCTCATATGCGCGAAGGCCCATGGCACTAGCTCCAGCATGGAAGCCATCGAACCCAGTACCTGCAAAATATCCCAGGCTCAGGATACCCTCAAAACCAACAAGCGCTGAACCTATAGTTGAGGGTCTGAGATGGGACCAGATGGCTCTTTGCCAGATTGACCACCCAGCCGAGAGACTCCAGTAAGCGAATTATCTTCTGCACCGCGACTGGGCACCCGTCTACCAACTTTTCTCTGATGAGCCAATCGTTGAGATAAGGGTGCACCAGCACTCCTTTGTGCCAAAGAGCCACCGCCACCAGCAGCATAACCCTTGGTGAATGTGTGGGGAGCTGTGGTCAGCCCGAAGGGAAGAGCCTGAAACTGGAAATGCTGACCCAGCACTGCAATCTCAGGAAGTGCTGGTGATCCTGATGAATGGGAATATGAAGATACGCCTCCGTCAGATCCAGGGAAGCCAGAAACTCTCGGTTGCACACCACCGCAATTACCGAACGTAAAGTCTCCATGCGAAACCTTGGGACCTTCAATGTAGCATTTACCCGCTTCAGGTTCAGAATGGCATGAAAAGTGCCTTCCTTCTTTGGCACCTCAAAATAAATCGCGTATTGACCCTTTCCCCGTTCACCCAGGGGGACTGGGATTATGGCACCTAAGTTGCGCCACCTGTTCAAAGTCCCCGGAACTGAGCGATGCTTTTCTGAAAATCTGCAGGGGGAGACTAGAAACAGGTTGCGGATGGGGCGCGCAAACTCTAACGTGTAACCAATTCTTACTACACGGAGGACCCACTGATCCTGAGTAATCTTGATCCATTCCCCATAAAACCATGCTAGGCGACCCCCTATACAGGGAATGGCGGAGTGGAATGGCCTCACCTCATTGGGAGGGTTTAGCCCCTGTAGCTCCCCCACCTGTGGAAGCTCTGAAAGGCCTACACCCTCCCCGAAAGGACTAACTCCAAGCCAAGTCTCACCTCGAGATGGAAACTGTTTCTGCGACACTGTGGCCCCTCTTGAATGGCAAGACCGTCCTGAAAATATGCGGGAACCTGAAAGGCCTGCTTACTACCTTGGTGATTACTACCCTTACTCAAAAAAAATCCCTTGCACGGTTAATGCAACCGCAAAATTGCTCTCTGCTTCAACGGCAAAGGGAAATGTGGAAAAGAGGATTTGCATTCAGTTAACAACCAAAAAGGACTGAACTTCACAATCTGGGTAAATAAATAAAAGTGGGGGTAGCTTGCTTATTACGGTGGTTACTACCCTAACCCAATTAAGTCTGATACATCACTTGAATGCATCACAGCGTTGCTCTCTGCTTCTACAGTAGGGGGTAATGTGGAAAAGAGGATTAGCATTCAGACAACAACCAACAAGGACTAAACTTCATAATCTGGATAAACAAATAAGCGTGGGGGAAGCTTGCTTATTACAGTGGTTACTATCCTAAACCAATTAAGCCTGATACATCAATTTGAATACATATACAGTGCTGCTCTCTGCTTCTACGGCGGGGGGAGGGAAGTAGAAAACAGGATTTACACTCAGGCAACAACCAACAAGGACTGAACTTCACAATCTGTGTAAACAATCGTGGGGGTAGCTGCTTATTATGGCGATTATACCCTAAACCAATTAAGCCTGATACATCACTTTGAAAGCATATACAGCATTGCTATCTGCTTCAATGGTAGGGGGAAGTGAGGAAAACAGGATTTGCATTCAGACATCATCCAACAAGGCATCGATCTGTGCAGTCTGGGTGAACAAGCATCGGGGCAGCTTGCTTGATGCGGTGGTTACAACCCTTAACCATAAGCCTTATGCTCACCTTTGATGCAACTCTAACATTACTCTCTGCATCAATGACAGGATATGACAGGAAATTTGAATCAAACAGTTACCAACCAGAGCCCTGAAGTTGGTGATTGGTGAAACAGATAAGAATGGGAAAATAAGAGTCGAAGCTTGCTGGGCAGACTAGATGGGATGATTGGTCTTTTTCTGCCGCCATTTCTATGGTAACTTGTGCACCTTTGTCTCACCCAGCTGCTTCATCAGCTGTTCTAAGTCCTCTCCAAACAAGAGGCGCCCTTTAAAGGGTAACGACCCTAACTGAGACTTAGAAGATACCTCCACTGACCAATTATGGAGCCTCAGTAAATGCCTGGCCGCCACTGCAGAACCCATAATCCAAGACAAAGAATGGACCAAATCATAGAGAGCATCTGCTACATACGCAATGGACATCTCCATGCGATCCATGTTAGGTGCCTCGGCACCTGGCTGTACCTGTGTGTCCTGAAATCGTTGTACCCAGCACAAACAAGTGCTCTGCATAAAACTGGAGCAAATGGCAGCCCTCAGTCCCAATGCAGACACCTCAAAAATCCATTTGAGATGAAGCTCTAACTTTCGATCCTGAACATCCTTGAGGGCCACTGCACCGGCAACTGGTATAGTGGTTTTCTTAGTCATTGCCAATACCGCTGCATCCACCTTTGGAAGCGAAAAAAGCTCTAAAGTTTGCTCAGGTAAGGGATAAAGCTTTGACATCACTCTTCCTAACCTTAAACTGGAGTCTGGGGTATTCCATTCCCGCTCCACCAATTGCTTCACAGACCTGTGATAGGGGAACGCTGTCAGAGGAGCCCTAAGGCCATCGAGCACCGGATCCGCCCCATCCATGTCTGGATCCTCCTGAGGGGCCTTCAATCCCAGGTCCTCAAGAACCAGAGGGTTTAAAGGAGCCAACTCATCCCTCCGAAACAAATGGAGGATTTTGGGGTAATCCCCTTTTGGAACCGGAGGGGCCCCCAGATCATCCCCCTGATCATCGCCGAGCACTCCCGAGATTGCCGCTGTATCCTTGGGGGGTTCCGGTGATCTCACCGAATCATCTGAGTGGTCTGCCATCCCCCCCCAAACGCAACAAGTGCTGGTAGTATATTTTAATATGGTTTCATCTTAGTATAATTATGCATTTCATTGAATTTTAAAGTCTATTCATATTGTTGAAGCTGATGTTGTTTTTGATTTTAGTATCATTTGTTTAGCTATATTTTCTGATTGTGATTTTAATTTTTAAGTTTATTTATTGTTAATCGATATGATGGAACCCCGAAATGTCGGTATATAAAAATAATAAACTGTAAACTATAAACCCCCCAAGGGCATGATGTTCCATGACTGACTGGACCTGCCGCAGTTCCAGAAGGCATGGGGCACGGACGCCAGGATGCCAGGCCTAGCTGCTGGTATCCCAAACCTTCCTGCTGAGCCAGATAGGCCTGGTGAAGCAGTAGGATAAAATCTGGGGGGAAAGCATGCAGAGCCGCAGGCAAGGAAGAGGCCCAATCCCTCATGGGCCCTGGAGCCCGCACATCCTGCCCAATTGACCTCACTGTGTTCCCCTGCCCTTCAAAGGGACCCGGGTGGACAGGAGAAAGCCACGGAGGGAGATCCCCCTTCCCCTTCAGAACATGGTGGCACAAACTGGGGTCTAAAATGGGGTCTAAAATGGCCTCTGATCTTGCTACAAGGGAGCCAGCAGGCCCGACGCGACTGGCGGTCGCCGCGGGGCATTCGGTTTTTCTGAGCTTCGCAGCCATCCGGAGGAGGGTCCTTCCCCTCCCCCCCCCCCCCGAAATTCACTCAGAACAAAGACCATCCTGGCTGAAACATGCTGGAGCCGCACCACAAGCATGGCACGTCGAGCTGCGAACCATTCCTCCCGGAGGTGGGAGAAGAAAACTCTCCCCACTGAAGGAAAATAAAAAGAAACACCGGAAAAAATGCATGGGAGGGGAAGGGAAAAGGCCCCATAGCCTTATCGCTCAGCTGCTCCTTAAGTGACGACCTTCAGGTTTCAAACTATTTTTTTTTTAAATAATTTTCTCTTTATTGCATTTAAAATGTTTACATACTTTTAGCAAGGAAAACAAAATAGCATTTGTTTTCCTTGCTTTTTTTTTTTTTTTTTATTAAACTTTGCTAAAACAGAAATAGCAGGGCTCTCCTCTCTAAGGCTGAAGGGAGCTGTCCAGCGCAGTTCAGCAGAATAAACCTAGGAGAGGAAGAGGTCCTAAAAAAGAAAAAAGGAGCAGAGGGGAAAAACTCCCCAAAGCTGAAAGCTGCCTAGGCAGCCTCGTGGAAGGGAGGGATCTGGACCACCAGATTTGCACCCCACGGATCACGAAGGATCCCATGTACAAAATGGTCACCAACCTCCAGCTCATCCACCTCGACCAAACAGGGAAAGGGTCCCCTAAGGATCCAAACCCCTGGGAGGAAGGCTCACCGAAAAAGGAAAAAGACCCGAAAAAATGCAGGTTTATGCACCAGGCACCATCTGCTGGAGACAGAGAAATACTGAAGAACTGCAGGTGGCACCAGGGTTTTTCAAGCAGCATCAGTGAAACTTTCTCTGTCTCCATCTGCTAGCAGGGATGAATAAACCCAGGAATCTGGACTGATCCGTGTACATACAGGGAACAGATTTTTAGACATCCCCAATGAATATGCAAGAGATATATTTGCATGCAGTGGATGCAATGCATGCAAATATACCTCATGCATATTCTTTGTCAATATCCTGAAAACCAGACCTGTCTGTGGCACTCCATCACTGGAGGTGTCTACCATCCCTGATCTACAATCTGGCAGCTAAGATTTAATTCATAAAAATACAGAGTCATGAATTTGGGCTACAAAAATCAAGGGACCAGTACAGTATAGCGGGTGAAATTCTTCTACATGCATGAAACAAGAGTGTGATTTGGAAGTGATCATATCTGATGATCTCACAGTGACTAAACAGATGGAAAAGATGACAGCAAATTCCAAAAAGATGCTTAGCTACAGAGGGAGAGGCATGGTCAGCAGAAAAAATATGTGATATTGCCTCTATATAAGCCCCTGGTGAGACCTCATTTAGTAAACTGTATACGGTTCTGGAAACCGCACCATCAAAAGGATATAAACAGGATGAGTCGGTCAAGAGGGTGGCTACTAAAATGGTCAGTGGTCTTTGTTCTAAAGCATATAGGGACAGACAAAGATCTCAACATGTATACCCTAGAGTAAAGGCAAGATGGGGAAACCTTCTTTATACTTTGGGGTGCAAACTAACATTGGCCTGGCCTACTTTCCTTCTCCTTGACCTCTGACCCAAGAGAAGGAGGACCCAAATTGGATGAATGAAGACCCAGGAAGGACCCAAGAAGGGATGAGGGGAAGGAAGGAAGGAGAGAATCTGGGATGGCAGGATGGGGGGAGAAAAGTAGGTTGAGAGGAGAGAGAATCTAGAATTGAGGAAGGAAAGGATCCAGGATCATGGGTGGGGCAGGGGTAGACAACCAGAGGGAGAGAACCTAGGATCCAGTGGGGTAAGGGAGAGGGGAAGAGGACCTATGATTGAGGGGGAATGTCCTGAGCTCCAGCATATCTACTTGGGTGAGTCACTTTATTCCTTAGGTCTCTCTCTGACATCTCACTCTGAGGTCTCATACCTCTTTGGCTCCTTTTCTGCCCTTCACGGAGCAGATAGACAGGCAGAGGCGTGCAGCACGGGGTAGGTCCATGAGGTACATGTCATAGGACAGCCACTCGTTCCACCTGGGGAAGGAAAAATAGATGAGCACAGAAACTGAGAAGATATTGGCAGTTAAGGATGTCTTGGTCTGCTCAGTCTGCCCATTTCTGCCTAGCTACTCATGCTGCTACTCGTGCTCTTCCCTCCCTGACCTCCTTCCCTTTCCGCCCTCATTGCCCCTGACAGTTGTCACCCTCCCTCCTCTTACCTGTAGAACTGTTTCTGTTTGAATTACCTGTCAGGTCAGTGACCTAGTTACCATTATAAGATGCTTGTTATTTACCTTACGCTATAGTAGCGTTATGCTAAGCTGTCTCTTACTCTCTTAATTGTCCTGAATTCTTCACCTTGGTTTTTTTGTAACTTCTTTCTTCTTTGTTAATTGGTTATCCCTGGTTTCGCTGTAAACCGGTACGATAAGATATTTGTGTCTTGAGCATCGGTATATTAAAAGAGTTTAAATAAATAAATAAATAAATAAATAAATAAATTTATGGCCTTCTTCCTCTCTAAACCATTTCTTTGCTTCTGTCTCATGCTTACAAGTACCAACAAAATAATTTGGCAATGATTCAAGAGTCCACAATTCTTAAATGCTGTTCCTAGATATTCCTTTTAATAACTTAATTGGAATATCAATTTAAATTTTACAACTGTATTTCACGGTCCCCCGAAATGGACCTTGTTGCATAAACTGTGTCGGGAGTGACCGCATCTCAGTGGACAGACTTACAGAAACAGCCTAACTTTGTTGGTCCCTCCAGGGGTGATCCGGGAAACTACAGACCGGTTAGCCTGACTTCAGTGCCAGGAAAAATAGTGGAAAGTGTTCTAAACATCAAAATCACAGAACATATAGAAAGACATGGTTTAATGGAACAAAGTCAGCATGGCTTTACCCAAGGCAAGTCTTGCCTCACAAATCTGCTTCACTTTTTTGAAGGAGTTAATAAACATGTGGATAAAGGTGAACCGGTAGATATAGTATACTTGGATTTTCAGAAGGCGTTTGACAAAGTTCCTCATGAGAGGCTTCTAGGAAAAGTAAAAAGTCATGGGATAGGTGGCGATATCCTTTCGTGGATTGCAAACTGGCTAAAAGACAGGAAACAGAGAGTAGGATTAAATGGACAATTTTCTCAGTGGAAGGGAATGGACAGTGGAGTGCCTCAGGGATCTGTATTGGGACCCTTACTTTTCAATATATTTATAAATGATCTGGAAAGAAATACAACAAGTGAGATAATCAAATTTGCAGATGACACAAAATTGTTCAGAGTACTTAAATCACAAGCAGATTGTGATTTATTTATTATTTTTATATACTGACATTTGATCTCAATTGAGATATCACACTGGTTTACATTCAGGTACTGTAGGTATTTCTCTATCCCCAGAGGGCTTACAATCTAAGTTTTTGTGCCTGAGGCAATGGAGGGTAAAGTGACTTGCCCAAGGTCACAAGGAGTGACAGCAGGACTTGAACCTTGGTCTCCTGGCGCATAGCCCACTGCTCTAACCACTAGGCTATTCCTCCTCCCTAATAAATTGCAGGAAGACCTTGTGAGACTGGAAAATTGGGCATCCAAATGGCAGATGAAATTTAATGTGGATAAGTGCAAGGTGATGCATATAGGGAAAAATAACCCATGCTATAATTACACAATGTTGGGTTCCATATTAGGTGCTACAACCCAAGAAAGAGATCTAGGTGTCATACTGGATAACACATTGAAATCGTTGGTTCAGTGTGCTGCGGCAGTCAAAAAAGCAAACAGAATGTTGGGAATTATTAGAAAGGGAATGGTGAATAAAACGGAAAATGTCATAATGCCTCTGTATCGCTCCATGGTGAGACCGCACCTTGAATACTGTGTACAATTCTGGTCGCCGCATCTCAAAAAAGATATAATTGTGATGGAGAAGGTACAGAGAAGGGCTACCAAAATGATAAGGGGAATGGAACAGCTCCCCTATGAGGAAAGACTAAAGAGATTAGGACTTTTCAGCTTGGAGAAGAGACGACTGAGGGGGGATATGATAGAGATGTTTAAAATCATGAGAGGTCTAGAACAGGTAGATATGAATCGGTTATTTACTCTTTCGGATAGTAGAAAGACTAGGGGGCACTCCATGAAGTTAGCATGGGGCACATTTAAAACTAATCGGAGAAAGTTCTTTTTTACTCAACGCACAATTAAACTCTGGAATTTGTTGCCAGAGGATGTGGTTAGTGCAGTTAGTATAGCTGTGTTTAAAAAAGGATTGGATAAGTTCTTGGAGGAGAAGTCCATTACCTGCTATTAAGTTCACTTAGAGAATAGCCACTGCCATTAGCAATGGTAACATGGAATAGACTTAGTTTTTGGGTACTTGCCAGGTTCTTATGGCCTGGATTGGCCACTGTTGGAAACAGGATGCTGGGCTTGATGGACCCTTGGTCTGACCCAGTATGGCATTTTCTTATGACACAGTTTAGGAATCACAGTCCGTGAAGCTGTGGCAAGGCCAAATGGTATGGCACAAAACTGGAAATGCTGTCCGAGGATCATAAATCTGAGGAACATCTGGTGGTCCCATCGAATGGCTATGTGTAGATAGGCCTCTGTTAGGTCAAGGGATGCCAGGTATTCGCCTTTTCTCACCGCTGCTATTACCGAACGGAGCATCTCCATTTGGAATTGAGGTACCTTGAGGGCTACACATTGACCTTCTTTAAATCCAGGATGGGTCGAAAAGTTCCTTCTTTCTTGGGGACGACAAAATAAATGGAATAACATCCTTTCCTCCGCTCTGCCGGAGGAACCGGTACGATAGCCCCTAGACATTGGAGGCGCGCCAGGCTCTGGCGAACGGCCAACTCCTTTGCTGGGGAACCGCAAGGGGACACCAGATAAAGGCTCCAGATCGGACGAGCAAATTCTAACATGCAGCCGTGTTCTATCACACTGAGAACCCACCAGTCCGACATGATATGGGCCCACTCCTGGAGAAAGAGAGACAGCTGCCCCCTATCATGGGATCCACGAAGTGGGCCGGCCTCACCTCATTGTGAGAACTTGCCCCCCACGGTGCTCTGTCCAGCTCCATCCCAGGAAGCGTGCCAGCCACGTTAGGCAGGGAACCATGACTGGAACCTCGCCGAGGCTTGCCTGTTCCCGCATTCTGAGCCCTGCTCTAACGAAAGCGCCTCTGCCGCCAAAACGAGAGCGGGTGGAGGAAAACGCTTTCTGGTCACTTGGTCTGTCCTCCGGCAGCTTGTGGACTTTATTTTCGCCCAAATTCTTGATCAACTGCTCCAGGTCATCCCCAAACAGGGCCTGCCCTTAAAGGGAAGAGCCCCCAACTGAGACTTGGAAGATACATCCGCAGACCAATTCTGCAGCCATAGGAGTCTCCAGGTTGACACTGCAGAGACCATGGTTCGTGAGGACGTGCGAAGGAGGTCATAGAGGGCATCCAACCCATACACGACCACAGCCTCCAATCGCTCTGCTTGCTTCGCCTCCGCTGGCACAAGATCTTTGGCACTCTGCAACTGCTGAACCCAGCACAAGCCCGCCCAGAGCATATAGCTGCTGTAAACCGCAGCACGAATACCCAGGGCAGAAACCTCAAAAATTCTATTGAGGTAGCCCTCCAATTTGCAATCCTGCAAATCCTTCAGTGCCACAGTTCCCGCTACAGGAACAGTGGTCCTCTTGGTAACCACGGAGACGGATGCATCCACTTTAGGACTCCGCAGCAGCTCCAACACATCCTCAGGCAAGAGATGCAACTTGTCCATAGCCCAGCTAAACTTAAGGCCTGTTTCTGGGTAATTCCACTCCCGGAGTATCATCTGCCTTAGCATATCATGCAGAAGAAAAGTTCACTCAGGGCCACAAAATCCTGCTAAGACAGGATCCACCGTGACCGGACCTGGATCGGCGGAAGCATCCGTGATGTCCAGTTCGGCCAAGACGTGGGTAATTGCCAGTTTGTCCTTCTGAAACAAGCGGACCACCTTAGGGTCAACACCCTCCACTGGAGGGACCTGGTCCGCCATGGCGCCAATGTCCGGGTCGTCCAAGGGAGGGATGGGAGCCACCGGCCCTTCCCCCTGGTCTGAATCGTCGGAAGGGGGCTCCCAGGCTGCATCCCACGGCTTGCAGTCGACGGATCCGCAAGATCCCTTCTAGGGATCTTGCATGGTGGGCCGATAGGCCCCTGAGGAGGAACGGGACCCCTCTTGTCTCCCCCACTGGCCAGGAAGGCCTGATGCATTAATAAAATAAACTGTGGGGAAAATATTGTGGGCCCAGCCGAATTATCCTCTAGAGGGTCAGGAACATCATCAGAAAAGCCTCCCCCCCCGGCTCGAATCGGCTGGGGAGAGTGCCGGAGGGAGATCCCCTCCCCCAATGCCCTGTTCTCAGCGCCCAAAATGGCCGCCGTTCCCGCACTGAGCGGGAATGGGTCACTCGGGGACTCTAAAGCAGCGAGCAGGCTCCCGGCACTGCGCTGCTGCGATTCTGCCTTCACAGCCTCGCTGGAGCTGTCCTCCCCACCAGGGAGGCACCAGCAATAGACCACTGAGGAGGCTCGGCTGGAGAGCAGATTGCCGCAGCTAGAACAGCGGCCCGTTCGCGGCATGCTAAGAGAAAGAAAAAAATGCCGCGAGGCAGCTGCCGGCCGGCCCGGGAGAGAAATTAATAACACTAAAAATAAACCTGAGCTCCCCGCTTCTGATAATCTCCTCTCCTACCTGCTGCCGAGGGGAAGCCCCAGTAAGGGACTCCCCGCACCGCTCTTCCTGCTTCTCTACTTTAATTTTTTTTCAAACTTTAACAAAACAAAAAACCAACTATTTCCTGAAGAGTCCGGTAGAGGCAGCGGTAGAGGAGAGAAGGAAGGGGGAGGGAGCTGGACCACCAGCTATCACCACGCCAGGCGATATTTATTTATTTATTTATTTAAAAGCTTTTATATACCGAAGATCATGTACAAGTACATATCGCTTCGGTTTACATAGAACCAGAATTAGAAATACCATGGGCATGGTGTACATGGAACAATAAACATTAAAACAAATAATACAAATATAAATTATATAATAATAGTAATAGTAATAATGTTAGTAATAATAATAATAATAATATTAAAATAAAATCAATAAACTGTGAGTATGCAACAAACAGGGTAGATATTGAGTATGTGGTGCATTGAAGAATTATGCATGGAGAACATTAAATGTATGTTAAGTTAAGGTAGCGTCTAACTTTATTTTTAGCTTGGGAAACTTTAGGTGAAGGCCTCCGTGAATAGCCAAGTCTTCAACTTTTTCTTGAAAGTCCGTAAGCAAGGTTCAAGGCGAAGGTCCGATGGTAGATTGTTCCAGTGAGTAGGTCCAGCTATTGAGAAGGCGTGTTTTTTCATTGGGGCCTTGGTCGGGGGTACATAAAGGGTACCTTGGTACGTTGTTCTAATAGGTCTGGATGCTGAGTGAAATCGGAGAGGGCAGTTTAATTCGAGTGTAGATTGTGAGTGGATGGTTTTGTGTATTATGGTTAACACTTTGTATAGAATGCTAGATATGAGGACAAAGATCGGGGTTCCCAAACCCTCCTCGTCCAAAACGCCTACGACCAGGGGGGGTGGTCCCACCAGGACCTTTCAACCCCCTGGGAGTCTCCAAGAGAAGATTAAATCCCTTTTTTTATTTTTTTTGCTTGGATCAGAACCACAGGTTTTGCACCACCTCCATCTGCTGGAGACAGAGAAATACTGGGGAGCAGCAGGTGGCTCAGCAGGTTAAGAGAGAGCGCTCTCAAAGTTTTTCTCTGTCTCCATCTGCTGGAAGGGGCGGAGCCATATATGACCCTGTGCCAGTCACAGCCCCCCTCAGTCTTACTCTGTCTCCAGTAGATGGTGCAGGTGCAGTCACAGCCCCTGCCTGCCCTGAGCCTGATTTTGGTAGTCAGTCAGGTTTGATTGTTTTGGTATTTAGTTTAAATTGGTAGTTTTTGTTACAAGGTTAAGTGCTGTCTGCCCTGCCTCCCAGGGGGGTTGTCAGGTTCTGAGGGGACCATCCCTCCCTGGTAGAGGCCGCGGCATAGCTCACAGCCTGGATAGGGAACTTGTTTAGAGTCCGAGGGCTAGCGTATTTTTTTTTTTAGAGAGATAGGCAGGATTCCTAGTCTTACTGTTTCTCTCTTGTTGCTGTTTCAATTAAGTTTGTAAAAAAAAAAAAAAAAAAAGAGTGTTAGTTTCTTTTTCTCTCAGGGAGAAGAAACGGTCAGAGCTCCCAGAAGGCTGTCAGGCCCTGAGAGGGCCATCCCTTCTGGTAGAGCAGATTGCTGGGGCTAGGGGTTGAGGACCCCACTTCAGAGCCCAGCCGGGGTGATACCGGGGAGCCCGGCTCACTCACCCCAAATCGGACCGTTCCAGCACCCGTCGGGGGACAGCTCCGGTGAGTTTAAAAAAAAAAAAAAAAAAGGATACAGCTTTGTTTTTTCTCACTCGCGGCGGCGATTCTCCGGCTCTGTTTCTATTTTCTTCCCCTCCCCTCTATCCCTCGCGGCCGGCGTTCTTTTTTTTTCGCGGTTCTTTTTTCCTCAGCGTTGGCTAGGCCGGCATGCCTCGTGGCGCGGCCTGCACAGCCTGCGGGTCCGGGTGCGCGCGCCTCTCCCAGGATGGCCTGTGTTCTGCTTGCCTCCTGGGGGGCGAGGGGACGTCGGGGGCGCTTCGGGGGCTCTTGGTGCGGCACACTTCTTTTGCGATCGCGGTGGGAACGCGATCTTCTTTGGATCCCAAGGCAGCTAGGGGGAACGCGGGAACTCCCGTCATTTTGCCGCCGGCTCCCGCGGTGTCGGGGCTGTCCGGGGAGGGGGCTAGGGATTCTCTCCCCCTCTCCCCGCAGCATCCCGTTCCCAGGCCAGTTTTCCCCGTGGGGCCCGCGGGGCGGGGGAGGGGCCAGGATACCGACTCGAATTCAGAGGGATCCTGCTCCTTTTTTCGTCAGATTTTATTCCGGCCATGCATAGGGCATTTAGAGCCCGCACGGCCCTTAAGAGGCGTCTCCCTCAGACCGAACCTCAGGAGGCCCCTCCATCGGCACCTAGGAATCGCCCACGGATGGATGACATGCCGGGCCCCCACCCAAGCTCAAGCGGCCACTGCGGGCTGTCCCGCCCTGGGATGATTTGGACACGTCGGAGGACCTGGAAGACCAGGAGGCTCCATCCCCGCCCCCGAGGGG
The DNA here is from genome assembly GCF_901001135.1 of Rhinatrema bivittatum. Lineage (NCBI taxonomy): Eukaryota > Metazoa > Chordata > Amphibia > Gymnophiona > Rhinatrematidae > Rhinatrema > Rhinatrema bivittatum. Next base: position 22,021,836 of record NC_042630.1, read on the forward strand.
GGCAGAGGGAGATGGTATGCCCGTGCAAGGGAAGGCACGACAGGGTCAGAACTCAGAAGGCGACGACCCGAAGGTGATTCGCCTCTTCCGCCGTGACGAGTTGGGCCCCTTCATTCCAGCCGGGAAGCGGCAGACGTTTTTGGGGGAGTTGGAGATAGCGGAGCCCGTCGAGGAGTCTCGCATCGGCTCCATGGACCCAGTGTAGTTGGGCCTGAGTGGCCCCCCCACAACCTTCCCCTTTCATTGTTTTCCTCCACGGACCTGCTCTTTAGAGAATGAGATACCCCAGACCTGGGGCTGAAGGTCACGAAGGCTATGGATAAACTTTATCCCTTGCCGGAGGAAGCGCTGGAGGTTCTGAGGGTACCAAAGATGGACGCAGCGGTTTCGGCAGTGCGAAACGGACGACTATCCCTGTCACGGGTACCACGACTCTGAAGAACCTTCAGGATCTGAAGTTGGAAATCCAATTGAAGAAGATTTGAAGTCTCGGCGCTTGGAGCCCGGGCGGCGATCTGCAGTAACTTCACCTTGCGGGCTGGACTCCGTTGGGTCCAGCAGCTGCTAGCTAATGAGGGCTTTTCCGAGGAAGAAGCCAAGCAGACCGGGCGCCTTGAGGCGATAATAACATACTGTGCGGACGCACTACATGATCTCCTCAGAACCTCGGCTCGTTCCATGGCATCCGCTGTCTCGACCAGACGTCTCCTGTGACTGAGGAACTGGTCGGCAGACGGGGCCTCTTAGTCTCGTCTGGGCTCCCCTCGTCTGGGCTCCCTTCCCTTCTAGGCCAGGCTGTGGTTTGGGAAGGAACTGGTTGACATGATACAACTCCTGGGCGAGAATGAGGGTTATAGACTTCCGGAGGACAGGGCACGGTCTACGGGATCCTTCTCTTCTTGCTCCCGATACCGGATCCTTCTCTTCCTGCTCCCGATACCGGAGTAGCCAGAAGCCCCGGACTTCTCGCCCTAGTTCTTCTTCTCCTCTTTTCACTCGGGAGGCGGCAGACAGCAGTCTCAGTCCTTCGTGGCAGGCGATTCGGCAGACCAGCTTCCTCCTCTTCCGTACTCAGTGGTAAGTCGTCTCAATGATGTCCGGCCGGTCCATCCCTCGGTTCTGAAGGTAGGGGGCAGGCTGTCCCTATTTTACGAGGTTTGGACCACAATCACAACAGACCAGTGGGTGTTTTCTGTGATAAAACACGGCTCGGAAAGTGATGGTAGTGGTGGCGGCGCAGCTATGCCGGGAAGGACTTCTGGTCCATCCTTACCTGGACGATTGGTTGATTCGGGCGAAGTCCGAGGGTCAGTGTCGGCTGGCAGTGGCCAGGGTCCTACAGCTTTTGCAGTCTCTAGGCTGGGTAGTCAACTTCAACAAGAGTCAACTAGCACCCACCCAGACTTTGGAATACCTTGGAGCCGTATTCGACACGAAACAGGGCAAGGTGTGCCTATCTCAGGAACGGATATGCAAGCTACAAGCTCCGGTGAGGCTATTATCGGGTCTGTGATTACCTGACGGTTCTAGGTTCTATGGCTTCAACGCTCGCGTTGGTTCCCTGGGCGTTCGCTCATCTGCGGCCATTGCAGTCATCCTTGCTATCCCGCTGGAAACCGGTTTCGGAGGAGTTCCACCTACCGCTTCCGCTCGCGGGCCAGGCGAGATCCAGCCTGCTCTGGTGGCTGGATCCCAGTCATCGGTCCGGTGGAGTGTCCCTTCTAGTGCCCAATTGGACGGTGATGACCACGGATGCCAGTCTCTCCGGTTGGGGAGCAGTTTGCCTAGGCAAGTCGGTTCAAGGACTATGGTCGCCGTCTCAAGCCCAGTGGTCTATCAACCGACTAGAGACCAGAGCGGTCCGTCTGGCACTGCGAGCCTTCCTACCGCTGGTACGGGGAATGGCGGTCCGAGTGTTGTCGGACAACGCAGCCACCGTGGCCTACATCAATCGCCAAGGAGGGACGAGGAGTCCGCTGGTGGCAATAGAAGCGCAGCTCTTGATGGCTTGGTCGGAACAGAACCTCAGCAACATTGCAGCGTCTCACATTGCCGGAACCGACAATGTCCCAGCGGATTTTCTCAGCCGTCATCGCCTGGATCCCGGGGAGTGGAAGCTGGCAGACGAGGCGTTTCTTTCCATCTGCAGAACGTGGGGGGTGCCCCACATGGATCTGATGGCCATGTGGCGCGACGCGAAGGCTCCGCGATTTTACAGTCGGCGTCGAGAAAGGGGAGCAGAGGGCGTCGACGCGTTGGTGCTTCCCTGGCCGACGGATGTCCTGCTGTACGTGTTTTCCCCGTGGCCCATGGTCGGCAAAATTCTCCGGCGCATGGAGTTGCACCCGTCCAATGTGCTCATGGTAGCACCGGAGTGGCCGCACCGTCCGTGGTTCGCAGACCTTGTCTAGCTGTCGGTGGCAGTACCCCTCCGTCTCCAGAGGTTCGCGGGGCTCCTCAGACAGGGCCCCGTCTGTTTGGAGGAGGCGGATCACTTCTGTCTCGCGGCATGGCTTTTGAGAGGAATCGGTTAAAGAGAAAAGGTTACTCAGACGCGGTGGTGACCACGCTGCTGAGATCCAGGCGGCAGTCTCCCTCCATAGCGTATGTCCGTGTCTGGGTGGTCTTTGAGGAATGGTGTGTGAACCGCGGGTTGGATCCCACTTCCGCTTCGTTATCCGATATTCTGGCGTTTCTCCAGGCCGGTCTGGCCAAAGGGTTGGTGTGCAGCTCGCTGCGGGTTCAAGTAGCAGCGCTTGGTTGTTTGCAGCGTAAGGTTCAAGGATCCTCCCTGGCGCTTCACCCGGATATTTCCCGTTTTTCTTCGCGGGGTTACATATCTTCGGCCTCCGTTGCATTTTGCCATGTCCGTCCTGGAATCTTAATTGGGTGCTCTCCGCCTTATGCTCGGCACTGTTTGAGCCCTTGAAACTCGCTACTATCAAGGATCTCACGTTTAAAAAAAAAAAAAACAAAACTGTTTTCCTGGTGGCGATTGCTTCGGCATGACGTATTTCGGAGTTACAGGCTCTGTCCTGTAGGGAGCCGTTCTTGCGTATTTCCAATTCGGGAGTTTCCTTGCGGACGGTTTCCTCCTTTCTCCCTAAAGTCGTGTCGGCGTTCCATCTAAACCAATCGGTGGAGCTTCCCGCTTTCGCGGTCGGAATTTCAGGAAGCTTGATGTGCGGAGGTCCCTCCTTCGCTACCTAGAGGTCACTAATCCGTTTCGGGTGACAGATCATCTATTTGGTCTGTTCTCTGGTCCAAGGTAAGGGGAAGCTGCATCCCGCTCTATAATCGCCCGTTGGCTCAAGGAGGCCATTGATTCGGCATACTTGGTGCGGGGGGAAACCGCTTCCCGTGGGTCTCTGTGCACACTCGATTCGGTCTCAGGCGGCGTCTTGGGCGGAAGCCTCTCAGGTGTCGCCTCACGAGATCTGCAGAGCGGCTACATGCGGAAGCCTCTCAGGTGTCGCCTCAAGAGATCTGCAGAGTGGCTACATGGCAGTCTTTGCATACCTTTATCAGGTATTGCCGGTTGGATGTCCGGGCTACCGATTCCGGGGGTTTTGGAGAGAGGGTACTCCGGGGGTTTTGGAGAGAGGGTACTCCGCGCGGGACTCTCTACTTCCCACCCTCGGTAAGTTGGCTCTGGTACATCCCAGGTGTCCTGGACTGATCCTGGTACGTACAGGGAAAGGAAAATTAGTTTCTTACCTGATAATTTTCGTTCCTGTAGTACCAAGGATCAGTCCAGGATCCCACCCGCAGTGCTGCGCTAAAGTAACGGAGAGTCCGCTCATCATTGTTTTAAGTAAGCTGACCGCTTGTTTATTCGCTCTCCCGGTTGGGGAGTCTGGTTCCTGTAGGAGTGTTGGAATTATTTCCGTTTAATTAGCAAGTTTGTATAGTTAACTATGGTTGCCTTATGGGATTTCTACTTTGACATTACGTATGACTGAGGGGGGCTGTGACTGGCACAGGGTCATATACAGGGATAGTCGTCCGTTTCGCACTGCCGAAACCGCTGCGTCCATCTTTGGTACCCTCCAGGTGTCCTGGACTGATCCTGGTACGTACAGGGAACTACTGTTATCAAACTTCATATTTTTTTCATCTTAATCAGACTGTATCTAATTACTTCCTGTAACTATTAGGGCAAATGGAAGAGTGAAGTGCAACTGAAGGCTCTGTGGTTACCTGGGGTTGGAGCAAGGAACCCGTTGCGTATTCACATTATCACACAGTGGCTCTCCTCCATGGTAGATCCCTGTCCGGACGTATATCTAGGAAGGAGGTCACATGTGAGGGAGGAGCAATAATTAGAGTGACAAAAAATTAATTAGAGGCAGGGTCCCAGCCACTAGTGACAAGAATCAGAAGTCTTAGTCACTAAGGACAGCCATCAATCTGAGGCAGAAGTTACAGCCTCCAGCGGAAAAATATCAAGTAGAGAAAGGGCTCTCATCAACCAGTGACAAGTATCATCCTCAGCTATGACTACTTCCATTTCTGCCTATAGACCCTGTGTCCTCTTGCTTTGGTGCTGCCCATGCTCTGTTCCTGACCCCTCCCCATCACTGTTTATTTATTTATTCGATTTATATTCTTTTAGACATTACAAAGCAGATTACATTCAGACACTGCTGTAGGTGGAAATGAAGACTTACTTTGTCAATGTCCCGAATGTTCACGTTCACATAAGTAGCACAGAGGACTCTGATGCGCAGCAGGCTATTGATGGACCAGAGCGATTTGGTTGGGAGGTCACCATTCATGTAGGAGGAGGAGGTAGAGCGGCGAGCATAGGAGGGCATAATGAAGAGGTTGGCCGGCAGCTGGCCATACAGACTCTCTTTGGACATCAGCATGAGGTGGGGCAGCCGGCCAATGGTAATACAGTTCCGGATATACTGTAGGAAAGCAACACGAGAAAGATGACAGCATGTGAAATCTTACTTAGAAACAAACAACAACAAAAAAAAGACATCAGCAGAAAAGGACTGCTTGTTCTATGTCATTTGCCCATTTGTGTCTGCCTGTGATCTGTGGTCTTCTCCCTCCCTCCACCACTATGGTCCCTTTGTGTTGATGAGACATCCACAACAAGTGCAAGAATAAATTTAATTCCTGGTCAGGATTTCAGCAAAGACGATTATATTTTTATTTAGGCAACTCCTCTTAATTTAAACACAGTATATTGCAGCAAGTCCCCCAACACGGACCCGTGTTTCGCCAGTCCGGCTGCTTCGGGGGGGGGGGGGGGGGGGGGGGGGTTTAACAACAGTGAAGCAGCTGGACTGGCGAAACACGGATCTGTGTTGGGGGACCTGCTGCAATATACTGTGTTTAAATTAAGAGGAGTTGCCTAAATAAAAATATAATCATCTTTGCTGAAATCCTGGCCAGGAATTGAATTTATTCTTGCACTTGTTGTGGATGTCTGATATATACTGAGTGCAAGTGGTGCTCCAGTGCATTTCTGGACTTATCCCCTTTGTGTTAATCCCATGCATGCTTGAATTCTGCCATCCTTTTGGTTCCTATTACTTCTGCTAAAAGTCTATTCTGGCAGAACAGATTATGCCACAGGAGCAGGGTTTCTGCCTTGCATTGACCTCTGTTACACTAGCTTCTGCTAGGGGCTTTCTCTCCTTACACCACCTTCCTTTAACTGACTCCTGCAGAGTCTCTCTTATTTATTTATTTAATCATCGGTATATCCTGCCTACTGCAAAACAATCGTATGCTCTCTTACCTCTAGGGATTCTAGAGACAGCCTATCCTATCACTTTAAACACAACACAAGCCACAGCCCACCAGTGAAATGTTCTAGGTTTTCACTCTTTCCCAAATCACAATAAGTTTAGCCCGATTTAGGATTTTATGTACAAAAGAATCTTAAAATGCGGTGCTAGGGTCTAGCTGGTTTAGTACACTTTTTACTTATGTCCACATAGCATCTTCAGAAAATTGTTATGCTGTTCCCATGGTGTTGGCCCTTTATATTCCTTTCTGGGGAACCAGATTCTTTTTCTTCCAACTCTCTTTCAAACATTCTTTACCTACCACTGAGAAATATAGCTTCTCTCTCTCCATCTGGCTGCTTCTCTCACAACTACTTCCAGGCTTTGGCTGCTTCTATCTCCCCCATTACCTTCATTCTAAAACCCCAGTACCTTCTACAGGTACATTTTTAGTCAAACCAATGGGGTGAACTGGAACGCACTACTCCTCAACCATTCCATCTCAACCACTGGGCCATATCAGCTTCCGCAGATATTTCTCTTGACCTTTTACAGGAACACCCTCATATGGATTCCTGCAGGGGCTTCCTACCAGTTTCCCTCCCTGGCACCGACCTCTGCATGGACTTTTCCCTGGCACAGGCTCCTGCAGCAAGAGCTTAGTAAAATTGTAGATGACCACAGAAAAAGACCAACGGGTCCATCCAGTCTATCCAGTTGTCTCTATTCCCACTGTTAAGGATAAATCCCAGCTGCCAGCCACAGAGCATGCCCACTTGTAAAATATCACTCCCCACTGAGAGTAGCCTTAGTCATCTTCCTGCTTAGTACTCCACCATCATGAGTACATATTTATTTATACAGTTTTATTATCCACCTTTGCATAAAATATATACAAAACAGGGTACAAGAAGATATGAAATCACATCAATATTAATATCAAAGAAGATATAAAATGTAATAAATATTTAAAAAATCCTAAAATAAACATCAGTAAAAATGCCATAATATAAAAAAACATGAAAAATAATCACAAGCTGAAAAGCAATAACATAGTAACATTAGCTAATGATGGCAGAAAAACACCAAAATCATCCATCCAGTCTACCCTGCAAGTTGTTTAGCATAATAACTGCTGTCCCGTGCAGGTTACCCCCATGCCTTCTGTTTAAGGGAAGTAACTACTGCTTCATTCATGTACTTCCATGCAGAAATATAAACACTGGGTTTAACAAAGGTTACTCCATTTCTTCATTTCCATTCTCTAGCCAGGAGAGAGAGGAAAATTGGTTCATACCTGCTAATTTTCGTTCCAGTAATATAGCAGATCATTCCAGACCAGTGGGTTGTGTATCCCTACCAGCAGATAGAATCAAAGAACAAAAACTTTGGACATCGCTACATAAGCTGTAGCAGATGACGTGCAGATTCTAATCCCCATAACAGAATCAATCTCGAAAGCGCTCACCCATTGGAATAACTGCCTTTTATCCATCACTAATCTACTCAACAGCTTAAACTTGGTACTCAACGCCTCAAAGACAGAACTTCTCCACATCTCCTCAAACGAAAACAATATCTCCCCTCCATCTCCACTCAATTCTCTCATTACCTGTAAGCAGGTTAGAGACCTTGGGGCAATTCTAGACAATCGATTAAACCAGAAGAAAATGGTCAATACAACCTCCAAAGACTGCTTCTACAGACTTCAGGTTCTAAAACGACTGAAACCACTCTTATTCTTCCACGACTTCAGGACAGTCCTCCAAGCGCTTCTATTCGCCAAAATAGACTACTGCAGTGCCCTTTTCCTAGGCCTCCCCAAATCCACGACCAAACCACTGCAGATGATTCAAAATGCGGCAGCGAGATTGTTGACCAGTACAAGCCGCGGTGAACACATCTCACCCATCCTCAAGAACTTACATTGGCTACCAGTGAATTTCAGAATTCTATACAAATCAATCACCTTAATCCACAAAACCATCCATCATCAACTTCAACTCGACCTGGAAATCCCATTCAAACTCCACTCCTCTAACAGACCAACTAGAGATATCCACAAAGGCACTCTGAAATACCCCCCCACTAAAGCCTCACGCCTCTCAACGACCAAAGACAGAGCTTTTTCGATAGCAGGCCCATCTATCTGGAATAGCATCCCATCAAATCTCAGATTAGAGCCATGCCTTTTAACTTTCAGAAAAAGACTTAAAACCTGGCTTTTTCACCAAGCATTCGCCGATCCACCAGTCCTTCACTAGTTGTACTTCAATCTAACCCAGTCTGGCATTTATACTCATGAACAATGGACTCTGAAACTTCTAGGTTAAACTTCCAGGTTAAAGCACCTGTTAAGCTTTAACCCGTACGTTCTTTGGTAACACCTTATATTTATTTCCTGCCTTATCTTCCTTCCAGCTTGTTGCAAGCTTCCAAGTTCTCTTCCCCTGTTGATTGTAACTTTGACTTATTCCTACCTATTGTTATCTTCTTTCACTTGAATTGTTACTCCAGTTATACCCTTGTTAAATGTAAACCGATCCGATATGGTTATTTACTATGAAGGTCGGTATATAAAACTGTTAAATAAATAAATAAATAAATAAGCGAGAGTGTCACCTGCAGTCCCTCAGTATCGGCCTGTACCCAAGCCTTGAAACTAAACTTCAAATAAACTTCAACCAAGGGTGACCTCCCAACTAACCAGAGGTCTAGGTCGGCCGAAACAAACGAAACAAACACTGGTAAGCCACCGGCCCTGCTGTTTACTAGAAATCCAATCATTCCTTCAGAATACTAAAAGCTCCACAGACTCTTTCGGAGTTAGAACGGGGTGGGCCTCTGGAATGATCTGCTGTATTACAGGAACAAAAATTAGAAGGTAAGAACCAATTTTCCTTTCCTGTACATACTCAGATCATTCCAGACCAGTGGGATGTACCCAAGCTACCTTATACTGGGTTGGCCTCCGAAAGACCCGCTCACAGAACACTCTCACCGAAGGATGTCTCCTCCTGCACCCTAACATCCAAACGATAAACCTTGGTGAAAGTGTGAATGGAAAACCTACAAATCTCCTGCGGAGAAAGAGGTTGACACTCCGCCCAGGAGACCGCTTGGGCCCTTGTGGAGTCGGCTCTCAACCCCACGGGAGCCTGCTTTCCTTTAGAAATGTACATGGAAGTGATAACTTCCCAAATCCATCTAGAAATGGTAGCTTTTGATGTTTTGTCTCCCTTTTTGGCCTCGGCAAATAAGATAAAGAGATGGTCTGACCATCAAAAAGCATTAGAAACCTCCAGATAGCGGAGAAGGACACGCTACATGTCAAACAAATGCAGCTCCCTCTCCCAGGAGGAATCATGGGACCAGTCCGGAAAAGCTGGAAGTTCCACAGTCTGATTGACATGGAAAGCAGAGTTGCTTACCTGTAACAGGTGTTCTCACAGGACAGCAGGATGTTAGTCCTCACATATGGGTGACATCACAGGATGGAGCCCAATCAAGGAACACTTTTGTCAAAGTTTCTAGAACTTTGACTGGCACCTACTGGGCATGCCCAGCAATGCACTGACCCTGCATCCAGCAGGGGTCCCCCTTCAGTCTCGTCTTATAGTAAAAAGTACATGCAAAAAATAAAATAAGAAAATGTAAACAAACCCAACTGGTGGTGGGCGGGTTTCGTGAGGACTAACATCCTGCTGTCCTGTGAGAACACTTGTTACAGGTAATCAACTCTGCTTTCTCACAGGACAAGCAGGATGGTAGTCCTCACATATGGGTGAGTACCGAGCTGAGGATGCCCGAGCAAAGCACCAAATGCACCCAAAGACGTGCAACAGGCACAACAACAGGAGTGGAAATTTGGTTAGGAGGGCATCCTGAACCTTGAATGGGTCAGTGGAAGGATGTTGGGAAGTTAAACTGAAAACAAGTTGCATAGAATAGACTGGCCAAAGATGGAATCCTGTCTGCTAGCCTTATCTAAGCAATAATGGGCTGCGAAGGTATGGAGAGAACTCCAGGTAGCAGCCTTACAAATATCAGCAAGCGGCACTGAACAGAGGTGTGCTACTGATGTCGCCATGGCCCTGACAGAGTGTGCTTTTACACAGTCTTGCAGCGGAACGCCTGCTTGCTGGTAGCAAAAAAGAAATGAAGTCCACTAACGAGGAGGAGAGAGTCTGCTTTCCCACAGGATTTCCCAATTTGATGGTGTCGAAAGAAACAAACAATTGAGTGGATTTCCTGTGGGCTGATGTGCGGTCTAGACAGAAGGCTAGGGCATGTTTGCAGTCCAAGGAATGCAGAGCCTGTTCTCCTGGGTTTGAATGGGGCCTGGAAAAAAAGGTAGGTAGGATAATGGATTGATTAATATGAAATTCCGACACTTCCTTTGGTAAAAATTTAGGCTGAGTGCGGAGCACTACCCTGTCATGCAGAATTTTAGTGTAAAGCGGGTAGGTAACTAATGCCTGCAATTCACTAACTTTGCAAGCGGACGTGATAGCGAGAAGGAAAACTACTTTCCATGTGAGATTAACGGAGATCACAGGAGTGGAGAGGCTCAAACGGAGGTTTCATGAGCCGCCACAAAATCACGTTAAGATCCCAAGCAGGGGCCGTAGGGCACAGTGGAGGTTTTAAGTGGAGCAAACCTCTCATAAAGTGTGTTACGAAGGGTTGTGTCGAAATAGGAACATCCCCTATGCCTTTATGAAACGCAGCTACTGCGCCGACATGATGGAGGAAGTTTTTAAGCCTGACTCCGACAGGTGCCAGAGATAGTCCAGAAATTTCGCCGTGGAACAAGTGAAGGGATCCAAGGACATAGAAGTGCACCAGACTGTAAACCTCTTCCATTTAGAACGTTAAGACCTTCTCGTGGAAGGCTTTCGTGAAGCTACCAGGTCTCGGGACACCGACTCTGAAAGGTTAAGAGGTTGGAGTATTAACCTTTCAACATCCAGGCAGTCAGAGATAGGGCCTGGAGGTTGGGGTGGTGCATGCATCCATTGTTCTGAGTTATCAGAAGCGGATCCTTCCCCAGAGGAATATGCCGGCGTACTGATAGGTCCTGGAGTATTGGGAACTACATCTGGCATGGCCAGTGAGGGGCTATCAGAATCATTATGCCCTTGTCCCTCCGTAACTTCACAAGAGACTTAGATATGAGTGGAAGTGGAGAGTATGCATAGAGGAGACCACTGGCCCACGAGAGGGCAAAAGCGTCTCTCGGTTGCGAGTGGTGGCTGCGAGTTAAAGAGCAGTCTTCATCACTCACCCCCACTAATAAAAAGAATAAATATTTCCAAATAGTTGATGAATAGAATAACATTCAATAATTACTCGTATACATTTTTTTTTAATTTCCCAAACACCAATAAAATATTTCAAAACAGCAGAAACATCAAACAATACCCAGTAATTAAAATTTCTAAGGATTAAAAAAAACAGCTGTCCATATCTGGGAACCTTTCCATTCACTTTGAGACTGTTGTGGGTTAGTGGGTTTGGGTGAGGAGGAGCACACAAACTTTCTGTGCTCTCTCTCTCTGAGAGAGACCCTGAATATATTTTTGCCACACAAGCAGAAATTTCCTGTGTCTCATAAAACATATTACAACCAGCCTTGTTGTTGCGATTGCTGCACCTGAGCGGCTCTCTCACCTCCTTTCCCCCCCGACACCGGCACTGATTTCCAGCGCGGCCTTGAAGTGCCGTCGACCACCGATGTCACGCTGCCTCCTGGCATGGCCTGGAAGAGTCACTGAGCCGTGTTGTGGCTCCCATGCGGTGCTGGGTCTTCACAGCTGAATGTCACCTCCACCATCCGGTGCGGCTTGTAAAGTCACCATCTCGCCACTCCTGCCTCTGATGCTGCTCCTGCATCTGTTCTCCTGGTGTGCGTGGCTCTCTGGAACATGTAAAGGGCCCATGATGGTCCTCCTTGATGATGTCATCCTGTCAGGCCTATAGAAGGGGCCTTTCTTCAGTCTAGCGTTGCCTTCGCAAGGAATTGCTTCGCCTCTGTGCCTATTCCAGCTCTTACTCCAGGAGTCGTCAGAGTTCTTGATCTTCGCTTCTCCAAGGTCTTTATGTTCTTCATGGGAACTCCTCTGTTTCTTTGTTCCATGTTACATATTCCTGGTCTCTCGTCAGTTCCTGTCTTCAGCGTCTTCCAAGTCTTCAGTCAAGTCCCTGATGTTCCCGTCTTCGTCTCCAAGTCCTACCTTCCAGGTCTTCTCCTTCATCTTCTTCCAGGCATGCAAGTGTCGTGGTCCACGACCAGCCCACGGGTTGTGGAGGGTACCTTGTGGCACAAGGCCTATCTCCAAGTCCGCCTTCACTGGTCAAGTCTCTGGATGTCCCTTGTTTTGAGGTCCCGTCCCTGGTTCCAAGTTCCTGAGTCCCTAAATCCTGTTCCTGGTCTTCAGAGTGCCTTGTCACAACTTCTGTCCATGTCAAAGTCTCAAGTCTAGAGTCTGCTATGCCTTCGGCGTGGTCCACGAACACACAGGTTGTGTAGGGTGTGCAGCGGGACAGGCTTCTCCCAGAGTCTTCATCATATATCCAGTGCCAAGTCTTTGTCATGTTGCAAGTCCAAAGTCTGTTCTACATCTGGCGTGGTCTGCGACCAGCCGCTCAAGCCGTCCCAAGCAGCAAGTCTGAAACGGCTTTCGGAGAGGCTGGAGGGCTACCCAGAGACCAGCATTGCATTGCTGGGTTTCACTCCTGAGCATGCAGGTTCAGTGGAGGCTTAAGTGTTCCAAGTCTCCAAGCTTCTGTCCAGCCCATTCTCAGATGCACTCACCTACCCATGGCACGTATCTTGGAGCCTTGGCCCAAGGTTGTGCTGAGGCCAAGGGCTCATGCTCACGTCTACTCCCAAGTGTCGTCTGTGCTCGCAGCACATTTTCCATCTGCATCAAAAGGTGAAGCTGGTTTCACCAATGCCAGCAGGAAGGTCTATCCATACCTTTCCAAACCAATAGAATTGATTTCTTGCTCAAAAAAAGGTCTTTCCTCACAAGAAGTCTCTTTCTTGCTTGGTACAAAACTGTAATTGTGATAAAGCATCATCAAAAAGGATAAGATAAATATCACAGGGCACTTTATGACCAACAACTTGACTTAAAAAACCAACCATCCAATTCCAAAAAGGATTTTTATCACAGGACAATCCCAAAATACATGTAGGAGTGATCCTGGAGCTGTCATACATTTTTGGCAAGTGTCTGTGACTGTTAGGTGGGCATTATAAGCCCTAATAGGAATTATGTAAGCCCTATGCAGGAATTTAAAGAATTTCTCTCTTACATTTCCTGTAAGACCTCTTATTCTTTTAAAACATTTCAATAAGATGTCTGCCGACAGGATGCATGGTAATTCTCTGTTCCATGTTACCGCCAAAACACTACAAGAATTAGATTTGTCTATGTTCTGAAAAGCCTTTTGAAGTTTTGAAACAGAGACCCTAATAATCTCCTCCACCAATTGCTCAAATGTACAGAAGAGATTGGGATCAAAATTAGACCTCTTTATAGTTCTTATGTAATGTCTCAATTGCAAATAAGCAAAGTAGCCAATCTGAGTGAAAGCATACCAGTCCTTTCATTGTTGAAATGGCATAACCCCACTCTCAAAATGGAAGAAATATTAAATAAATAAATCAGTTCGGTGTCCACTAAAGAAGACCCTGGAAAAGGACCATTGCTGGTTGTCAAGACTGTAAATGAGGATGGGGTAGACAAAACTCCGTTTACAGAGAAGAGAATATATAGATTGAGCTAAGTAAACTGAAAGTAAACAAGGCCATGGGGCCGGATAAGGTACATTCCAGGATACTGAGGGAGTTCAAAGATGTGCTGGCAGGTCCACTAAAAAACCTGTTCAATAGATCCCTGGAAACAGGAATGGTACTGCAAGATTGGAGAAGTGTAGTTGTGGTCCCTCTTCACAAGGGTGGTAGAAAAGAGGAGACTGGAAACTACAGGCTGGTTAGCCTAACCTCAGTGGTGCAAAAATTCATGGAGACTCTGCTGAAGGAAAGGATAGTGAACTATCTTCAATCAGGTGGTTTGCTGGACCTGAGGTAAAATGGATTCACCAGAGGAAGTTCCTGTCAGACCAATCTGATTGATTTTTTTGATTGGGTGATTAGAAAATTGGATTGAGGAAGAGTGCTCGATGTGATCTACTTGGATTTCAGAAAAGTTTTAGACATGGTCCTGCATAGGAGGCTTATGAATAAAATGAAAAGCTTGGAAGTGGGCCCCAAGATGGTGGTGTGGATTACAAACTGGTTGACTGATAGGAGACTATGTTATAGTAAATGGAACTTACTCTGAAGAGAGAATCGTGTTAAGTGGAGTGCCACAGGTATCTGTTTTGGGACCGGTTCTGTTCAATATCTTTGTGAATGACATTGTGGAAGTAAAGTTTGTCTATTTGCGGATGATACTAAGATCTGCAACAGAGTAGTCATGCCTGAAGGAGCAGAAAGAATGAAAAGTGAATTAAGAAAGCTTGAAGAGTAGTCAAAGATTTGGCAACTGGGATTCAATGCTAAGAAGTGCATAGTTATGAATCTGGGATGTGGTAATCTGAATGAGCTGCATATGATGGGGAATGAAACACTGAAGTGCATGGACCAAGAGAGACACCTTGATGTAATAGTATCTGGCGATCTGAAGACAGCGAAGCAATGTGATACAGTGATAGCTAAAGTCAGAAGAATGTTGAGCTGCATAGAGAGGAATAACCAGCAGGAAAAAGCAGATGATAATGCTCTTTTACAGGTCCTTGGTGAGGCCTCACATGGAGTACTGTGTTCAGTTCTGGAGATCATATCTCAAAAAAGAAAGAGACAGGATGGAGGCAGTCTAGAGAAAGATGACCAAAATTAAACTCCAATGGGGGTGGCAACTCAGAACCAACATCAGGAAATATTTCTTCACAGAGAGAGTGGTGGATACTTTGAATGTCTTTCCAGAGGAAGAGGTGAAGAAGAAAACATTCAATTAATTCAAAGGGGCATGGGATAAACATTGTAGATCCCTAAAGGCTAGAGGACAGAAATGAAGAAGAGGATGCATGGGGTAACCTGCACAGTGCAGCAGTTTCTACTCTTAACAGAAGCAAAGGGGTTACTACCCTCAACCTATAGCCTTGATGCTTTTGACACAATTGCAACATCACTCCCCACTTCGGCGGGGGGAGGGGAAAAATAAAAAGGAGAATTGGATACAGATGACAACCAAATGTGCCTTGATTTTTACAATCCCAAGAAGGTTTCTCACCCAGTAAAAATATTGCTAGCAGTAATTTGTTATGGGTTAAACATTTGCTTGGTTTTGATTGTAAATATTACTGCCATTGTCATGGGACTTGGGGGTAACTGCATAGAGCGGCAGTTACTTCCCTGAAGAGAATATTGGGATATTCTACACAGAGCGGCAGATACTATAAGTAGTTTGCTGGGCAGAGTGGCTGGACCATCTGATCTTTTTCTGCCGTCATTACTATTTTCTATTTATTACTGTATTTGGAGCCTGCCAGACAGACCCAACTGCTAGTTTAATTCTGTAATCACAGCCTATGTCCGCATCACGTGCCCATCTTTCTAAACAAGTTTAGATACCTTCGAATTTACTTGTTTTCTTCTCAACTCTATTTCTTTCATACCCATCTAATTTCTCCATACTCAGATATAATATCTAACCAGGCAATCCTAACTCAGGGGAATAAAGCTGTTTTCCATGTGTTTCCTAATTCTTAGCATAAGCTCAATTCCTTTGCAGGCCACAAGGTTATCATCTCCCAGGTGAATCAGAGGGTGTAGGTCTCTTCTCTACTCACCTTGTACTGGCTGAACGGGTACTTCTCCAGCAGATACTCGTCACAACCACACACCTTCAGGATGTACTTCCCCTGATACTCCTGCACACAAAGCTTCAACTGCTCAGGGGACAGGTGCATGCTGCGTGTCTTCTTTCTGATGGCGTCAGCAATGACCTGCTCCGGCAAACAGTCATGTGGGATCTTGAGGGTATATTTCTGCTTGTCATTGTTGGGAAATACTATTACCCAGATGGTGACAATGATGAGCCCTGTGTGGGAGGCAGGCAATGATTTGAGAGGAAACCCAAGAACCTTACTGACCATCTCAAATGAGCAAGAGGAGAGAGCGCAGATGAGTTGCAAGAATGCAAAAGTATTGTGTAGTTATTGCATAGAGTTGCATGGTGGCTCCAAGTGAACTGCAGAGATACTGTGGAAAACTGATGGGTGATTGCACGAGCACTGTTAGGGGATTGCACAAGATTAAGGATGAATTGCAGAAGTTTTAGGAAGAGATTGCAGATAGGTTTTAGAGATAATTGGAAATTGGATGATGAGGGAATGTGGAAGGATGCAGAGGAATGGATTGAGGAGGGATTGCAGCAAAATTGTGAGGGAATTGTGAAAGGATTGCAGAGGAATTTTAAAGAGAGTGCAAAAGAGTTAGAGAGAAATTGCAGTGGGATTGTCAAACAGTTGTAGAAGGATTGCGGGGAGAAGGCAAAACACCCATGGAAGACATCACAGAGACACTGGTGGAACTGCAGAAAGAGTGCAGATAGGCAGGCAGAGAGGAGCAGAAGAATTGCAGAAGGACAGAGGTTACAGAAAGAATGCAGTGAGACTAAAGGGAGCGTTCAGAGACATGCAGAAGAATTGCAGAGCAGGTGCAGAGAGATTGCACAGACAGTACAGAACAATAGTGGTGCCATTGCAAAGACAGTGCAGAAGAGCTGCATAGGAGTTACAGTGAGGGTAATTTTGAAAGGGACTCTGTGGGTAAAGGAATGCTTTAGCTACAAAAATGCCCCTTTAGAAAATTGTGTGATCAATACCTGTACAGAATTATGCGCATACACACTCTATGCATGTTCTTTAATGCACACAAGGAAGAGGCATTCTAAGCAGTAGAATCTGGGCAGGACTGAGACTTACATGCATTGCTTTTAGTTTGTGTGTAAATTCTCTAATCAACATTACGTGCACTAAATAGCATAATTTCATTATGTGCACATAGTTCTGCAGGGATAATTTGCAAAGCACACTTATGTGCGCAAGGCTGCTTTGAAAACTGGTGTACCTTATGCAATATTTGCCAATTAACATGCATACAATGTTACAAAATTACCTCCAGAGAGGTTGCAGGGGGAATCCAGACAAAAAGCAGTGGGATTACAGAATGAGTTGCAGGGAGACTGCCTCACCTTTATCCAGTTTGTTGTAGATGTGTTTTGGAAGGTCAGGTGTGGACTCCACATTGGGCGGATACACGTACAGTGCCTGGCTGTGGGGTCCGCTTGCCTCCCGCAGGTCTAGGGCTTCTTTGCAGACACTCAGAATATTGCGCCTGAATTCCTGCACCTCGGGATCCTTTACCATCTCAAACTCACATATGGGCATGCCGATGGCAAAGCCTAGCAATGAAGGGGAGAAGCAAAGAAATAGTGGCAGACAGAGATGGACATATAAAGAAAACAATGAGAGAGAGGAAGACAGAGAGAAAGAAGAGAAAGAAATAGGGAGGTGAAGAAGTAAAGGTAGGAGGGTAGCAGGGAAAAAAGGGTGGAAAATGTGAAGAGAATAAAAGGAGAGAAAAAGAAGGAAAAGAAGGGAGAAGAGAAATAGAAGAAAAGAGGAAGGAGAAGAAAAAAGATAAAGGAAGGAGAAGGGAAGAAAAGGGGAAAAAGGACATGAAAGGGAAGGGAGAAAAGGAAGAAAAATTAGAAGGGAATGGAATGAAGGAAAAGGGAAGGGGAAGTTTGAAGAAACAAGAATGAAAGAGGGAAAGAGATGAGAAATGGTACAAATATAAGAAAGGTGGAAGGAAAAGTAGGGTAGAAAAATTAAGGCAGGAAGGGAAAAAGAAAGAATAAAGGAGATAAAAATGATGAGAGGGAGCAGGAAAGGTTGGAGAAGAGTAAGGAGACATAGGTTTTGTGAAAGTCCTTGAATAACATGAGATCTTTCATAAAGATTTTTTTCTCTGTGATTGGCAAGCACTGCAACGTGGATGAAATAGGTGCAGAAAGTATTGAGGGGGTAAATGAGCAGAATGGAAAAAGAGAAGAAAGACACAGGGAGAGGAAGGGAGGCTTCTATGGCATACATTGCTTTCTTCTCCCTTAACCCCAAATATTTACTAGATCCACTGTTAATAATTTACTCCACCAAACCTGGATCCCCAAGAGCCCAGCCCTAACTGATCACCTGATTCAGAATCTTCTCTCTTACCCCCTTCACCTCTGAGGGCCTCAATATTCACCAATCTGCCAACTAAGAATATCCTCCCTAGGCCCTTGTCAGCTCCTTCAGTCACTAATCCCTTGGTTGAGAATCCCTTCAGACCCTAAAAGCCTGGCACTCACCGATCTCTCGACTGAGAATCTTCTCCTCCCGGTTTCCCACAGGCTCAATCACCTTCAGGATGGGCTGGAAGAGCCGCAAGTCACAGAGCCGGCGCGTTTCATCATAAAACTCCTCCCTCTCTGCCTCCTGTGTCACGCCCACAAAAATGTACGAGGACTCATCCTGAGTGCAGTGAGGCAATGTGTCAACAATGCATGCAGAATGACATATCAGCCCAATAAGGAGAAAAGGCATCAACAGTGAGGCATCAACAATCCAACAAGGAGTCAAAGAGTCACCAGCTAAATAAGTAGACAAAAATGTCAACAGTGCAAAAAGGCACTAACAGAGCAAAGAAAAGAGGACGAATCAATAGCCTAATAAGTAAAAGAGGTGTCAGAAGTAAAAACGTATTGAGGAAAGAAAGCATCAACAGCCAAAACAAGACCAAGTGTCAACAGTAGCATTCAATCAATTGCTTTCAGCATTTGTATTTTCATTTTGCTCTCACCTCATTACTATTGTCTATGCAAAATCTGTTCCTAGGCCTACACAGAATGGGTCCTGAAATCAAGGCACCACAAAGTTATCAGCCAGAAACTTGTAGACTTTTAAATCCCTGGCATCAAGCCCAAAAGCTTATAGATGTAATGGGAGTAAAATTATATATCAGTCATATCCTGTAGTGGCCAACAAGAATTGTGAAGAAGTGACACCAGAGCCATGTTACCCTCTTTGATCTCTGTGCCTATTTTATACACACAACACACACACACACACACACACACACACACCTGCAGCAAGTGAAAGAGGGGGTACTTGCGGGCCTCCTTGAAGAGATTGTGCTTGATCCCCAGGAGTGTTGCCTCTCGCAGGCATTCCAGTGTTACTATCATGCCATTGGGGATGCAACAGTCCACCATGATGCGTGGTGGCATGAGGTGCAGTCCCCAGAGCTCCCCGGAGGATGGGCGAGGTGCCATGGCAGCAGCCTTTCAGCGTCCTGGCTCCGTGCATATCTTCAGAGAGGGAGAATACACGTTGGAGTATTAAAGCTGGTATCTTATGCACCAAGATAGGGTTATTAAATGATTGATCATCCAGACAGGCTAAGCCAGTCCTGTCTTTACTCTCTACATCTATAAGACTTGTAGTTGTGCATTGCTTACAGATGCTATGAATTCCATAGATGTAGTGGAGGGTGATGGCATTTAAGACTAGGACTGGTTTAGCCTGTCCATGATGACCTGGAGCCAGTTAATAACATTAATGGCCTTCTCAGAGGACAATGAATAATTTTATTTTCAGTCTTACCATCCATCATTTCTGAAATCCCTCTTACAAATCTGAAGTATCAGAAATATATTTAAAAAAAAAAATAAATTTCTAGATCGTGACACTATTCAGGCAAAATCATTTCTCCAGCACCTTATGGGATTTACACTGTGATAATACTGTAACCAGTATATATTGTTAATTTATTATAATGTACTTTGAGACCAACTTGGAATATCTAATATTTACAAATAAATAAGTACACATATATAAACATACACACACATATATATATCTTCTGCTAAATTATCTTTCTTCATTGCAGTCTGTTCAAAATTCAGCTGTGCAATTTATCTATCTCCAATGTCAATACAACTATTTAACTTCTCTTCTTAAATCACTTCACTGGCTCCCCCATCTACTTCCACATAAAATTCACACTTTTTTTTTACTCACCTACAAATGTGACACTTCATTACCTCTCCTCTCTAATTTCCTCATCCACCCCTCTTCCCAAACTTTGTTCATCAAGTTATTGTGCGTCCCAGCCGCGTTGGTGCCGCGACCAGGCCTGCTAACCTCGCACTTCCGTCCACCAGCTCTGGCTCCCCGTATCTAGCTGCCGCAGCCAGCTCCCATCGCCCACGGCGCTCCCAGGTGTCCCCAGGCCCATCGGGGCCTTCGGCTCTCAGCGCTCCTCACATCGGGGATCAGCGTCCTCCATGGTGTCGGCTCCGCCCCTAGTGCACGCGCAGACCGCAGGTTCCTTTAAAGGGCCTAGTGCAGGAACCTGGTCTGTGGCGCCAGGAGATGACGTCACGTAACCGTAGTATAAGAGGCTAGGCCTTTCCCCCAGAGGCTCATCTTGGCAATCGGGTCGACACCTTGGTGTACTAGTTTGTCTGTTCCTTGTTCCTGTGCCTGATCCTGCTTGTTCAAGTGTCTCCGTGTTCCAGCGTCTCCGTGGTCCTGCGTGTCTTCCAGAGTCTATCATGTTCCTGCTCCTCGTTCCCTGGTAGTACCCTTCGGACTGATTCTCGGTACTGACCTCTGCTTGCCTGACTTCAACTGACCGCTGCCTGCCTTCTGACCACGTTGCCCGCTGCCTGGAACCGACCTCTGCCTGCCTGACCACATTGACTGCCGCCTGGAACTGACCTTCGCTTGCCTTGGCTACGCTCAGACTGACCTTAGATTTGACCCTTGCTGTGGCTGACCACTTCTGGATGGATACCCTGGCTTTGACCCTTGCACGTCACTCGGACACTCTCTTCTCGCCTTCTGTGATCACCAGACCGACCTGCTTGGACTCTGCTCGCGGCCTTCATCCTATCAGACCCACAGGCGCTGCCTGTTCTGCCCGAAGAACCTTCCTGAACTGCTACCTTCCCTGAGGTCTCCGGTTCAGGTCTGACCCATCTTCTCTGCATCAGCCACGCACTCTTACTCGTGGTGGGCACTCCGCTACCTCTCCAGGAGACCCTCTGAGGCCCACCTAAGTCCAGGCAGTCTGGGTACCCAAGGGCTCAACCTGCGGAAACCCCGGACTGTTATTGGCGAAGCTCCAGCTAGCCTCTGTCTCCTCGTGTGCTCCGCCTCCTGGTGGCAGGCGCTCTCTGGGTCCGACCAGAGGGCCGTACCAATCCTGCACCAGGCCAAGGGTCCACCTCTAGCGCAACACAAGCAAGCTGCTCTTATCTGTGCCCTCTCCTCCACTGCCAAATCTCAACTCCCTGATTTCCATCTTGCAGCACCTAGTGCCTGAACAGCCTTCCTGCACATATGGGTCCATACTCCCTTCTCTTACCAGATTTAAATCCTGCCTAAAAAAAAAAAATCACCTCTGATTCCACTTTTAAAACTTGAACCTAATTCTTCCTGCACATAGCCTTAACTTTAACCATTTTCATAGAAACATAGAAATGATGGCAGAAGACCAAATGGCCCATCCAATCTGCCCAGCAAGCTTTCACAGTTATTTTTCTCATACTTATCTGTTACTTTAACCGCTGAGGTCAGGGCCCTTATTGGTAACTTTTTTGGTTCTAATTTCCTTCCACCTCTGCTATTGATGTAGAGAGCAGTGCTGGAGCTGCATAAAAATGAAGTATCAAGCCTAATTGGTTAGGGGTAGTAACCGCCACAGTAAGCAAGCTACTCCCACGCTTGTTTACCCAGACTATGCAATTCAGTCCTTGTTGGTAGTTGTCCGAATGTACATCCTCTTATCGTCATTCCCCCCTGCCGTTGAAGCAGTGAGCTGCACTATATATGTATTCAAAGTGAAGTATCAGGCTTAATTGGTTTGGGGTAGTAACTGCCGCAACAAGCAAGCTACTCCCATGCTTGTTTACCCAGACTATGCAATTCAGTCCTTGTTGGTAGTTCTCTGAATGTACATCCTCTTATCTTCATTCCCCCCTGCCGTTGAAGCAGTGAGCTGTGCTATATATGTATTCAAAGTGAAGTATCAGGCTTAATTGGTTTGGGGTAGTAACTGCCGCAACAAGCAAGCTTCTCCCACGCTTATTTGTGTATGCAAATCCTTTAGCCCACATTTCCTCTTGCCTTTGAAGCATAGAGCAATGTTGGAGTCACATTAACCATGTGTATGTTTATTGAATAAGGGTATTAATCACCAGGTAGTAGCTGTCATTCTTGCAAGCCACCCCCCATGCCTCTTCTCTTCATTCACATCCTCAAGACTTTATGGATCCACAGTGTTTATCCAGGTAACAAAAGCCCCTGGAACCTCTTTCTCTGTATGTCTTGATTAGATTGTAAACTCCATACAGCAGGGATTATACCTTTATGAACTTTGCCTTTAGTCTGGTAAAGCAGTTTATATTTTATTGAATTTATATATTTTTACTGATGTATTATTATATTAGGATGTATATATTGTATTATGGACTTATTGTATTTTTAATGTGAACTGCTTTGGATCAGTGACAGATTTAGGATTTAGCCACTCCTAGGCGATATTGGTGCTATCACCTTCCCACCAGCACCACTATAAACGGCGATTACAGGGGAGCAGAAGGTTGCTCTTTATTGAATGAGATTCAGCAGAGCTGAAAGGCAGCAAGTCTTAAGCCAGTTTGCTGCCCCTTTGCCACCTAGGCACAGGAATAGTGTGTACTCATTGACAAATCCAGGGCTGCGTTGGCTTTTGTTCAAAGAAAGCAGTTTATAAATGTAACATAACATGTGTCTGTACGATGCTGCATATGCCTTGAGCACTATATAAAATAAAAATTACTACACATGCATTACACAGTCTCTTTCTCCTGGCTGATTTAAAGAAAGAGCATTTATTTTCTGTCTGTTAAATATAAGCTCAAACAGAAAAATCTGTCAGTCAACACCAGAGAGTCCAGGGATTTGCAAGCGAAAAATTAAACTCCTAGTCCCAGCTTCAAAATAAAAAAAAGACAAAAGAAAATAAAGGTTTAGAGAATCAGGGCTGAATAAACTATAAAGAAAATAAAAAGCACTGAAATAGGAAAGGATTACCAGAGAGAAAAAAAATGACATACTTACACTGGAAGGCCGCAGAGCTGCAGGAAGAAAGAAAACTTTTATCTTGTAGCCAATTCCATGTTTTTCTTTTGTGTGCCAGTTTTTTTTTCTAATGTTCCTCCAGGCCGAAGGA
The DNA here is from genome assembly GCF_901001135.1 of Rhinatrema bivittatum. NCBI lineage: Eukaryota > Metazoa > Chordata > Amphibia > Gymnophiona > Rhinatrematidae > Rhinatrema > Rhinatrema bivittatum. The sequence continues at coordinate 22,044,924 of NC_042630.1, forward strand.
GATTAAATAAAACTAAGTCAAGAAAAGAAACAAAACAAAACACTAGCCCCCACCCGAATTTATCTCCAGACTATAAAAGCTAATTGCAGGGGGGAGTAGAGGCAGTTTTGCAGCTCCTTCTTGCAAATGCAGATGTTGCCAGCGATGAGCCAGATGTGCCTACGGAAGAACGCAGTCTCTCTTTTTCCGTAACTCGTCTTTCCTTGTTTTTCTCTCTTTTTTTTTTTACTTTGTTGGGTGCGTGTGATTTTGCTGCAGCAAACTCTCCGGTATCCGGCATGGAGAGGCAGGGATTTCCGCTTGATTCCGTTTCTCACTTCCCACAACCCTCCCTCTTGTAACTTTTTTTTTCTATAGCTACAATTACAGATTAAAAACATACAAGGAGTTTGGTATACTGAAGGCAGAACGTAGCCTTTAATTTTTGAAGGATTCGTCCCACCCAGTATATCATTATTTTTCTTATAACTTAACTGGACAAAGGTCTTCTCTCACCCTTCTTCTCCCTATCTCCCAATACATTTACTAATTATATAATTAGCAAATGAAAATCATGTCGAGAAGCAAAAGTATTTCTATACCATGACTACTGCTTACTAACACCCACCATGGCAGGCTTTGACATCAGTCACATATTGATTGATCTGGGAACTGTAAGAAAGGGTTCTCTCTATTTTGTTTTTTTTTTATTTCTGTTTGATGCTATTGTGTGTTTTTTCAGTCGGCTGAGAAACTGCAAAGGATTGTCTGTTCTGCCTTTTTGAATCCCCTGATGCAGTGGACGATTAATTTTAGGTAGAAGGAATGAAGAGAATGTTTTTCTAACAAATTATTCTCAATATTGTTTTCTGCCACTTTTATTTTATGGTATTATTTTTCTTGTTTACAGTATTTATACACTAATTCTGTCAGTAATTATTTTTTCACTTCCACACCCAGGTGAGTGCTGAGATCAAGTTGTACAGTCCCAAAGAACTCCAAACAATTTGTAAGTCCAAAGGTAATATTTATTCATAGCGGCAACTCCACTGTGTATATAAGATCATGCTTTAAGCAAAGGGTCCCCCGACACGGACCCGTGTTTCGCCAGGGGCTGCATCGGGGGGGACGCACAAGAGGATTCAGAACTATCTGTAATTAAAGGTAAAAACACAGGACTGTAACTAAATGTCGCTGACAGTGCCATATTTATTTATTTATTTATTTAGGGATTTTATATACCGATTTTCTTGATACAGATCAAATCAACTCGGTTTACATAGAACGATAGTACATTAACAGTAACTAGTCAAACCTCAAAAGAGGAGACAGATTGTGAGCAGAAAGTAAAAAGTTACATTATAACAAGGGTGAGTAACTAGGAATTGGAAATGAAGAGACAGATAATCAAAGTAGAGAGATATAACAGAGAGAAGGGGCTTGAAGCCATCCTCAGGAGAATAACTCTAGCATTATAACATGATTATATGACATTCTGCTAGTTATTAAAGTACAGCTGATTGAAAAATATCTTAGTAGGATATAGTCTAGGAGACAGGAAAGGCTCTACCGAAAAGCCAAGTCTTCAGTTTCTTTTTAAAAAGAAACCTGCCTCATAAATTTTAAAATTTATGAGGCAGGTTTCCTGTCGGAGGTCTGGGGGTAGTGTATTCCAAATGGTGGGGCCTGCTGTTGAAAAGGCCCGGTCCCTGATAGATAATCTTTGTACCAATTTGATTGGGGGAACATGAAGGGATCCCTTATAGGCATCTCTCAAAGGTCTAGCTGAAGAGTGTAATTTGAGAGGGTGTAGTAGGTCTAGTGGAGTCTGGTGGTGGATGTTTTTATGAATAATGGTGAGGAATTTGTGAACAATTCTAAAATTAACTGGAAGCCAATGTAGGTCTTTTAAAATGGGCGTGATGTGATCTCTGCGCTTAGTGTTGGTCAAAATCCTTGCAGCTGCGTTTTGGAGTAGTTGCAGAGGTTTTAATGTAACAGCTGGTAGACCTTGTAGGATCGAGTTACAATAATCGACCTTAGAGAACAGGATTGCTTGGAGTACAGTCCTGAAGTCATGGTGATATAGGAGAGGCTTGAGTTTTTTAAGCACCTGTAACTTGTAGAAGCATTCTTTTATAGTATAATTTATAAATTTCTTTAAGCTCAGATGGTTGTCAATAATAACTCCAAGATCTCTAGCATGAGTGATGTGGGAGGTAGTGTGCAATTGTTGTAAGTGTAGACTATTTTCAGGGGTGATAAGCAGGATTTCAGTCTTAGCAGTATTTAACACCAGGTTGAGGCTAGTAAGGAGATGGTTAATAGTTTGAAGGTGAGATTCCCATAATTTGATTGCTGAGTCCAAAGAGCCTGTTATAGGAATCAAAACTTGGACATCGTCTGCGTATACGTAGAATTTCAAATTTAGCGACGAGAGGAAATGGCAAAGAGGGAGGAGATAAATATTAAATAGAGTGGGAGATAGAGAGGAGCCCTGGGGGACTCCATGTGGGGAATTAGTATAAGGAGATTCCATATTATTGATTTTAACCTTATAACCTCGATTACTGAGGAATGAGTCGAACCATCTGAAGACAGATCCTGAGATTCCTATGTCGGATAGCCGGTTTAATAATATAGCATGGTTGACTGTATCGAAAGCTGCGGAGATATCAAGGAGTGCAAGCAGGAAGGAGCATCCTTTGTCAAATCCCAGGTATACTTGATCAAGGAGTGATATGAGGAGTGATTCCGTACTATGTTCTTTCCGAAATCCATATTGTGAAGGATGAAGGATATTATTTTCCTCCAAGTAATTTGATAGTTGATTATTTACTACTTTCTCCATGATTTTGGCTATAAAAGGCAAATTAGATATTGGTCGATAATTTTTTAGATCATATGGGTCCAAGTTTGGTTTTTTGAGGATAGGTTTGAGAGTTGCTAGTTTGAGAGTGTCTGGGAAGATACCTTGTGAAAATGAGCAATTAATAATGTCTGCTAGGTATTTGGAGATGGAGTCTGGTATTAGAAGCAGTAATTTAGATGGGATATAATCTTGTGGATGTGAGGAGGGTTTCATTCTTTTGAGGATAGTTTCCACCTCTGTAGAATAGGTGGGTTCGAATGTTTCCAATGTTGTGAATGAGTTAGGGCGGTAGAGGGGATCTAGAGAAGGTGTGATAGGATTGGAGGGTAATTTAGCCAAGGTATTAGCAATTTTACTCTGGAAGAAGATGGCCAGTTCATTGGCCTTTGATTGGGCTATATCATCAGAAATTGGTGCTGAAGTAATCTTAGTGAGGTCTGAAACATAAGCGAAAAGGGCCTTTGCATCGAAGAACATATCATGGATACGGTGGGCGTAAAGTCTTTTACAATCAAACATTATATTCACTTACCAAGTTGAAGGGTATACACACGTAACAGGGAGCGCATTTGAGTGTCATTCAACATGAAGTTTTAAACACATAAAAGGCGCCAAAACCTTCACAGACCAATCAGCTGAGGCAAGCAACCCACCAATCAGAACAAGGTATTACTATCCAATGAGCTATCAGATAAAATGTACCCATTCAATCTCTTTGTTGAGACCTACGGGGGTAACGGTGTTCAACCGGTAAATCCAACGCTGTTCGCATCGAATCAGATGAGCGTCAAAATCTCCCCCTCTAGGAAGGGGAGCTAGTACTTCCAAAACAAAAAAGAAAATATCAGAAATCGAATGAGATAAGGCCACCCAGTGATCAACCAAGGGAGCTAGTAGACGTGAATGTTTAATATTAGATCGGTGTTCTATTATCCTAGTCCGGATTTGTCTGTTGGTCTTCCCGATATAGAGTTTGTTACAGGGACAACGAATAACATAAATTACACCTGTAGAACTGCAATCGGTGAAATTAAACAGAGAAAAGACTTTACCAGAAGTAGGGTCAATGAAGTCAGACATCCTAGCAGTATGTCTACAGACTGAACAATTTCCACATGGAACATGTGCACCTCGTGAGTGTGCCAGTCTGTTGTAAGAAAAGTCGGAATGAGTGAGAATGTCTCTTAAATTCCTACCCCTCCGATACGTAAATCGCAGTGAGCTCTGAAAAAGTTGTGAAAAAGAAAGTTGAGTACATTGACAAAGCTAAGGAGATGTTACTCCGGTTTAGACAGAGGGGGTACCCTTTGAAGATTTTAAAACGGGCATTTAAGAGAGCATTATATGTCAACAGAGAATTGTTGTTTCTACCCTCACATACTGATTCGGACAAGTCTGTAAATTGCATTTTACCATTCTCACCAGCCAGTCATAATATTGCTTCAATTGTCCGGAAACACTGGTTAGCTCTGTCTTTTTCACAACTTTTTCAGAGCTCACTGCGATTTACGTATCGGAGGGGTAGGAATTTAAGAGACATTCTCACTCATTCCGACTTTTCTTACAACAGACTGGCACACTCACGAGGTGCACATGCTCCATGTGGAAATTGTTCAGTCTGTAGACATACTGCTAGGATGTCTGACTTCATTGACCCTACTTCTGGCAAAGTCTTTTCTCTGTTTAATTTCACCGATTGCAGTTCTACAGGTGTAATTTATGTTATTCGTTGTCCCTGTAACAAACTCTATATCGGGAAGACCAACAGACAAATCCGGACTAGGATAATAGAACACCGATCTAATATTAAACATTCACGTCTACTAGCTCCCTTGGTTGATCACTGGGTGGCCTTATCTCATTCGATTTCTGATATTTTCTTTTTTGTTTTGGAAGTACTAGCTCCCCTTCCTAGAGGGGGAGATTTTGACGCTCATCTGATTCGATGCGAACAGCGTTGGATTTACCGGTTGAACACAGTTACCCCCGTAGGTCTCAACAAAGAGATTGAATGGGTACATTTTATCTGATAGCTCATTGGATAGTAATACCTTGTTCTGATTGGTGGGTTGCTTGCCTCAGCTGATTGGTCTGTGAAGGTTTTGGCGCCTTTTACGTGTTTAAAACTCCATGTTGAATGACACTCAAATGCGCTCCCTGTTACGTGTGTATACCCTTCAACTTGGTAAGTGAATATAATGTTTGATTGTATATATGGCACTGTCAGCGACATTTAGTTACAGTCCTGTGTTTTTACCTTTAATTACAGATAGTTCTGAATCCTCTTGTGCGTCCCCCCCGATGCAGCCCCTGGCGAAACACGGGTCCGTGTCGGGGGACCCTTTTGCTTAAAGCATGATCTTATATACACAGTGGAGTTGCCGCTATGAATAAATATTACCTTTGGACTTACAAATTGTTTGGAGTTCTTTGGGACTGTACAACTTGATCTCAGCACTCACCTGGGTGTGGAATTATATTTAGAGTGCTTTGCTGTGCTTGGTGACTTAAAGTAATTATTTTTTAACATGTTTTACAGTGCTGCTTTGTTTTTATTGTTCAAACAATCACCAATCAGAGAACTATACTGTTACAATGTATACTGGTGTCTGGTATCACTAATATAAGCAACAACCATACATTGGTTATAACTCAGGTTTCTGTGTATACTGTGTTCCCAAATGAAATATTTTTAAATTTTTATATTTTAATGATCTTAGCTTTTTATGATCTTAGCTTTTTAGACAATGTATTAAAAAATAACTTGGATCATTTTTGTAAAGACAACTCCCTCCTTAATGGTCAACCCAATTCACCTACTTTTAGAGAAAATTTCCACACTTATCTTGTTAAATTGCAGGACAAAGCCATCGCTAGTCTCATTTAATCTGTTTCTGCAAAAAATGGGTCCATCTGCCCGACACTAGCAGTGTTTCGACGAAAACAGTCTGCTTCAGGGACTCTGAGAACTGTATTAAGAGTAAGCAAAAAGTTTAAAAAATCCAACCGCACCCAAATCATGTACATTTATTTTTTATTTATTTAGCATTTTTATATACCGACTTTCCAATAACAGAATTACTGATCAACTCGGTTTATGTTTTAACAGAACAATCACATTTACAAGTAAATGTCTTACAATGAACAGGTCGATATAACTTGGATAAGTATATATGGGGTTAACCAGTAAAAGATACATTGCCTAATGTAGGCATAAGTAAAAAATACAGTGCCTAATGTAGGTTAAATAAACAGTTGCTAATTATAAGACTAGGTTATGATCTTCGACTGCCAAAGTTTACGTGTGTTCTATAGATGCTCTAAATAGCTCTCAGGTGGATTACCACCGAGAGGATCATTGGCAGGGATGTTCCGCAGGTTGCTGTTATGGGAACGCTTGGTTGAATAACCAAGTCTTGAGTCTTTTTTTAAATGTAGATGAGCATTGCACTGATCTGAGTTCTGGTGGGAGAGTGTTCCAGATTTTGGGGCCCGCTGTGGAGAAGGCTCTTTTGCTTAATGCTGACTTCATCGGTAGTATATGCAGGTTGTTTTTGTAGGCTTGTCTTACTGGTCTGGTGGAAGTGTGGAATTGGAGAGGGATTTTGAGCTCGAGTGGTGCCAAGTTGTGTAGTGCCTTGTGGGTTATTGAGAGCACTTTAAAAAGTATTCTGAATTTAACGGGAAGCCAGTGTAGGCTTTTCAAAATGGGTGATATGTGGTCTCTTTTGTTGGACTTGGTTAAGATCCTTGCTGCTGCGTTTTGCAGCATCTGTAGAGGTTTTATGGCGTTAGCAGGGAGGCCTAGTAGAAGTGAGTTGCAATAATCTATTTTCGTGAGAATGAGTGCTTGTAGCACTAAACGGAAATCTTGGAAATGGAGGAGAGGTCTCAGCCTTTTCAAAACTTGTAATTTGAAGAATCCATCCTTTACGATATTATTTATGAGAGATCTGTAATTCATTTGATTATCAAGGATAACCCCTAGATTTCTGACTTGTGTGGACATTGTTAATTGAGTAGACAAGATGTTACTGGGATGTGTGTAGGTTCCGTCTTGGGAGATAAGGAGGTATTCTGTTTTGCTTTGATTTAGAATCAGATTGAGGCTAGTGAGCAAGTTGTTGATGGCTTGTTTGCAAGAGTTCCAGAAGACCAGAGTTTTTTGGAGAGATTCAGTAATAGGAATCATTATCTGCACATCGTCTGCATATAAGTAGTGTATGAGATTTAGGTTAATGAGGAGCTGGCAGAGTGGGAGAAGGTATATATTGAATAAGGTTGGAGAGAGTGACTATCCTTGTGGGACTCCCAGGGTGCAGGTGACTGGTTGAGATACTTCATTGTTGACCTTGACCTTATACTGTCTGCTCTGTAAGAATGATTTGAACCATTTGAGGGCCTCATCTCCAATGCCAATGTCTGACAGACGATCTATTAATGTGTTATGATTGACCGTGTCAAATGCCGCCAAGAGATCTAGTAGGATGAGAAGACAAGGGTGTCTGTTTTCCAGATTTAGTAATATGGAATCCGTTAGTGAGATAAGGAGAGTTTCCGTGCTTCGTGATTGGCGGAAACCGAACTGTGCTGGAGAAAGAATGTTGTGGTCGTTTAGGTATTCAGTTAGTTGTTTGTTTACAACTCGTTCCATGATCTTTGCGATGAATGGTAGATTTGCAATTGGGCGAAAATTGGATGGGTTTTCTGGAGAAAGATTAGATTTTTTTAGAAGTGGTTTTACGATTGCCATTTTTAGAGGGTCAGGTACTAGCCCTTGGGAGAAGGAGCAGTTGATGATTTGTGCAATGGGTTTGGAAATGGTTTTAGCGCAAGCAATGAGTAGATTGGTGGGTATGGAGTCCTGAGGGTGTGAAGAAGGTTTGAGCTTTTTTAGAATGTTTTCGATCTCTAAAGAAGAGGTCGGTTCGAATTCCCTAAGGCTAGCCTTTTGTGATGGGACAGCAGCTCGAGGTGTAACTGGAGAAGTATTGATATTGTTCTTGGACTGAGTTAGGAGTTTTGGGATCTTATTTTTAAAGTAGGTTGCCAATTCTTCTGCTTTGCTTGCTGCTTTATCATCTGGTATGGATGTCAATGCGGGTTTAGTGAGTGATGATACCAAAGAAAAAAGCGCCCTGGGGTCGAAGATGAAGTGGTGAATTTTTTGCGAGTAAAAGTTTCTTTTTGCTTAGAGGATGGATATTCTGTAAAGGTGCATCGTGGACTTGAATGCTGTGATGTTGGTAGATGTAGGGTTTTTCCGCCAGTGTTGTTCTTTTTTTCTGAGATCTTGTTTTAAGGATTTTAGATTTGGTGTGTACCAAGGTTTTCTATTGTCCTTGTTTGCTTGATGAGCTTTGGTGATAGTTGGGCATGTGGTATCGGCCACTTTTTTGGTAATGTTGTTCCAGGACGAAATGGCTAATTCCACGTTTGTAAGGTCTAGTTGGTTGAATTCATCTGATAGGCAATTGCTGAGTGTTTCCTGGCTGCACATTTTCTTGAATTGGATTGAGGTATTCTGCCTTCCTGGGGTGGTAGGTAGGTTTATCTTTAGTACGGTGTTGATCAGCATATGGTCTGACCATGGAACTGGAGTGCATGTAGGGTGAGAGGAATGGGTAATTTCCTGGTTAATGAAAATGAGGTCCAACGTGTGACCTGCTTTGTGGGTGGGTTCTTTAATTATTTGTTTGAAACCCATGAAGTTTAGTGTGTTTAGGAAGGTTTCACAACTAGAAGAGAGGGGGGATACATCTACATGGAGATTGAAATCCCCCAGGATGATCGCTGGAATGTCGGAGTTGATGTGTTTTACTATATTTTCAATCAAAGATGACGGATCAGTTTCAAGGTATCCTGGGGTGGCGTATATTAGCCCGATTTGAAGGTGAGAGGATCTGAAGACTGCGAATTCTAGAGAAAGTGAGGATATTGAGGTTTGCAACGACATTCCCAGTGTTTTTTTTGCTGCAAGAAGAAGACCACCTCCTCTTTTTTTGAGTCTTGGGATAGAGAATATATTGTAAGTTTGGGTGGGGAGTTGGTTGATTGTAGCGATGTCTTCTGGTTTTAACCAGGTTTCTGTAATTGCAAATAAGTCGGTGTTTGTTTCCTGAAGATAGTCATGTAGAAGGTGGGTTTTCTTAGTCATTGTACTGTAGTAACTTTGTAGTAACTTTGTAGTAACATTGTACTGTAGTAACTTACATATGAAGTGTCATGTTCACTTCTAGAACGCCATTCTCTTTGTCGGACGGCATCATTGAGGTATTTAAACTTCAATGGACCAATCATCCTTTTCTGATCAAATGAGGTTATGATGTCATGAACAAGCATATTCTGTGAAAGCGGACCTCACCCTTGATATAGCCCTCAATCACATCGTTTTAAACCTTCTAAGTCTCTCAAAAGTTGTCCACCACGTCCGCATTTGGAAATGTAGTCACCCAAACCTATTCTGAACTAACTCAATCACGTCCAGATGAAACCGATGCCGAGGGTTCTTAAAAACCATCCATCATACTAGCTTTATCCTAAAAGATGGTGTGGATTCCTGGAAACTCATACCCAAGGGTAAAGTGACTAATTTGATTAAAATATCAACCATGTCCATTTAGGATCCAAAGTAATCTTGGAAGATAACCTTTACTCTCATTGCTGTAAATGTAACATCCTGCACCTTGCATTCTTAACTGTGTGCAGCTCCTGGTCCCTAAATGAATGAATAACTTGAGTCCCCCAACCTGTTGTAATCTGAGACCGAAAAATACCATGGTTAGTAAAAGGCTGACCATTCTATCCCCTTATTAAGACCATTTGGAGCCACTGTGTTCCAGGAAAAGATTGTTTGCAGGAAACAAGATAAGCTATTTCATGGAATATGTTCTGAATTCATGGGGCTGTCACTGAAAAGCCACCGGATTTACTACAAAATAAAATCAATTTTGTGAAGACTAGACAAATTCTGTGCTGCTCATGTCATTCAATAGTTAGGGAGATCTTACAAGGTCAAGTGGTTTGTTACATAAGAACATAACATAAGAACATGCCATACTGGGTCAGACCAAGGGTCCATCAAGCCCAGCATCCTGTTTCCAACAGTGGCCAATCCAGGCCATAAGAACCTGGCAAGTACCCAAAAACTAAGTCTATTCCATGTTATCGTTGCTAGTAATAGCGGTGGTTATTATCTAAGTCAACTTACTTAACAGCAGGTAATGGACTTCTCCAATAACTTCTCCAATCCTTTTTTAAACACAGCTATACTAACTGCACTAACCACATCCTCTGGCAACAAATTCCAGAGTTTAATTGTGCGTTGAGTGAAAAAGAATTTTCTCCGATTAGTTTTAAATGTGCCATGTGCTAACTTCATGGAGTGCCCCCTAGTCTTTCTATAATCTGAAAGAGTAAAAAACCGATTCACATCTACCCGTTCTAGACCTCTTATAATTTTAAACACCTCTATCATATCCCCCCCCTCAGCCATCTCTTCTCCAAGCTGAAAAGTCCTAACCTCTTTAGTCTTTCCTCATAGGGGAGCTGTTCCATTCCCCTTATCATTTTGGTAGCCTTTCTCTGTACCTTCTCCATCGCAATTATATCTTTTTTGAGATGCGGCGACCAGAATTGTACACAATATTCAAGGTGTGGTCTCACCATGGAGCGATACAGAGGCATTATGACATTTTCCGTTTTATTCACCATTCCCTTTCTAATAATTCCCAACATTCTGTTTGCTTTTTTGACTGCCGCAGCACACTGAACCGACGATTTCAATGTGTTATCCACTATGATGCCTAGATCTCTTTCTTGGGTAGTAGCACCTAATATGGAACCTAACATTGGGTAACTACAGCATGGGTTATTTTTCCCTCTATGCATCACCTTGCACTTATCCACATTAAATTTCATCTGCCATTCTGATGCCCACACTTGGTAAAAGTGTGAAGGGAAGGACAAACCGCCGCCCTGTTATTTTTATTTAGACAGGACGAGACAGGAAAATTGGTTCTTACCTGCTAATTTTTGTTCCTGTAATACCACAGATCAGTCCATACCAGTGGGTTGTGCATCCCTACTAGCAGATGGAGTCAGAGAGCAAATCTTTCGGCACTGTTACATATACGAGAGTGCCACCTGCAGTCCCTCAGTATTGGCCTGTACCAAAGCCCATGGCAACTAAGTAACTAAACTAACAGGCGAAGAGGTTGGAACCCAAACATAACAGCCAACCCACTCACCCAGAACTGAACAATAAAACAAGAATACCACCTCAGACCCTGCTCCTTCAAGAGCATCTGCAATAGGAAAACTTACTTCAGGCAATAATTCGAGCTTAAGGCAGTCTTTCAGAATCTGAAAAGGGGATGGGCCTCTGGACTGATCTGTGATATTTCGGGAACGAAAATTAGCAGGTAAAAACCAATTTTCCTTTCCTGAACATACCCAGATCATTCCAGACCAGTGGGATGTACCCAAGCTACCCTACACTGGGCGGGAACCCGAAAGACCCATGCGCAGAACACTCTCACCAAAGGATGATTCATCATGTGCCTTAACGCCCAAACGATAATGCTTGGTAAAAGTGTGAAGGGAAGGACAAACCGCCGTCCTGCAGATTTCCTGTGGCGACAAAAGCTGACACTCAGCCCAGGAGGTAGACTGGGCCCTAGTGGAATGAGCTCTCAGACCCAAGGGAACCTGACGTTCTTGGGCAACGTAGGCCGAGCAAATAGCTTCCTTAATCCAGTGCGAAATTGTAACCCTAGAGGCTTTGTCACCCTTCTTAGGTCTGCTGAATAAAACAAACAGATGATCTGAATGCCGGAAGTCATTGGTAACCTCCAAATAGCGAAAGAGAGCACGACGCACATCCAAAAGATGAAGATCTCTCTTCTGGGGGGAAATCTGGGACCACTGCGGAAACCCTGGCAGATCCACCGACTGATTGACCTGGAAGGCAGATACTACCTTGGGGACGAAGGAAGGAACTGTGCGTAGCGAGACTCTATCCTCGTAGATTCTAGGGAAAGGATCCTGAAACGACAAAGCCTGCAACTCCGAAATCTGGCAAGCAGAACAAATGGCGACTAGGAAGACTGTCTTCAAGGTCAAATCTTTTACTGTCACTCTGCGTAAAGGTTCAAAAGGAGCTCCACAAAGCACACAAAGCACCAGATTTAAACTCCAATCCAGACACAACTGGCAAACGGGAGGGAGTAAATGTTTAACCCCTTTGAGAAAACGGGTAATATCCAGATGAGTCGCCAGCGAACGACGGTGAAACCTGCCACGCAAGGCACCTAAGGCTGCTACCTGTACCCGAAGGGAACTGAATGCCAAACCCTTAGCCGACCCCTGTTGAAGGAAATCCAACACCTGAGGAACATCTGTTGATAAAGGATCCAAGGAACGCAGAAGGCACCATGCCTCAAAAAGCTTCCAGATTCTAACAGGCCATAGAAGTAGCCAATCGTTCCGCCTGAAAAAGAGTGGAAATAACCTGTTCTGAATATCCCCTCAATCGCAATCGTCGCCTCTCAAAAACCAAGCCGCAAGAAAGAAGTGATCCGATCTGAAAATATTGGCCACTGCCGGACCAGACGCAGGAGATGAGCCAGCTGTAGGGGACCTTCCAGAATGATTTGAACCAGGTCTGTGAACCACAGGCTACGCGGCCACTCTGCTATGCTGCCTGGATGTTGCTCTATGCGATGGAGAAGCCGACCGATCATAGGCCAGGGGGAAAGGCATAGAGAAGAATTCCCGTGGGCCAAGGACACACAAGGGCATCTAATGCTACCGAGCCCACCTCTTGTCAACAGCTGCAGAAGCGCTCTGTCTTTGCATTGGCCCAAGTAGCCATCAGATCCAACTGAGGCACGCCCCTCCTGGCTCAAATGAGGTTCCAAGTTTCAGGAGACAGCTCCCACTCCCCCGGATCGAGTTGTTGCCTGCTGAGGAAATCCACTTTAACATTTTCCACACCCGTGACATGCGACGCGGTGATTCCTTTGAGGTGGTGCTCCACCCAGGTGAACAAAAGCCTTGCTTCCAGCGCTACCGCAAGACTCCTTGTCCCACCTTGTCAGTTGATGTAAGCCACCGTCGTCGCGTTGTCTGAGAACACTCAAACCATTCTGTTTTCGACTAGGGGCAGGAATGCTCGCAGGGCAAGTCGGACCGCCCTCATCTTGAGGCGGTTGATGGACCAGGATCTCTCCGTTGGGGACCAGAGGCCTTGAGCGGGCATGTTTAAGTAAACCGCTCCCCAGCCTGACAGGCTGGCGTCTATGGAGATTACCACCCAGTTCGGCAGATCCAGATCCACCCCCTGCTCCAGATTGCTGCGTGAGAGCCACCAGGACAGATTGACTCTGGACTCTGGGAGCAGCAGCAACAGTAGGTGGAACTGTTCCGACACTGAGCTCCACATTGACAACAGCGCACGCTGCAACAGCTGCAAGTGAGCGAACGCCCACGGGACAAAATCCAAGGTGGAGGCCAAGGAACCCAGGACTTGTAAGTGATGCCAGACTGTAGAAGCCTCCCTCTGAAGGAGGGCCCTGACCTGATCCTGCAACCATCACACGGTCCGATGCCAGGAAAACCTTGCCTCGAGAGGTGTTGAAAAGCGCTCCCAAGTAAACCAGCAAATGAGTGGGCTCCAAGTAGCTTTTCTGCAAATTCTGGATCCAGCCGAGCGACTGTAAGGTGAACATCACCCTCTGGACCGATCTCTCGCAGTCCTCCCTTGACTTCGCTCGACTCAACCAGTAGCCCAGGTACGGGTGAACTAGGACCCCCTCCTTGCGAAGGAACTTCGCCACGACCACCATGACCTTGGTGAAAGTGCGTGGAACCATTGCCAGGCCAAAAGGAAGGGCTCGAAACTGGAAATGTTGACCCAGGACCTTGAATCGCAGTGCGAGAAGCAGAATATAAAAATCTAAATAAATAAAATAGCCAGATAAGCCACTAAATATTTAGTCAGACAACTCAGGGAAATGGGCATAATGGGGAGGAGTTGAGCTAGCTGGATAAGTTATCCGGCCAATTCCGATATCCAAAGATAGTCAGTTAATTTATCCGGTTAACTCTGGACAGGCCACAGGGCTGTCCTAAGGTTAGCCAGATAAACTTATCTGGCCATGCCACTGAATATACAGCTGAATATGGAGCTCTAAATTTTCAGTGTAAATTTTCTGAAGCAGGCACAAGTCACAGGTTTTCTTCCTGAAAAGTAAGCATACAGTGCCAAGGAGTGTACTGTTCAATTGTTAATGCCTACCCTGAGAGCTTACACTTTGTTCAGCTAGCTGTAGGTGCCTTCCTCAGAGAGCTTATGCTTTGATTCTATTTGCCATACCTAGCCAAAATAGTCTTGGATGCAAGAATGTATCCAAAAGTTGGGATGCACAGTGCCAATCTCATAAGCAAGGCCATTTTGGCAAGACATGGCAAATAAAATGAACGCATAAGCTCTCAGGTGTGTACACCTACAACTAGCTCTCTAGAGTGGCATCTACAGCTGAACAGTACACCAAAGTTAGGATGCCCAGCAATAGCATAGCATTCGGCTGTAAGTGCCTACTCAAGAGAGCTTACACTGGAAATTAAACCCTGGGTCCAAGGTTGAATAAATTCACATTTCTGGTGGCTGAAGTTATTCTATTGCAGTGCCCAGTGAGGTAAAAGCACAAAGACACTATCACATTGGACACAGCAATAGAATAACATGGCTACCAGAAATGTGAGTTAAGTTTTACTCATGCTCTGACCCAGGAGTTACATTTCCAGTGTTATAAAAATGTGCTTTAAGCTGTTTGCCCTTTATCACATTTCCCTGCATTGCTGAGGAATAGCTAATGCTTTCTTTAACATGGGATTTGCATGCACTCTGCTAATTTTAGTGCTAGTTTTTACTCCTGTTTTAGTGCACATTTTTTCTGTGTTAAAATCCCTGTTAAATGTGTATTAAAGACGGAATAAAAAAATCTGCGCTAACATGGGCACGCCTTATTACATCAGTCCCCTGTGATCAGTCAGTGACAACCTTGGAAGGAGTTCTAACAGTGACACATAGAGACTGCTCAGTGAGATGCTGGAAGGTGCTCTGGCAGTGACACCTAGAAGTAGCTGATGAAAGAGCTGCAAACTGCTTCCTCAGTCACAGGAGGACACCACAGCCCTCAGCATCTACACCAAAAAAGATATGGGAGAACACAAGGGGAAATAGCTTAGCTCCAGAATGACAGCCTGAAAAGCAGTAAAATGAGTGAGGCCCAGATGGGAAGACATAGAAATTACAACAAAAAAATAAATGCTGCGAAACATCAGCATTGATGTCCCTTGAATGCTGAAACACTGTTTGGTTTTAGCACTCTTGAGAAAGGAAGAAGCTGGGTGGACTCTCAGTGGGTGTACTGGACTAAGAGAAGGTTCCCTAGTTCTATTGTCTCTCGTTTCCTGTTATTCTGTTCTTGCTGTTTTTCAGTTCCTTAAGTACTGGATTCTTGCTCAGCTAGGCTTTCCCAAGCCCTTCTCATGTTTTAAGCTCAAACTTTGCAGTTTCCTTAGTCTGAAACATGCTCTAAAGGGACTTCAGTTTTGCTGTCATACAGAGGACCAGAAGATATTCGTACCTACGCGCGGGCGTAGATTTGTGCGCGCATTTGCAGGCAAATTCTTTTTAGATGGTACAAAGTTTAAATCTCTTTTGCATATTGAAATTGTACTGGGTTTTTTTTTCTGAGGCTTTTTAGCTTTCTCCAAAACAGGCTCAAGGTAGAGACAATAGGAGAATTTGGGTAATATAGAATGGCTCCATATTTGACAGAAAAGCGCAGTTGCTTACCTGTAACAGGTGTTCTCCTAGGATAGCAGGATGTTAGTCCTCACATGTGGATGACATCATCCGATGGAGCCCAACATGGAAAAGTTTTGTCAAAGTTTCTAGAAGCTTTGACTGGCACACTGAGCATGCGCAGCATGCAACTATCTGCACATCCATGCAAGGTCCCCCTTCAGTTTCATAACATAGATAAAAATACGAGTGAAAAAATAAAATAAACCGGAAGGAGAACCCAACTCCGATCCTGTCGACCATCTTTGTCTAAGCAGATGAGCCACCAACATCGCCATGGCCTGCATAGAATGAGCTTTGATGCAGCCTGTCAGCTGAAGGCCTGCTCGCGCATAGCGGAAGGCAATGCAATCCAACAGCTAGTTGGACAAAGTCTGTTTACCCACCACCACTACCAGCCTATTGGTATCGAAGGACACAAAGAGCTGAGTGGACTGCCTGTGACCGGCTGTGTGTTCTAAATAGAGAGCCAAGGCCCTCTTGCAGTCCAAAGTATGAAGAGCTCATTCCCCTGGGATGGAATGAGGCCTGGGAAAGAAGGCAGGTGAAACAATGGACTGATTAATGTGGAAAGCAGTCACCACCTTAGGTAGGACCAACACGATCATGAAGAAACCTCATATGGCAGGTACATAACCAAGGCCTGAAGCTCACTGACTATAAGAGCCAAAGTAATCGCCACTAGGACTAAACTTTCCAGGTGAGGAACTTTGGGTCACAGGAATGGAATGGCTTGAAGGGAGGATGCATGAGCTGCGCCAGGTCAATGTTGAGGTCCCAGGACACAACAGGAGGCTGAAGAGGGGGTTTCAACTGAAGCAGACCCCTCACAAAATGACCCACTAAAGGCTGCACCGATATGGGTGTGCCAGTGATACCCGATGGTACGCACCTACAGCGCTAAGATGGACCCTGACTGAGCTGGTTTGAAGCCCAGACTCGGAAAGATGCCACAAGTAGTCCAACAGCTTGGGAAGGGGGCATGAAAATGGATCCAAATCATGCCCTGCACACCAGGAGGAGAATCTTCTCCATTTCAAACTATAAGACTTCCTACTGGAAGGCTTTCTAGAAGCCATTAGCACCTGGAAGACACTGTCCAAGAGATCCAAGGGCTGAAGAACTAGGCGCTCAACATCCTCGCCGTTAGGGCTAACGCCCAGAGGTTCGGATGGCGCAGGGTACCCTGGTTCTCAGTTATCAGATTGAGCGCGGTCCGCAATCGAATGGGGTCCCTGATTGACAGATCCCGAAGGAGAAGGAATCAGACCTGTCGGGTCCAATAAGGTGTCGCGAGGATCATGGTCCCTCTGTCCTGTTGAAGTTTCAGCAGGGTCCTCAAAAGGAGCGGGAGAGGAGGGTATGCGTATAGCAGACCCCTCACCCAGTGAAGGAAGAAGGGGTTTCAGGCCAGATGTGCGCCCCCCCCCCCCCCCGGCAACAGGGAGCAGAAACTGCTCACCTTGTAGTTGTACAGGGAGGTGAAGAGGTCCACATCTGGGGTTCCCCACCGATGAAAGATTTTGGCCGCTACCTCCGGATTTAGGGACCACTCGTGTGGCTGAAAGGAGCAGCTCAGCTGGTCTGCCAGTACGTTCAGAGTCCCAGATGGGTACGTCGCTCATAGTAACATCCCCTGTGACAGGACCCAGGACCACACCTGCACCACCTCGTGACAGAAGAGGAATGATCCCATGCCTCCCTGTTTGTTGACATACCACATTGCAACTTGGTTGTCCGTCCGGATCAGGACTTCCTTGTGCGACAACCGGTTCCTGAACACCCAGAGGGCGTAATGGATCGACAAAGCTCCAAAAGGTTTATCTGACAGTGGGCTTCGTGAGCGTGATCTGCATGTGGAGGTTGTCCACATGGGCTCCCCAGCCCTGAGGAGAGGCGTTGGTGGTGAGGACCACTTGAGGCGGGGAAGCCTGGAAGGGAATTCTCTGTTCCAAATTGGAGAGGTTTTCCCACCAGGATAGACACGCCCTCAGAGGTTCCGTGACCGAGACAGGGCTCGAGGTCCTGGGAGGCCTGTTGCCACTGCGACTGCAAGGTCCATTGTGCCCTTTGCATGCGCAAGCGGGCGAGAGGGGTAACATGGACAGAAGCTGCCATGTGGCCCAACAAACGGAGCAGAAGGTGGTCGTTCACCTGCTGGCTGCTGCGTATGAAGGTTGTCAACGAAGCGAGGGCAAGAGTCCGATCGCGGGGCAGACATGCTTTTACTTGCACTGTGTCCAGCCTGGCTCCTATAAAGTCCAGTTGGGGAGACGGGCAGAGGTGAGACTTTGGGTAGTTGATTGCAGAGTCTGCACAGTCAGGGCTAAAGCATTCAGTGCCCCTGCACTGGAGTCGCTTTTGATCAACCATCATCTAGGTATGGGAAGACGTGCACCGCATGGCACCTGATCGCGGGAGCAGAGCCAGTCTCCTCTTTTGAGGAGCGGTATCAGAGTGCCCAGAAAAACCATCTTGAATTTTTCTTTTAAGAGAAATTTGTTCAATGCCCTGAGGTCGAGAATGGGGCGCAAGCTTTCATTTCTCTGGTTTGAGGAAATACCTCAAACAGAACCCTCAGCCCTGCTGACGGCGATGAACAGATTCTACCACTCCTGCTGAGGGCGATGAACAGATTCTACCACTCCTGCTGAGAGAAGAACGGAGAGTTCTGTCCGAAATATGACCTGCTGGGCAGACCCCATGATGGATATGGGGGAGAATTCTCTGGAAGCCGTAAGAAATTGAGCTGGTACCCCTGATGGACTATGGTAAGGACCCATTGGTCTGAAGTGATGGTCCTCCAGACTTATCAGCAAAGCCACTGGGGGATCCGTTGCCAGGGTACATTTGGCTGACTCTTGCTCCCTTGCCGCCAGTCAAAAGCCTGTCGCCGGGGCTTGCTGGGGCGCTGGTTGATGCCTAAGTGCTCACTGCCAATAGGAGCAGCCCCTGGAGCTAGTGTGTGGCGTGCAAGCTCAAGAGGCAGGGGATAATATTTCCTCTGCTTGTAAAAAAATTTCTGGAACTTGACATGGAAGATTTCCTGACAGGAAGGAGCGTCCGAAGTGCCAGCGGAGAGTTGTTGGAGGGTTTCATGGTGGTCCTTCATTCAACTGATCCACCACATCCCTGACCTTATCCCCAAAGAGGTTGTCACCTGTGCAGGGGAGATCAACCAGCTTCTCCTGCACCTCGGGATGGAGGTCAGAAGTCCAGAGTCAGGCCATTCTACGGGTGCCGATGCCCTCCGTGGCTAATCGGGCCACTGTCTCGAACACATTGTAGGTGGATCTCACCTTGTCTTTGTCAGCCTCTAGACCTTGCAGGACAATGGCAGAGAGTGACTCCTGTTGCTGATGTGGCAAGCTCTCTGCGAGGTCCTGAACCCGCTTCTACAGGTTCTGGTTGAATTGGGTCATATACAACTAGTAGACGGCAATCCAGGCGATGAGCATAGCGCCCTGAAAAACCTTCCTGTCCAGAGCATCAAGCTCCCTATGTTCTTGCCCTGGAGGGGCAGCAGCATGGGTATGGGAGCGCTTGGCCTTTTTGAGGGCGGACTCCACGACCACCGACTAGTGAGGGAGGTGCCTCTCGAATCCCAAGGCCTGCTCTACCAAGTAGGTGGCGTCCACCTTCCTATTGACTGGAGATATGGAGATTAGGTATTCCCACATCCGAAGGAGAAAATCCTTAAAGATGTCATGGATGGGAACCGTCACGATTTCCTTGGGAGCCTCGACGAACTGGAGTACTTCCATCATCTTATGTCGCGCATCCTCTTCCATAAGAAAGGAATAGCCTTGGCCATGGCCCTGACGAACCCCACAAAAGAAAGATCCTCTGGGGGGGGGGACGACCGACAACTTTCCTCCAGCAGAGAAGGCTCGAAGAGGGGGTCATCCGAGAACTTGGATGAAGACTGATGAATCCTCCTCCCACGGGTCCTAAGGGCCTTCTTCCTCACTAAGGCCATCATGGGACTGGCGTGGGCGAGGTCTGTGGAGGATCCTAGCCCTGGGCTCCAAAGGCTTTGAAGGCACCGAGGACCCCACAGGAATCAACGGTTCCCCTGGCAACAGAGGGACCGAGGGCTGCAGGAGGCTATAAAGGCCGGGCAAAGGCTTGGGAAACCGGCACTGGCCATGTCTTCCTCCTCGGAGGATCCAATGATAGGGATCGCTCCTGAGGGGGGCATCAGTGGCCACTGTGGAACTGATGGTCCCTCGGGCACCGGCTGCGTCGGAAATGCACCACGAAGGACATTCAGACGCTCAAGCAGGGGCACCAAAATAGACGGTGCAGGGACTGGCACCAGTATGGGGGCCGGTGGTGGGGTTGGCTTGACGCTTTGCAGAGCTCAAAGCACTGCATTCTGTACCCTGCAGTCCAGCCCCTCCTGAAAGTCCGGTGAAGCCAGGATTGAGGGAGGGGGATGAGGCATCACCGGTGCTTCTTCAGCCCTCTAAGGCACGGTGCCTGGCACCGATATTGGTGGGGAACACCTGTGACTTCCAGGTACATCAGAAGACGGGACCTCTGGGCCACAGGGACGCTTCGGTGGCGGTATGACAGCCGCCAGTACCGCACCGGAGCTGTGCGCCGACAGCGACCAGAGGTGATGCCTGCGGGATTTCCCATAGTCTTGCCCCGGTCTTTCCCCAGTGGATCCCGATGTCTTGGAAACTGGCAAGACCATAGAAGACCACTCAGTGTTCCCTTGGTCCTTTTGAAGATGCAGTCGGAGAAGTAGCGAGGGGAAGCATGTTGAGAGGCTCCCCCCAACCCCCAGGTGTCGAGGACTCCAACGCAGGTGTGGATGGAGCGGAGTTTTTGAAACTGAAACGTTTCTCAATTTTATCCAGGCGTGCACGATGTTCCTTGGGGTCATCTGGTCACACAGCTGATACCCTTGGACGTCATGTGAGGCCCCCAGGCAGAGGATGCAAACCTCATGCGGATCCATGATGGACATGGTCCATAGGCACTTGGGGCCACCGGCGAAAACCGGAAGATGCCATGAAAAAATAACCTGGTCAATGAACCAGGGGCCCACAGAATGGGATACCAGGAATCGACCTCAAAATGGACAGAAAAATTTTTTCTCCCTACCATGCCATGGAGAGGAACCGACTGCGAAGGGGGACCCAGCGATGGGATGAAGAAAAAACCTGATTTTTAAAAGAAAAAAACGAGATAGAAGCTCCAGAACCACGAGGCAACTGCACCGTAGAAAAAAGAGACTGAAGAGGGACCTCGCGTGGACGCACAGATAATGGCATGCTGGGTGTGCTCAGTGTGCCAGTCAAAGCTTCTAGAAACTTTGACAAAAGTTTTCCATGCCGAGCTCCATTGGATGATATCACCCACATGTGAGGACAACCATCTTGCTTGTCCTAGGAGAAGACATTATCTGGGTTATCATGTAGAATTGAGACAGAAACATTGATATAAAAAAGATAGAAATCAGACTCACTGATTGGACTGAGGGTCCCATATGCACTATCGGCCATGGTGGGCTGCTTCATTCTGTCATGGTATCTCTTATTGGGGTACACCACCTAAGTAGCAGTACAGGACTGCAAGGCAGGACACTAGACTTGACAGAGGCTGGTCTTCTGCCTAGCCATACCTCTCACCCACAGGTTGGGCCCATGGGTTCTTCAATAGGGCTTGACTGCAGCAGCAATACATCATGGTCAGTACAATAGAACAAGGCTGGACACAGACACTGGCTGGAAGCTTGAACATAAAGTGCAGGCAGGGCTTAGCAAGGCAAGATGAGGCAAGGCTTGAACTGTGGACAGAGATAGCCTGGAGCATGGTTAAATTAGATAATGGGGCTGGGCTCAGAACAAGGACTGGGGCTGAGGACAGACAGAGACAAGGCAAGGTACTGAACATGGACAGGGAGAGACACCGGCAAGGCAGGAAAATGAACAGGGACTTGGACAGGGAATGGATGTTAGTAACTGGATAGAGCACAACAAGACCAGACAAAGAAAGAAATGGACAAGACAGACTAGGACATGACTGAACAAGAACTAAGCAAGGAATATAGAAGTCTGAAGGCTATAAGGTTGGAGGCCAGTAGGCCGCAGCTATAGGCCCGAAGACCCATAAGTACAGAGAAGCCTGGATATGCCACACACAGAAGGATACAAGAGTTGAGCAGGCCCAGAGGTCACAAGGCAAGGTAAGGTCTAGAGTAGGCCACAGAGCAAGAATAGCCTAGATAGGCTGCAAGGCAAGGGAAGGCCTGAGTAGGCCACAGAGCGAGAAGCAAGAAGGCCCAGAGGCCACAGGGCAAGGAAAGGCCTGAGCAGACCACAAGGCAAGGAGCAAGAAGGCCCAGCGATCACAAGGCAAGATAAGACCAAGATAGGCCACAAGACAAAGAGCAAGATGGAAGAAAGCATGGAGCAAGGTAAGCATGGCTAGGTCAGATAGCCAAAAGTGACTCAATGAAGAGGCAAAGGTACATTGGCAAGGCTAGATTACAAAGGACTGGAGCTTGGGTGTGGTGCGAGCAGTGAGGAGCTTGGCAAGATTGGAGCTTGCTGAGGTCCCCTAGTGGAGAGAAGGCTGCACCACAGGCTGAATCAAAAGGCAAGAGAAGAGATGGCTTGGTTAGTTCTGAACAGAGCTCACTGAAGGCCTCTGCTGGTGAGGAGGAGTCATAGCTTGCAGAATCGGGGCACAGTAAGGCTATGAAGCAGGGAAACCATGTCACCATGTAAGCAGATTTGATGGGCTCACTTGGGTATTGTGAAATTTGTAGCAATATTCCTTATAAGCAGTGCATGCGTGTATAGACATAGATTATGAAATTAGTGCACACAGGGAAACAGCATGCACAAAAGGAAAATAGAATGGTATTTCAAAGAACATTGGGCTCAAATTTGTATACTGCATTGCACACAAGCACTTTTTTTTGTGCAAATTGCCCACAAAAATTTAGTAGACATGTTGGTTTGGAGATTTAATCCTGATCTAGGGCTGGCTTAGTTCTTCAATGGTAATACGGAAGGTCCCCTGTTCAATTCCTGAGTTGGGTCTTCTATTCCCCAGGTCAGCTGGGGATATTATGAAGGTTAATGTTTGCAGCCTACCGGAGTCTTGGTTGTTGCTTAAGGGTGACACCTAGTGGCAAGATTCACAGCCCACGATTGCAGGATTCTGGAAGGTCTGGAGCACAGCCCCTGGCCAGGACTGTCATATATATCTTATATATATTGGTGGGGATATAACATTGGGGAAAAAATACTTTTTTTTTTATTTTTTATTTTTATATAATACTACTTGGGTAGTTATAACATTGGGGTACTTGGGTAGTTATGAATGAAGGCTCATGGTTCCAGGATCTCAGCCCTGGTTCAGGCTGAGCTGGAAGTCCAAAGGAGCAAGAGGAAACTGCCAGGTCAAAAAAAAGTTTCCGAATCTAAAGGCTTTCTCATGCTTTTCCCCACTATACTATTTATTCTCAAAAACTGAGTTATGCTTTACTCTACATAAGAATCTGGGTAAAATTCTGTATGCTCATTATCTCAGCAGAGGGATTCAAGATCACTCTTCTCGACCATTTGAAATTCTACTACTTAAAAAGAAAATTTATATCTATGTGGAATGTTATGATTGTTATGGATGTATTGTTGTAAACTGCATTGGACCATTTTTTGGGACTCAGCAGAATATATAAAAAGGTGTAAATAAATCAATCTTTTCTGAAATCCAGAGCTTTTGGAGAATTTACTAGGGAGGTGCTTTCATTTTTAGTGACATTGCCTATTTTGTTCCTAAACTGAAACAATAAAAGAATTCCCAACATATAATTTTTAAATATTTTGTAATTTAAAGCACACTTTGTAGGTAATTTTTAAAGGAGTTACACATGTAACTGTAACATACTATCGTAGCAACTTAAAAAAGCCATTTACACACGTAAAGTGCACTTACATGTGAATATCCTATTGACAATTCAATGGCATATATTGTAGCAATTTTCAAAAGCCCACTTACATGGGTAAAGTGCATTTACATGTGTAAAAACCATATTGCCTAACATCCTCAACATGTACGAAGCTGATACCTGCTGTTGAATCCCTGCACGATGACGATCAGGCTGATGGCCCTTTCTCAATGCAGGAAGGTCTTGGCTTGAGCAATGTCTAGCAGGGCTCTAATAAAATCCAATTGAGGTGACGCTCTGAGATGGGGATTGGGATAGTTGATAACGAACCTTAGTGTCTCCAATACCGGATGGTCGAGCGCATGGATCCAGCAGCCCCTGCCTGAGGTGCTCTTGACCAGCCAATCATCCAGATATGGGAAAGCTTGAACTCCCAGTCTGGGAAGGTATACTTCCACCATGGCCAGGCATTTCGTAAAGACACGTGGGGCTGACACAATCCCAAATGGCAGCATGTGATACTGGAAGTGCTGTTTTCCTCACCACAAATCAGAGATACTTCTGGTGACTTGGGAAGATCTTGGTGTGTTTTTACGTGTCTTTTAGATCTAGGGATCAAGGGGCCCAGGGAAACCATCTTATAAAGGTTAATGTTTGCAGCCTACCGGAGTCATGGTCATTGCTTAAGGATGACATCTAGTGGCAAGATTCCAAACTTAGCTTGCACTTTAACCCCGCAGCCCACCCTTTCCCCTCCTCCTCTCTGCCTCTCCTTTTCTCCCCCTTTCTTCACCCCAAAGACTCCAAAATATAGTGTTTCTTCCCCCTAAGCAATGACGCCTAAATTATGTTATAAGTTTCCCCTCACCCTCTTTTAAGCCTACCCTACCATTCTCCCCCCCCCCCCCCCCCTCTCCCTGTCACTGCCATCATTGGTCTGGTACCTACCAGCCCACCTGTACATATTGTCTATTGTTAATTTATTTTCTTCAAATATTCCTATCAAATTTCTCTCTTTCCCTATCCTTCCCTACTGCTGTCCTCTCTCCTCCTTCATTAATGTTCCCCCCTTCCCTTCCCTGTTTATTGTATTTCTCTCTCTTGTTATTTTGTTACAATGTAAACCAGCATGATGTTCCGACGAATGTCGGTATATAAAAATCAACAAATAAATAAATAAATACATAAATAAAATCTTGAACTTTTCTTTTTTTAATGAATTTGTTCAAAGCCCTTAGGTCTGGGATGAGGAGTCCTCCTGTTTTCTTTGGTATTAGGAAGTACTGGGAGAAAAATCCCCACCCTCTTTGCCTTGGTGGAACTGGTTCAACCTCTCTGGCCGTTAAGAGGGAGGACACCTCAATTATTAGTACCTCCGATGTGCTAACGGGCCCCAAAACAGGCTCGGGGAGGGCAATTTGGTGGGGCATCCAATAAGTTCAATTGGCACCCTTGACAAACAATGGTTTGTCAAGGGTGCCACTGGTTCATGAAGTACTGCAGCCTTTCCCCCATTGGGCTACATTCCCTATGATCTAGTCATAACCCATCCCTGGAGTTGACTGATGAGCCGGCTAGGGCTTCGGGGCTTTTTACTGCCTGGGATGGCCACAAGAGCCCTGATGTTGTTGACAGGAACACGAGGGCAGAGGATAGTTCCTTCTCAGATGGAAGGAGGACTTCCTTTTATTTATTTAATATCTTTTATATACCGACGAACGTTGGGAACATCTCGTCGGTTTACAGAGAACAGAACTTAGCAACAGGCTTTACAATTGGCCTTGACCTTGCTGACCTCCTGGATGAGAAAGGTGGGTCCAGAGTTCTGGTGAAGAGCTGCTGAAGGATCTCATGGTGGCTTGGATTTAGGCCACCACGTCCTTGACGTCATCTCTCCAGTGCACGGCACGTCAGCGAGCCGCTCCTGCACCTCTGGTCTGAGATCCGAGGCCCACAGCCATGTGAACCTGCAGGCGCCAATTCCCACTGCAGAGACCCTCGATGCTGTTTTGAAAACATCATAGGTTGAACGGATCTCATGTTTCTGCATTTCAGGCCCTTATGCTCCAGTGACAGGAGTGGCTCTTGTTATTGCTGAGACAGTTGCTCGACAACATGCTGCACCTTCTTCCAGATGGCCCACATAGACTGGCTTATATAGAGCTGGTAGGCAGCTATGCAGGCAATGAGCAGAGCCTCCTGGAACACCTTTCTCCCAAGAGTGTCCATCACCCTGTGACCCTTCCTCGGAGGTGCTAAGGAAAGGGTCAGAGAACACTTGGCCTTCTTGAGAGTGGATTTGACTACCATCGACTGGTAGGGAAGCTGACACTTGTCAAATCTGAGAGCCTTCTGCACGAGAGAACACATCCATTTTCCCGTTCATGGGAGGCAAAGTAAGGGGGTGGTTCCCACATTCTCAGCAGTAACTCCGCAAGGATCTCATGCATTGGGACTGCCATGATCTGCTTGTGAGGCTCCAAGAACTGGAGGATATCTAGCATTTTGTGCCTGGTATCATCTTTAGTCATTAACTGAAAAGGGGATGGCTTCTGGCCATCAACTGGACAAAACCTGCGGAGAGGTCTTCTAGCGGGGACTTCTTTTGCTCTTCTGGAGGAGTTGGATCTGAGGGGAGACCATCAGAAGCACATTTATTTATTTAAAATTTTTATATACCGCGCAAAGGGTAGGGGTCTATCCGTCTAGGGCAGGGGTGGGCAAGTCCGGTCCTCGAGGGCTGCAAACCAGTCGGGTTTTCAGGATACCCCTAATGAATATGCATGAAATAGATTTGCATACAACTGAGGCAGTGTGTATGCAGGTCTCTCTCATGCATATTCATTAAGGATATCCTGAAAACCCGACTGGTTTGCAGCCCTCGAGGACCGGAATTGCCCACCCCTGGTCTAGGGAGACCACGGATGAGTCATCCCCTCCAGGGATCATACATGCTCTCATCCCCATTGTCATCGAACAGGGCGCTGGGCGCTCAACCTTCACCCAGCAGTGCAGGCACCGATGGAACTAGACAAGGGGCTGCAGGTCCCAGTACCTTTGCAGTCTAGGGGGAGCTTCCTCCTCCTAGGACCCGGCAACAACGACTGGATTGTCAGGAGGCAGCAGCGGTGCCGCTGTTGGTGCCATCAGTGCTGCGACAGAGACCACGCATCACCTTCTCAACGGCCAGCTGTACACGCCTCTCCAGTTCCTCCTTAAACATCACTGATACCAACCCCAGCTGGGACAGAGGAGTTGTAACCAGATCCTCTTCGGAAATGAAAGGAGGATCGGTAGCTGAAATCAGAACTGATGGAATCCATGGAGTACTCAGGCATCAATGGAGGCCCGACTGCGAAACGACAGGCTCCACAGAAGAGAATGAAAGGGACCCCACGTGGATGTGTGGTATGATGCATGCTGAATATGCTCAATGAGGCTCAGTCAAAGTTCTAGAAACTTTGACATGTTTTCCGTGCAAGGTTCCATCCAATGAAATCACACATGTGTGAGGACTGCCAGCCTGCTTGTCCTCAGAGAAAGTGGAGATGTGTTAGAGACATTTAAATATCTCCAGGGAAGAACAAGTTTGCTTACTGTAAATAGTGTTTTCCGTGGATAGCAGGATGAATTAGCCATGACTTTGGGGAACATCCTCTGGTCCTCTAGGTGGCGGAGCTTTCTCAAAGCACACAAAGCTGTGCTCTATGTGCCCGTGTGGGAATATCTCCCATTTGACTCCCATCCTGCCTCAGTCTAAGCTCTGGATGGAGTCCGATAGGCGGCTGTCTGGGGAGGCGGCGGGAATTACATGGCTAATTCATCCTGCTATCCATGGAAAACACCGTTTACGGTAAGCAAACTTGCTCTTTTCTGCAGATAAGCAGGCTGAATTAGCCATGACTTTGGGGAGTCCCAAGCTGGAAGTTTGGAGCGTCGGAGCTCCCTGGGGGCAGTGTACCGCCTCTTCCAGTTTCTAATGATGCGATCAACCTGACCTGTGGTCACGGACAGTCTTTCACTAGTCCTTGATAGAGGATGGGTCGATCCTCTCTACCATCTGCGGCCACCTGCTGACCAGCAGCGGTGTAATGTGTAAGGCATGCAACAATGGTCGCATGGCGGCTTGTGAATGTCCATGACTAGCGCATCCCTTGTAATGCAATGGATGCCACAATAGCTTTGTTTTGGTGGCCTCGGTGCAGCATCAGAATGCTTTAAGTTTGCTGGAGCAAGACAGGATGCACTAGGACCCGGAGCCCAGGACTTCATCTTGAAGGATGCCCCAGTTGGGAGTGCTAGACTCAAGAGTGTATGCAGCGATCACAGTAGGTTGGGCAGATTTGGGATCCAATATGTGAAGACGCCTTCTGCGTCTGCCTTAAGTGGCTCCGGGAGACGGTTGGCACAGTTATCACCTGAGTAAGATGGAGAGCCGAGATAACCCCAGGAAGGGTGAAGACTCGCTCATAGCACTGCTCTGTCACAGCGAGATTCGAGATACAATGAAGCAGTGGATAAGCGCCCATCATTCACTGACCCTCTTTCCTGATCTGAGGGTGACCCGGGTGGACTTCCCCATGACACGATGTCCTTGGTGACAGCAGTCCGATGATGCATATAGCAGAAACCTGGGTTGAGTAGGCTCAGGCTAGAGTTTCACGGGACCACTCTCCTTGATTGCTGGCGTAGCCAAGGGATCCTTCGGCAATCTGGAGTTCAATGCTAGGTATGACACCAGGGATTCATCCTGAGGAGATGATAGGCTGCGAAGGCGCTATCGTACCCTGTCCAATGCCATTGCCCTTCTTGCTCAGCATGGGGGAGAAAATCTTCTACACACTTCATGGATAGCAGAGAAGGTTCGATCCGTGTTCTCCACTCCACCTTGCGTGCTTGGCGCAATTACTATGATAGTCCTTCCAGGCAGGGTACTACTGGAAGATCCCCCCTACCCCATGCTTCTGGATCAGTAGGTTCAGGTATGTTGATGAGTCCTTCAACCTCCCCAATGTTGGATGCTAGCAGGAGCGCATCGGGTGGAGGAAGGATCAACCTTCCTGACAGCAAGTCTCATGTATGTCCATGGGTGTTAACTTCCCAATGGGTGGATGAACCATGCAAGCATCCCATGGTCTCCGTGGACCATCGAGGTCCTAAATATGATACCGATCCCATTTAAGCTTCGTCTCTGAGTGGTCCTCATTGTATGCGGGATACAAGGAAATTATACGGTAGTCTCTTCGTTTCTGGGAAGAGGGAAGCATCTTGTACTAGGCGAAGCCCGTGTGGACAGACGGGGGAAGCCTGGATTCCCTGTTGCTTTTGGTGACCAAGGTGTACTAGGGCAGTCCCCCGCCTGACAAGGTAACCTGCCACTGCGTAGCTAGTTTCCCATTCTCAGGAGTAAGGTGTCACCGCATCCATCTACTGTGGAATCCCTGCACAGGCTGTGAATATTCAGAGTGAGGGCCTGGGCTCCTGTCTACTGCCAGACGAGTCCCGCTTCTCGGCGGCCATCTGTGGAGTCGATCCTCTTCCTTCTTCTGTATAGGGGATTGTCCTCTGGCCACCCGTGCAGGCCATGATTACCGCCCTCACCGGAATTGCTTGGGTTTGAATCTGATGTGTATGGGCGTCCCCGTCCTCGTTGGAGGCGTGGTACATCCTTTGGCGGATGGCTTTCCTTTGGGTCGCCATGAGGGTGACAAGCACCAGAGTTGCCACCTCTTACCCTCGTGATATGTTGATCTGGCCTGGTGAGGGAGGCAGGCATTGCATCCCTTTGTTGCCCACCTCGATTATTAGCGGGTTAGGTATAATCGCATGGCTGACGCCACTATCATTTTCCGACAGTTGACACTTGCTGGCTGGGCACTGCGCCCTGCCACTAATCCAGCAGTAGGCCATGGTCCTTGGATTTGGGTAGTTACATTTTGTTTTCCTTTATGCCGACTGTTGCCCAGGACCGCCAAAAAAATTTGCTGAATTTGGCGCTTTGTTTCCCGGTCTCTAACACATTTTTAGAACCCTAAGTCATCCCTTTCTCCAACGAGTTGAAGGATCTGAGCCCCATGTGACTCAGTCTTGCTGGTGGCTAGCTGGCCTTCAAGGCCGCCAGTTGCTGGTGTTCCGGTTAACAAACCCATTGTGTCACCTGTTTTCTGAGCGGGTGACTATCCCCGTAGAAAGATGTCTCACCCTGGGGGAATGAAGGTAGATCTGAGAACTGCCTCCCCAAGGCAATGAAGCACGGGAAAGCTGGACTGTGCTGTGGCAGGATCACTGGTGCCCCAGTCGCAACTAACACTGCTTCGTCGATATCTGAAGCTCAATTGACATTTATTTATTTATTTATGAACTTTTAATATACCGATATTCGTAGGTTACATCATACCGGTTTACAATAAACTCATGGAGAAAAGGAAATAGAAATTACAAATAACCGGGGAGGGGAGCAGGGGAGGAAGAGGGAGAGAGTGGGGGAAGGGAGATAGCCAGAGCCTGAGGAGCATGAAAAAACAAGAGTAGGAGAGACAGAGATAAAAGTAGATAGGAACTGGAATAACAGTGTTAACATAATCCTTACATGACCAATCCTTACATGACCTTACATGACATGACCAATACACTGGACAGGAGAAACATATTCTTCCTTCTTAGGCAAGAGGATGGATCTCACTGACTGGCGAGGCTCTCCTCTGATGAGGCCTAACAAGGTAAGTCCCTGTACACCTGCTGACCGGCCTCCTAGGCCTTGGCTATATTTATGTTGGAGCAATGCCTCCATAGGTCAGCGTACTTCCAGCATAGACTCTGCACGTCGATACATCGGTCAACTCTCCCCTGCAGCTCAA
The DNA here is from genome assembly GCF_901001135.1 of Rhinatrema bivittatum. NCBI lineage: Eukaryota > Metazoa > Chordata > Amphibia > Gymnophiona > Rhinatrematidae > Rhinatrema > Rhinatrema bivittatum. Next base: position 22,075,418 of record NC_042630.1, read on the forward strand.
TCAGGCCAAGACACCTCTGTGACAGCGAAGAGGGGTACGCAGCTTGGGATCCCCAAATGGGAATATACCCGCTGCTTTGTGGATAAGTAGACTAGATAGGCCATAAGATATTTTTCTGCTGTCGTGGTTCTATGTTTCAAAGCAAAGGGGACAGGTTCCTACTTTCCTGTTTCATGAAGCTGACAGAATATGGCAATGGGCAGTAGCTCATAGAACCTACTTCCAAATTCATTTTATGCATATACCCTAAATCCCTTAATTTCAAAAACCCTGGCCAAGCTGCACATAGATAAGCTAACTGTAATCCTAATAGCTCTAGCCTGGCCCAGATAAGAATGGTACTCTCTTCTTCAGCTGTCCAGCACAAGTCTGCTTCCTTAGCCAAATGGCATGATAGCAGATAGGAGCATGATAGCAGATAGGAGCAAAGAAAGAAATTCAAGCAAAAAAAGAAATACTTCCATGCTGCTGGCAACACCTCTGGGAAGAAGCCTTTAGGGGATAAGAGGAAACTAGGACCTCTAGCTGTCTGTCCCCTGGATCTACTGCATGCTAGAGATGATCAGGGATTACCAACCTGAGGGATGGCCCACAAAGGTACCTAACACCTCAGGGAGCGTCTTCTAACTTCTCTTCTTCTGTCCCTTCTTTCTTTCTTCTTAATTGCAGGCTTGCACCTCTACCATCTGCTGGAGACAGAGATATACTGAGGGACTGCAGGTGGCACTCTCGGTTATGTAACAGTGCTTCAAAGCTTTTAGTTTTCTGCCTCCATCTGCTAGTGGGGATGCAAAACACACTTGTCTGGACTGATCTGGGGTATGAACAGGAACTCTTAATTTTTATTTTGTAAGTTTTAAAAGTTAATAAAGAAATGCTTGAAAGAAACACATTCTCCAAACCCCCTACAAGGTTGATCTTGCTCCTGAAACCCATGCTGCATTTTACCTGGCAGTCCCTTTTCTCTACATTTGCAACCATCTCCTCCTTCACAATGGCCTACAGTCTTCCCTGGAATTATCTATAGTTTCCTGGTTCTGATTTTTTTCTTAAATTTAGGCAATAAATGTGTCTTTCACTATTCCTGAGGAACTTGCCATAATGTACTCTAGAACTATGTAGTATAGTGGTCACACAATCACTTCATTCAAATTCCTTAGCACTCATGTGAACCTCTGTCCTTCCACACTGAAGTGTCTCAGATTTCTCATCCAAAAATAAAAGTGACTGTGTGAAATAATTTCAAATGTTTTATTTGCTAGTTAAACATGCCAGAATCCTCATTCCAAGTCAAACATGAGGAACTGAGCTGATTTGACAAAATACAGGGTTATAACTACCAACATGGAAAAACCTCAGGGGAGGCACATCAAGACACACTAAACTACAAACTAGTGTTACACAGGTGCCAAGAACTAAATGTGTCATTGCATATCTGAGTTGCATGTTTAAAATGGCTCTTATGAGAGACCAAGACAACCTGGTCTTCCTTCTGCACTGAGTTTGTCTTTGTACAGAGATGCAAAGCTATAGATGCTCTTGAAAAACTGCCATTTCCTTGTTTTGATCAGGTTAATATTAGATGTGACTTTTCTTCTGATTTAGAGTGAATTATCTTTAAGACTGCATATTGTTAATTTTTTTGCACAGATCTGAGGCAGACCAGAGATTAGCCTCATTATTAATGGGCTCGGATTATTTTTAATCACCAGATCTAAAGGGTTAAATGAACACTTCAAAACACAATACAAATACTGTAATAAACTCTGGAAATACAGACAATAAAAACTGTAAAGTGAAATATGTGTTAAAAAGCTCAGCTTATAATAGGAAATCTCCTAGGAAATCCTCATTCTAAGTCTTGCTGGCCTACTAATTGTATAGGAACAGCAGTGGAAAACCAACTCCTAGCTAACATCACTTTGTGACATGAAGTTAGGCATGCAGTAGAGCTTTCAGCTTCGACTGGAGTTTAAAAATATGGAAAACTTGGCACATATCTTAGTGCTACATGACTGGATGCTGCCTTGGGTCTCATGGATATGCATGGCAGAAGACAAACAGAGAGGAGTATAGAAAATTCCATTTTTAAAGATTTAGAAGTTATTCTTGCCAACAAATGTGCTTTTCTTGTCTCTGTTAAAATTCTGTCACAATTTTCATAAATGACTCCTAATGCATGGGTTATACAGTTCCATATCTCTTAGAAAAGCAGGAACTACAAGCCCACAGATGTACTGGGAGTAAAACCAAGACTGGCTTAGTCTGTCCCTGATGACCTGGAGTTTGTGGGCAACTCCAGGCCACCAAGGATGTGCTGAGCCAGTTTTGGCTTTACACTTCATTGCATCTAGACATTTGCAACTCCAGTTTCCTTGGAAAACTACAGTTTACTACTGCCAGCTAGCCTTTACTTGGCAGCTCTACCCAGAATACTTAGAGCTGAACTATAAGACTAAGACTGCCTCTGAAAAGCTGGAGTATCGAGGAAGGTCTGAGTCACAGAAAATTGAAAAGTCTGTCTACTCTTCATAGAGGAGCATTGAGAAGTCATCATCTTGTGACTCCCCTTCCTTCCCTGTAAGAATATTTAAGTCATCTGAGCCAAACACCTCTTCCAGCTCCTTCTGACTTGCAGCTACCTCCTTCAACAAGTCATCAAAGCTGTCATCCTCAATGCATGCAGATACCGATCTTCCCCTTGCCACATTCATGTGATGGGCTAGCTCTGTGCCATGGAAGTCTGTGTCTGCGCCGGGGCACATCTTATCACAAGCAGGCACTTCAGCAATCTCTTTGGCATGTTGAAGGGAGCTGGGACGCTCAGGGCTACTGCGGTTCTTATTTCTGGGTGACAGGAATTTTTTCTTGCAACCTAAGAACATGTCAAACCACAATAGGAAGGTCAGAGGTTAGAACAAAACTGTGTGGATGGGTGTCTCAGTACTGTCACGGCAGGTGGTACTGTAGGATAGGATTAAGGTGAATTGAAAGAACTTATGGGCCGATACAGTACAGTGCGCTCTGGCGGAGCGCACTGTTAACCCGCATGTGGACACGCATTTTCGACGCGCTAGCTTTACCCCTTATTCAATAAGGGGTAATAGCGCGCCAAAAACGTGCGTCCAACCCCCTCGAAACTAATAACGCCTGCAACATACAAATACATGTTGATGGTCCTATTAGTTATGCCCGCGCGATTCAGAAAAGTAAAATGTGTAGCCAAGCCGCACATTTTACTTTCAGAAATTAGCGCCTACCCAAAGGTAGGCGTTAATTTCTCTCAGCACCGGGAAAGTGCACAGAAAAGCAGTAAAAACTGCTTTTCTGTTCACCCTCCAACTTAATATCATGGCGATATTAAGTCGGAGGTACCAAAAGTTACAAATAGTTAAAAATTAAAAAAAAAAAAATTAAAATGGGCCCTCGGCTTGTGGGTTGAAAACCGGAGGCTCAATTTTGCCGGCGTCCGGTTTCTGAACCCGTGGCTGTCAGCGGGTTTGAGAACCGAAGCCAGCAAAATTGAGCGACGGCTGTCAAACTTGCTGAGAGCTGCCGCTCCTGTCCAAAAAGAGGCGCTAGGGACGCACTAGTGTCCCTAGCGTCTCTTTTTACCGCAGGCCCTAATTTAAATAAATTCATTTACTGAATCGCACGCACAGGAGAGTGACCTGTGCGTGCGCCGGGAGAGCGGGTGCTCGCCTGCTCTCCCGCGATTTTTACTGTATCGGCCTGTTAGTGTGTTGAAGGTGTCTCAGTACTGGAAGAACAGAGGGTTCTGCAGGGCAGGATTAAGGTACATTGGCAGAGCTCTATATATGTTGGTGGGGGTCTCAGTACTAAAATAGCAAGAAGTGCTGCAAGGCAGGACTGAGGTGTATTGACAAAGCTGTGTGTAAAGGAAGTCTTAGAACTGGAATACCAGGAGGTCCTGCAGGCCAGGGTCTTACCTGATCTGATCTGTGAATGTTGTTCCCTTTCTGCTTTCTTAGACCTAAAAGCTATCATTTTATTCTCCTCTGACAACCAATCTTCCTTCTTCACTTTCTTTGGCACAGGATGACTTCCATCTGTGTGTAGAGGGAGCAGCGCAGTTACTGGAGAAAACAACATCAAGGGCAAAGATTGCTTTCAGTTTCCCCCTTCCCTTTTGAGCTCATGAGCTCACAAATTTGCAGACCAATTCAAAAGGGTAGCATGGAGCCTCCCCCTCCAGTTTGACACCCAGACTGTTCATCCTTCTTGCATACCCCTTGCAATGGCCCTGGCAGGGACTATAAACAGCTATAAGAATGATCAGGTTTATCAGGCACCAGAGGAGTAAAATATTCCAGGATAATGGCTACTCCATAAATATAACTAATTTAACCTAGTGCTGGATTGCTATTATGTGCTATGTGTATATTTTCACAGTATACTGCTGGATATGCATTGGTTAGAAGACCTTGTCCACCTTGCTTTACTAAAGTGCTGTACACTATATGCTGTGGATGAGGAGACACAACTGCTGATCTACATTCTGCCAGAAAAGCATAGCTCTTACCTGTAAAGGGTATTCTCTGAGGACAGCAGGATGATAGTCCTCACACTTGGGTGACAGTGACATCATTGGATGGAGTTCCAGTCCAGAACTTTGATCTCAAAGATTCTAGAACTTTCAAACATGCCCTACTGAGCATGTGCAGCTGTAGTTATCACCCTGCCCCCTAGGCAGAGTCCCTCAGTCCATGATATAGCTCTTACATCGAGAAACCAACTCCCAGGGGAGGTGAGGGGGTTTCATGAGCACTAAAAGAAAATTGGTTCTTACCTGTTATTTTTCGTTCCTGTAGTACCACGGATCAGTCCAGACTGCTGGGTTATGCCTCCCTTCCAGCAGATGGAGACAGAGAAAAACTTGAAGGGCACCCCCTCTTAACACGATGTGCCACCTGAATCCCTTCAGTATTAACAATATCAAAGTAGAATAAAACAAAATTATACCAATGGGTAGATCAAGCAAGAATAGAAATAATGCCATGTATAGAAACATAGAAATGACGGCAGAAGAAGACCAAATGGCCCATCCAGTCTGCCCAGCAAGCTTTCACACTTTTTTTTTCTCTCATACTTATCTGTTACTCTTGGCTCTTAGTAACCTTTTTTATTCTATTTCCCTTCCACCCCCGCCATTAATGTAGAGAGCAAGGTTGGAACTGCTTCTAAGTGAAATAGCTTAATTACTTAGGGGTATTAATCACCGCAATAAGCAAGCTACACCCATGGTTATCTGTTTATCCAGACTATGTAATTCAGTCCTTGTTGGTTGTTGCCTGAATATAGAACCACGTTTCTTCATTCCCCCCTGCCGCTGAAGTGGAGAGCCATGCTGGCTATGCATTGAAAGTGAAGTATCAGTCTTGCTCCCCTGCCGTTGAAGCAGAGAGCTATGCTGGCTTTGCATTAAAAGTGAAGTATCAGTCTTGCTCCCCTGCCGTTGAAGCAGAGAGCTATGCTGGATATGCGTGAAGTGTCAGGCTTTCTCCCCCTACCGATGAAGCAGAGAGCTATGCTGGCTTTGCATTGAAAGTGAAGTATCAGTCTTGCTCCCCTGCCGTTGAAGCAGAGAGCTATGCTGGATATGCGTGAAGTGTCAGGCTTTCTCCCCCTACCGATGAAGCAGAGAGCTATGCTGGCTTTGCATTGAAAGTGAAGTATCAGTCTTGCTCCCCTGCCGTTGAAGCAGAAGCTATGCTGGATATGCATGACGTGTCAGACTTTCTCCCCTGTCGTTGAAGCAGAGAGCTATGCTGGATATGCATTGAAAGTGCAGTGTCAGTCTTTCTCTCTTGCCATTGAAGCAGAGAGCTATGCTTTATATGCATTGAAAGTGAAGTATCAGGCTTATTTGGTTTGGGGTAGTAATCGCCATAACAAGCAAGCTACTCCCTGCTTTTTTGTGAATGCAAATCCTTTTTTCCACATTTCCTCATAGCTGCTGAAGCTTAGAGCAATGTTGGAGTCGCATTAACCGTGTGTATGTTTATTGAATAAGGGTATTATCACCAGGTAGTAGCCGTCGTTCTCGTGAGCCACCCACTCTTCATTCACATCCTCTAGACTTTATGGATCCACAGTGTTTATCCCACGCCCCTTTGAAGTCCTTTACAGTTTTGGTCTTCACCACTTCCTCCGGAAGGTCATTCCAGGCATCCACCACCCTTCTCTGTGAATACTTCCTGACATTGGTTCTGAGTCTTCCTCCCTGGAGTTTTAAATCGTGACCCCCTGGTTCTGCTGATTTTTTTCCAACGGAAAAGGTTTGTCGTTGTCTTTGGATCATTAAAACCTTTCAAGTATCTGAAAGTCTGTATCATATCACCTCTGCTCCCCCTTTCCTCCAGGGTGTACATATTTAGATTCTTCAATCTCTCCTCATAAGTCATCCGATGAAGACCATCCACCTTTTTGATCGCCCTTCTCTGTACCACCTCCATCCTGTCTCTGTCTCTTCGGAGATACGGTCTCCAGAACTGAGCACAGTACTCCAGGTGAGGCCTAACCAAGAACCTATACAAGGGGATCATCACTTCCCTTTTCTTACTCAATATTCCTCTCTCTATGCAGCCTAGCATTCTTCTGGCTTTAGCTATCGCCTTGTCACATTATTTCGCCGACTTCAGATTGTTAGACACCATCACCCCAAGGTCTCTCTCCTGCTCCGTGCATATCAGCCCTTCACCCCCATTTGAATACAGTTCTTCCGGATTTCCACACCCCATATATGCATGACTCTGCACTTCTTGGCATTGAATCTCAGCTGCCATATCTTCGACCACTCTTCCAGCTTTTAGGGATGGGCTCCACCTTAACCAAGGTGGAACCAGACTGCTGGCGCTAACCTTTAAAAAGGAGATAGAGCAGCTTTTAAACTAGAACAAAGGGGAAAGCCGACAGTCGTTCAGCTGCGCATGGTTCGGAGAGAGTTATTGTCAAAGGATACTAATGATGCATTAGAATTAGGGCATCCCGACAGTGAGGTTCCAATAATAAGAAAAGTAGTCCAAGGGCCCTAAAAACTCACCTGAGCTAAAAAATTCTAATTTATCCCTATCAATTAAAAAGCAGAATGAAAATACAAACAAAAAACAAAATCTGAAATGTTTGTATGCTAATGCCAGAAGTCTAAGAAGTAAGATGGGAGAATTAGAATGTATAGCAGTGAATGATGACATAGACTTAATTGGCATCTCAGAGACTTGGTGGAAGGAGGACAACCAATGGGCCAGTGCTATACCGGGGTACAAATTATATCGCAATGACAGAGAGGAGCACCCGTGAGGTGGTGTGGTGCTTTATGTCCGGGATGGCACAGAGTCCAACAGGATAAACATCCTGCACGAGACTAAATGCACAATTGAATCTTTATGGTTAGAAATCCCTTGTGTGTCGGGGAAGACTATAGTGATAGGAGTATACTACTGACCACCTGGTCAAGATGGTGAAACTGACAGTGAAATGCTAGAGAAATTAGGGAAGCTAACCAAATTGGTAGTGCAGTAATAATGGGAGACTTCAATTACCCCAATATTGACTGGGTAAATGTATCATCGGGACATGCTAGAGAGATAAAGTTCCTGGATGGAATAAATGATAGCTTTATGGAGCAATTGGTTCAGGAACCGACGAGAGAGGGAGCAATTTTAGATCTAATTCTCAGTGGAGAACAAGATTTGGTGAGAGAGGTAATGGTGGTGGGGCCACTTGGCAATAGTGATCATAATATGATCAAATTTGATTTAATGACTGGAAGGGGGACAGTAAGCAAATCCACGGCTCTCGTGCTAAACTTTCAAAAGGGAAACTTTGATAAAATGAGAAAAATACTTAGGAAAAAACTGAAAGGAGCAGCTACAAAAGTAAAAAGTGTGCAAGAGGCATGGTCATTGTTAAAAAATACCATCCTAGAAGCACAATCCAGATGTATTCCACACATTAAGAAAGGTGGAAAGAAGGCAAAACGATTACCGGCATGATTAAAAGGGGAGGTGAAAGAAGCTATTTTAGCCAAAAGATCTTCATTAAAAAATTGGAAGAAGGATCCAACAGAAGAAAATAGGATAATGCATAAACGTTGGCAAGTTAAATGTAAGACATTGATAAGACAGGCTAAGAGAGAATTTGAAAAGAAGTTGGCCGTAGAGGCAAAAACTCACAGTAAAAACTTTTTAAAATATATCCGAAGCAGAAAGCCTGTGAGGGAGTCAGTTGGACCATTAGATGATCGAGGGGTTAAAGGGGCACTTAGAGAAGATAAGGCCATCGCAGAAAGATTAAATGATTTCTTTTCTTCGGTATTTACTGAAGAGGATGTTGGGGAGGTACCCGTACTGGAGAAGGTTTTCATGGGTAATGATTCAGATGGACTGAACCAAATCAAGGTGAACCTAGAAGATGTGGTAGACTTGATTGACAAACTTAAGAGTAGTAAATCACCTGGACCGGATGGTATACACCCCAGAGTTCTGAAGGAACTAAGAAATGAAATTTCAGACCTATTAGTAAAAATTTGTAAACTGTCATTAAAATCATCCATTGTACCTGAAGACTGGAGGATAGCTAATGTAACCCCCATATTTAAAAAGGGCTCCAGGGGCGATCCGGGAAACTACAGACTGGTTAGCCTGACTTCAGTGCCAGGAAAAATAGTAGAAAGTATTCTAAACATCAAAATCACAGAACATATAGAAAGACATGGTTTAATGGAACAACGTCAGCATGGCTTTACTTAAGGCAAGTCTTGCCTCACAAATCTGCTTCACTTTTTGAAGGAGTTAATAAACATGTGGATAAAGGTGAACCTGTAGATGTAGTGTACTTGGATTTTCAGAAGGCATTTGACAAAGTTCCTCATGAAAGGCTTCTAGGACAAATAAAAAGTCATGGGATAGGTGGCGATGTCCTTTTGTGGATTACAAACTGGCTAAAAGACAGGAAACAGAGAGTAGGATTAAATGGACAATTTTCTTAGTGGAAGGGTGTGGGCAGTGGAGTGCCTCAGGGATCTGACTTGGGACCCTTACTTTTCAATATATTTATAAATGATCTAGAAAGAAATACGACAAGTGAGGTAAAGGAAAATTAGTTTCTTACCTGATAATTTTCGTTCCTGTAGTACCAAGGATCAGTCCAGACACCTGGGTTGTGACTCCGCACCAGCAGATGGAGACAGAGCAAGACTTGTCGGGCACCCTCACATATAGTAAGGCACCACCCACAGCTCGTCAGTCTTACGAATGTCAAAGCAAAACAGCAATGAAACCAAACTATCTAACTATACCGCCCCACACTAGGGCCGATTCAACCAAAGCCCCCAGCTGGATCAAAACTTCCAGAAACAGAGGACCAACAACAGATACTGAAAAACCAATGGAACACCAACCGAGCGGACTCTTCTTAAATCTGAAAACAGACTTGGGTGGGAGCCTGGACTGATCCTTGGTACTACAGGAACGAAAATTATCAGGTAAGAAACTAATTTTCCTTTCCCTGTAAGTACCAGGATCAGTCCAGACACCTGGGATGTACCAGAGCTGAACCACCGAGGGCGGGAACCAGAGAGTCCCGCTCGCAGAAATCCAGGTCCGTAACATCCAGCCGATAGTGTCGCGCAAAGGTATGCAACGACTTCCAAGTTGCCGCCCTGCAAAACTGCTGCGGCGACACATACGAAGATTCCGCCCACGAGGTGGTCTGAGCTGGCATCGAGTGGGCGCGGAGGCCCACCGGGACAGACTTACCATTCAATAGGTACGCAGAAGAAATAGCTTCCTTCAACCACCGAGCAATCGATGCTCGAGAAGCAGCGCCACTCTGCTTTGGACCCGAACACAATACAAAAGGGAGGGTCCGAAAACCCGAAATGGATTCGTTACCTCCAGATAACGGAGCAGAACTCTGCGAACATCAAGTTTCTGCAACATCACATGTCCTCAGGAAAGGCAGGCAATTCAATGGTCTGGTTCAAATGAAACGCGGACACCACAGAGGCAGAGAAGCGTGAGAACGGTTCTCGACAAGACAATGCCTGCAACTCCGAAACTCGTCTCGCCGAAGCAATCGCCACAAGAAAAAACCGCCTGAAGGGTCAGATCTTTTAGAGTCGCTCTCCTGAAGGGCTCAAAAGGCGACGAGCACCGCGCAGTGAGCACCAATTAAGAGTCCAGGAAGGACCAGGATGCCGCAACGGAGGCCGCAGATGCTTAGCTTCCCGAAGAAAGCGCGCCACGTCTGGATGATGAGCCAGCGACTTACCTTGCACCTTACCTCTGAGACAGCCAAGCGCCGCTACCTGTACGCAGAGGGTGCTGCATGATAGGTCCTTAGCAAGCCCCGCCGGAAGAAAAGCGAGGACATCCAGTACGGATGGTAACACCGGATTCACCTCACGCGATCTACACTAATCTTGGAACACTGCCCAAACCCGGACATATGCAAACGAGGTAGACCGTTATCGAGAACTCAGCAAGGTAGCTACCACCGCATCCGAATATCCCTTAGACTGCAAACGTTTCCTCTCAAAAACCACGCCGCGAGACCGAAGTGAGCCGCGTCCTCGGACCCTGCCGCAGGAGAGCCGCTTCCCCTCGAAAACGGAGAGGAGCCTCCTTTGCCAAGAGCAAGAGGTCCGCGAACCAAGGCCGTCGTGGCCACTCCGGCGCCACCATCATCACCTCTGGAGGCGACTCTATTCGACGAAGGACCTTGCCGATCAGAGGCCATGGAGGGAACACATATATGAGAACGTCCGTGGGCCAAGGGAGTACCAGAGTATCTACCCCTTTGGCTCCTCGTTCTCTCCGTCGACTGACGAATCGCGGAGCCTTGGTGTTCTGAGCGGTGGCCATCAAATCCATGTGTGGTGTTCTACACCGTTTGCAAATTAGGCGGTAAGCCACCTCCGGCAGCTCCCACTCCCCTGGATCCAATCGATGCCGACTGAGGAAATCCGCTTGGACATTGTCCACTCCGGCGATGTGGGACGCCGTGATGTTGCTGAGGTTCCTCTCCGCCCAAAGCATGAGCAGCCGCGCCTGCTCCGCCACCGCTTGGCTCCTCGTACCTCCCTGGCGATTGATATACGCCACTGTGGTCGCATTGTCCGACAACACTCTGACCGAAGTCCCTCGGAGCAATGGGAGGAACGACTGGAGCACCAACGTGACCACTCTGGTCTCCAAGCAGTTGATGGACCACTGTGATTGAGCTTTGGACCACAGTCCCTGCACCGAGCGGCCCATGCAAATCGCTCCCCAGCCGGAGAAGCTGGCATCCGTGGTGACTACCATCCAGGTGGGCATGAGTAGGGACACTCCGCGTGTCAGATTGTCGGTGCAGAGCCCCCACTGCAAACTGGACCTCACCTGATCCGTGAGCGGGAGGGGAAGGTAAAAACTCCTCGGACACCTGCCGCCAGCGGGAGAGCAATGCGGATTGCAATGGACGTAGATGAGCGAACGCCCAGGGGACTAGCGCCAGCGTTGACGCCATCGATCCCAACACCATCAGGTAATCGCACCCCTGCGGAATCCGGAGGGACAAGAGACGGCGTATCTGACCCTGCAGCTTGCAGACCGGTCCTTGGACAGAAACACCCTGCCTTGCTTCGTGTCGAACAGTGCTCCCAAGTATCCAGGGTCTGGGTGGGAACCAGCCGGATTTTGGCGAGATTGACCACCCATCCGAGTGACTGCAAGAGCTGCAGGACTCTGTCGACTGCCTGTCGGCACGGAATCACGGATGTGGCTCGGATCAGCCAATCGTCCAAGTAGGGGTGAACCAAGAACCCCTCTTTCGCAGCTCGGCTGCCACTACTACCATCACCTTCGGAAACGTCCTCCGAGCCGTGGCAAGTCCGAAGGGGAGAGCTTTGAACTGATAGTGACTGCCCAGGATACCGAACCGCAGATACCGCTGATGGCACTGCCGAATTCCGATGTGAAGGTAAACCTCCGTCAGGTTCAGCGACGCCAGGAGTTCCCCTGGTCGAACCGAAGCTATGACTGAACGGAACGTCTCCATTTCGAAGCGAGGAACGCGAAGACACCGGTTGACACCTTTGAGGTCCAGGATGGGTCGGAAAGTGCCCTCTTTCTTCGGCACTATGAAGTAAATGGAATACCGGCCCAGATGACGCTGTCCTGGAGGCACGGGAACTACGACACAGCGTATCCCGGACCGCCAAACGCTTGATGCCGCCCTCGCAAGGGGACACCAGAAATTTGTCCCCCGGAACCCGAGCAAACTCTAACGCGTACCCGTGGTGTATCACGCTGAGGACCCCCTGGTCCGTAGTTATCCTGGCCCATTCGGGGAAGGAGCCCTCCGCATTTCAATGGGCTGGCTTCGGACCGGTCCCCGACGAGGAACCGCCTTGCCGTCCAACTGCCTTCCACGAAAGGACTGGGACCATGACGACTGATTCGAAGAACCAGATCTATACGGTGCCTCCGACGATCTCTGTGGTCACGACTTCCTGGGCCCCCGAAAGCGGGACCTATTGGAAAACGAAGTCCGAGCCCCGTAGCTGTCCTCCGGCAACTTGAACGCCCGGTGTCACCAAGGGACTCAATTGCGGAGCCAGAGAAGACGTCGGGCCGACACTGCCGAGACCATGGCCCTAGCCGAAGTCTGCAGAAGATCATGCATCGCATTAGCGCTGTACGCAATAACCGCCTCCAAGCCATCCGCTTGCGCCGCCTCCTCACTCGAGAGGCTCGCATTGGCCTGAAGGACCTGAGCCCAGCGCAAGCCGGCCCTCAGGGCAAATTACTACAAAGAGCCACACGTACCCCCAGAGCCGAAACCTCAAAGCTTTCTTGAGCTGAACCTCCAGGTTTCTGTCTTGGATATCTTTGAGGGCCGTGGCCCCCGTCACCGGAATCGTCGACCGGTTAGTGACCGCCGAAACCGCTGCGTCCATTCGAGGAAGACGCAGGAGAGCCAACGCCTCCTCCGGCAACGGGTCCAGCTTATCCATAGCTTTACTAACCTTTAGGCCCCACTCCGGTGTCCCATTCTCGAAAACAGAATATCAGAAGTGGAAAAATGGAACGGAAAAGCCACCGCGGGTCCCGTCAGGCCCAACAGCACTGGGTCCATCTTAGCGTGCTGTCTAGCCTCCATGGGTGGAGCATCCACACCCACTTCCAGAAGAATAGCCGGGATAAGCGGTGCGAGCTCCACCTTCCGGAGCAAGCGCACCACCTTGGGGTCGACACCTTCCACCGCAGGGGTGCCCTTGTTGTACCCCGCATGAAGCGGATCCTCTTCCGCGGGCGCACTGTCGTCCCGCGGGACCCCTACGTCAGGGTCCACGTCCTCGGAAGAAGCCGAGTCGGAGTCGGTCTCCTGGGGGGCCCCGCGGCCCAAGTGCCGCTCCCTAAGCGGGTCCACGGGTCTCCGGGAACCCTCCCCCGCTCGCCTCTTCTGGGGATCAGACCGACTGTCTGGACCCCCCTTGACCTACGACCGTTTCCGTCTCGAGCGTTTACATTTTAAAATTTTCTTTAAAAGCACCGCGAAGTCTGACGAAAACGAGGCCCCAGAATCCGTGCTGGCCTCCTCCTGACTCCGATCCGCCGTAGACGCAGCCCCCCCGCAGGGAATTCCCCCCCGGGGTCCCGCTGCTGAGGAGCCAAACCGGCGGCCTGCCGCCATTTTCCACCGCCCGCCGCGTGGCCTCCCCTACGGACTCCAAAATGGCTGCCGCTCCCGCGCTAAGCGGGAACAGGTCGGCCTCACCGGCACCCGCAGGGGCAGCGCGCGGCGGCGATCACGGTCGAGCGGGAACCCCCCGACCGCCCTCGGACGACCCTTCACCGCCCGATAACCAAGAGGAGCATAGGCCGTCGCGCACGCGCACGGAGCCGCACTCAAAATGGCCGCCGTTCCCGCGCTAGGCGGGAACAGGTCGGCCTCACCGGCACCTGCAGGGGCAGTGCGCGGCGGCGATCGCGGTCGAGCGGGAACCCCCCGACCGCCCTCGGACGACCCTTCACCGCCCGATAACCAAGAGGAGCATAGCCCGTCGCGCCCGCGCACGGAGCCGCACTCGCAGCACGTACCCCTCTTTGGCATGCGCCGCACCGGTCCAGACCGCCGAAAATGCCGAAAGAAAAAGAGAAAACCCAGCAAATCAAGCAGCCCCCGGAACGCTCCCCCCACGAAGAGCCAAGCAGACCGCATGGACAGCGAAAAACGGCAAGAAATAAAACAAAGTCCTTTTTTTTTTTTTTTTTCTACTTGTCGCTGACCTTGGTCCTGAACTGACTGGTCCAGCGGGGGTGAGTGAACCGGGCTCCCCGGTGTCACCCCCGGCGCTGCTGCCAGAGACAGGCTGGGTCCTCAACCCTCAGCAGCGGCCTCGACCAGGGGAGGGTGGTCCCCTCAGGACCTCACAACCCCCCTGGGAGGCACTCAGGACAAGTGAAGCCGTCTGTAATTTTCCTTTTTTTTTTTTTTTTTCTAAATAATCCAATCCAATTAAACCAAATTAAACCAAATCCAACAACCCTGACTAGCTACACAACTACCCAGGGATCCACAGAGCCTGTGGGTGAACCTGCCCCATCTGCTGGAGACAGAGAAAGACTGACGAGCTGTGGGTGGTGCCTTACTATATGTGAGGGTGCCCGACAAGTCTTGCTCTGTCTCCATCTGCTGGTGCGGAGTCACAACCCAGGTGTCTGGACTGATCCTGGTACGTACAGGGAATCAAATTTGCAGATGATACAAAATTGTTCAGAGTAGTTAAATCACAAGCAGATTGTGATAAATTGCAGGAAGACCTTGTGAGGCTGGAAAATTGGGCATCAAAATGGCAGATGAAATTTAGTGTGGATAAGTGCATATAGGGAAAAATAACCCATGCTATAGTTACACAATGTTAGGTTCCATATTAGGTGCTACAACCCAAGAAAGAGATCTAGGCGTCATAGTGATAACACATTGAAATCGTCTGTTCAGTGTGCTGCGGCAGTCAAAAAAGCAAACAGAATGTTGGGAATTATTAGAAAGGGAATGGTGAATAAAATGTAAAATGTCATAATGCCTATGTATCGCTCCATGGTGAGACCGCACCTTGAATACTGTGTACAATTCTGGTCGCCGCATCTCAAAAAAGATATAATTGCGATGGAGAAGGTACAGAGAAGGGCGACCAAAATGATAAAGGGAATGGAACAGCTCCCCTATGAGGAAAGACTAAAGAGGTTAGGACTTTTCAGCTTGGAGAAGAGACGACTGAGGGGGGATATGATAGAGGTGTTTAAAATCATGAGAGGTCTAGAACGGGTAGATGTGAATCGGTTATTTACTCTTTTGGATAGTAGAAAGACTAGGGGGCACTCCATGAAGTTAGCATGGGGCACATTTAAAACTAATCGGAGAAAGTTCTTTTTTACTCAACGCACAATTAAACTCTGGAATTTGTTGCCAGAGAATGTGGTTAGTGCAGTTAGTATAGCTGTGTTAAAAAAAGGATTGGATAAGTTCTTGGAGGAGAAGTCCATTACCTGCTATTAAGTTCACTTAGAGAATAGCCACTGCCATTAGCAATGGTTACATGGAATAGACTTAGTTTTTGGGTACTTGCCAGGTTCTTATGGCCTGGATTGGCCACTGTTGGAAACAGGATGCTGGGCTTGATGGACCCTTGGTCTGACCCAGTATGGCATTTTCTTATGTTCTTATGTGAGGAAAAAGAGGGAGAAAACTTTCAAAGTCCTCTTTTTTTTTTTTTAAAACAAGAATTTAATACTTGCTTGATCCAGACCAAAAGTAAAGAAAATCCCCTCAGGAAAACTAAGGGAAGAAGAAGAAGGGGAACCATAGGTTCAGCTGCCTGCACCTGCTGGAGACAGATGAATACTGAAGGGGTGTAGGGTAGACTCTGTCCTGATATAAGATACCCTCACAAATTTGGTCTGTCTCCACCTGCTGGACGGGAGGCTCAACCACGGTCTGGACTGATCCAGGTACGTACAGGGAAAGGTGGTATATAAAATGTTATAAATAAATACTTGTAAAATAAATATATAAATAAATACATGAAGGTACATGTGTGTGTGTGTGATATAGCCCATCAGAACACCCCTTTCCATACTGGTTCCTGCTGTTTTGACAAGAGCCCAACCCACTCCTAACCTTTCAACTCCACTTTCTTCTTTAAAGGTTTAGTGTTTTCCATCTTGAGAAATACCAGCTCCTGAAAAAACAGTGAGGTCAATATTCAAAACCATTTAGATGGATAACTTGTCTGTCTAAATGGCAAGTTTCTGTATGTTCAGCCTCTTATCCGCCTAGATTTTAGCTGGATAAGTCATTAGCCGACTAGATTTCAGCCGGATAAAAAAAAAGAGGTGTTCTGGGATGTTTCAGGGAGGAGATAAGTTATTCAGTTAGCCAGTTATAATTAAAAATCAGTTAAGTTAAGTTTGCTGGATAACTTCCTACTTAAGAGCAATTGAATTATTCTACTGGTATATCCTTCCCAACAATTTTTCTTATTCCCATATAGCCACATTTATCACATATAAATATTCATTTTAAAATTTTTTAATTTTTTAATATTATTTATGTAGGACCCACACTTCAAGAGTTTGTATATCAATCAAACCCAAATTGATACTAGGTCCCTTTACTTTATTTTCAATATTTCATCAATTTTTCTAAAAATAATTTTCAATGATGTCTCTCAAAACGCTAACTCCGATATCTGATCATTTTAAGCAATCATAAATTGGTAAATACTGAAGTCAGGTCGTGGAAGAAAAAAAGAAAATTATTCCTTACCTGCTAATTTTCGTTCCTGTAGTACCAAGGATCAGTCCAGACAGTGGGTTATCTCTCCCTTCCAGCAGATGGAGTCAATTAGAACTTTGAAGGATGCTTCCTTTATAAGGTAGTGCACCCTCTACTAATCCTCAGTATAGAGTATATCAAAGCAAAGAGGAAAATCAGGATGGATCAAGAACAATAGAATTAAGTAACAAATAACAGAGTGCAAAAGGCACAAAACAGTGTCAAACAACAAGCTTGCAGAATGAACCATTAACCAGCCAAAGGAAAAAAGGCATTGAAGAACAATTTGAGCAGAGAGGCAATCCCAAACCCAATAAAACAGTCAGGGAGGGCATCTGGACTGATCCTTGGTACTACAGGAATGAAAATTAGCAGGTAAGGAATAATTTTCTTTTCCCTGTACGTACCAGGATCAGTCCAGACAGTGGGATGTACCAAAGCTTCCCTACGTAGGGTGGGCTCCGGAAAGCCCTGCTCGAATGACCCTAGAGCCAAAGGAGCCAAAAGTAGGCGACTGTATGTGTAGACAATAATGACGAGCAAAAGAATGTAACGATTTCCAAGATGCCGCTCGACAAATCTCCTGAAATGAGACCGATTGCATCTCCGCCCAGGAAGCAGCTTGAGCTCGAAGAGAATGGGCCTTGACACCCGCCGGAGGTTGTTGACCCGCTCCAATGTAGGCCACCAAGATCGCCTCCTTCAGCCAGTGAGCAATGGTAGTTTTCAACGCCTTGGCCCCCCTTCCTCGGACCATGCCAGAGAACAAAAAGATGGTCCGAGAAGCGAAAATCATTAGTGACTTCCAGATAGCGAATGAGGATACACTTGACATCTAGCTTGCGTAGATCCGCCGATGCATCCGCTGAGAAGGACGGAAGCTCTACCATCTGATTCAAGTGGAACTCGGAAACCACCTTGGGCAGAAAAGCGGCACAGTGCGCAAGGAAACTCCCGAATCCATAAAACGAAGGTAGGGCTCTCTGCACGAGAGTGCTTGAAGCTCCGAGATTCTGCGGGCAGAACAGATAGCTACCAGGAAAACAGTCTTGAGAGCGATATCCTTGAGGGTCGTGGAACGCATGGGTTCAAAGGGTGGACCGACCCAGATTCGGAGAAAGAGATTGAGAATCCACGAAGGATAAAGAGCGTGGATCGGGGTTTTCATGTGCTTCACCCCCCTGAGGAATCGGATGATATCCGGGTGAGAGGAAAGGGAAGTTCCCTTTCGTTGATGAAGTACAGAGCCTAGGGCAAAGACTTGCACTGTCAGCGAGTTGTAGGCCAGACTCTTGTCCAGTCCCTATTGAAGAAAAGATACGATCTGAGCCACCGAGGCGGTCCGTGGCAACACAGGTATGGAGTCACAACAGTTCTCAAAAACTATCCATACCCTGATTTAGGAGATGGAGGTAGACGTCTTGCTAGCCTTGAGGAGGGACGAGATAACGGCCTCTGGGTATCCACGCCATCTAAGCCGGTGCCTCTCAAAAGCCAGGCTGCAAGACAGAAGCGATCCGCCTGGGCGAAAGATACCGGACCCTGATGCAGCAAGCATGGAAGATGACCCAGACAAAGAGGTCTGTCCACTGCGAGGTTGATCAAGTCTGCAAACCACGGACAATGGGGCCATTCTGGTGCCACCAGCATTACCGGACCCTGGTGGGACTCTATTCTCCGGAGCACCTTGCCCACCAGAGGCCAAAGGGAAACACGTAGAGGAGAACGTGACTGGGCCAGGGGAGGACTAAGGCATCCATTCCCTCTGTGTCGTACTCTCTTCTGCGACTGAAGAACCGAGCTGCCTTGGCATTCCGGGAGGTTGCCATTAGATCCAGATAGGGGGTCCCCCATCTGAGGAACAGGAGATTCACCGCCTCCTCTGAGAGTTCCCACTCTCCGGGATCTAGATGTTGATGACTGAGAAAGTCGGCTTGAACGTTGTTTGCGCCTGCGATGTGGGAAGCCGCTAGGTGGGAGAGATGAGTCTCCGCCCACGCCATCAACCTGTGTCCCGAGAGACATGCCGGCTCCTTGTGCCCCCTTGGCGATTGATGTAGGCCACAATGGTTGCATTGTCTGAGAGTATTCGGACTGCGAGATGATGGACGAGAGGTAGGTAGCGTTTCAATGCCAGACGCACTGCTCTGGGCTCCAAGCGATTGATCAGCCAAGTTGCTTGGGATGGCGTCCACTTCCCTTGCGCAGAACTCATCTGGCACACCACTCCCCAGCCAGAGAGATTGGCATCCGTCGTGACGATTACCCATTTCGGGATATCCAAAGGAACACCCTGGAGAAGATGAGACAGGTTGAACCACCATGAGAGACTGCCCTTGGCTCCCTGTGCGCGAGGAAGGATGGCGTGGAAGTCCTGAGACACTGGCTTCCAGCGGGAGAGCAAGGCTCGCTGTAAGGGACGCAAATGTGCAAACGCCCAGGGGATCGATGGTGGATCCCAGGACCTGGAGGTAATCCCACGCCGTTGGAAGCGAGAGACGAATGAATCGCTGTATCTGAGCTATGAGTGTATGAGCCCTGTCCGGGGGCCGAGACACCTTGCCCAGCGCTGTGTCGAAATGTGCCCCCAGGAAGTCCAGAGACTGAGATGGAGAAAGGTTGCTCTTGGCGAAGCTGACCACCCAACCGAGGGAGTGAAGAAGTGTCAACACCTTGTCGACCGCCTGGTGGCACTGGGCTGAGGACTTTGCCCAAATAAGCCAGTCGTCCAGGTATGGGTGCACCAAGACTCCCTCCATCCGGAGAGCGGCAACCACTACTATCATCACCTTCGTGAAGGTTCGAGGAGCGGTCGCAAGACCAAAGGGTAGAGCCTGGAACTGGAAATGCTATCCCAGAATCTTGAATCGCAGAAAACGCTGGTGCGCTTGGAGGATGGGAATGTGTATATAAGCTTCCATCAGATCCAGGGAGGCCAAAAATTCTCCGGAGTGTACCGCCGCTATCACGGAGCGCAAGGTTTCCATCCAAAAGTGGGGAATCTTGAGGGCCCTGTTGACCATCTTGAGACTCAAGATCGGGCGGAAGGAACCTTCCTTCTTGGGGACTACGAAGTATACCGAATAATGTACCCGGCCTACTTCCGGGGGGGGGGGGGGGGGACGGGACGAATCGCTCCGAGAGCCAGAAGCCTGTCGAGTGTCTGCCGGACTATGAGTTGTTTCTGGACTGGGCCACATGGAGAGAAGAGGAACCTGTCTCTTAGCGACCGAGAAAATTCTAACGCTTAGCCGTGTCTTAGAATATCCAGGAGCCACTGATCTGACGTGATGTTGACCCACTCCTCCTAGAAAAGGGAGAGACGTCCCCCTATCCTGGGGATCGGGGAGTGAGCCGGCATAGCTTCATTGTGAAGACTTGGAGGATGTCCCCTGGGCCGGACCAGAGCGGGGCTGTCTTAGAGCACGAAAGGACTGAGTCCAGGATTGAGATCGAGAGGACGGCTGACAAGGAGCTGCATTCCTTGCCTGGCAGAAACGATGTTTATTCCTTAATCGGCTTCTAGTGGAATTAAAAGACCTAGAAGAACGAGGGCGATCCTCTGGCAATTTGTGTACCTTATTTTCTCCGAGGGACTTGATAATCTGGTCCAGATCCTCCCCAAATAGTAGCTTGCCCTTGAAGGGTAGGGATCCCAGCTACGACTTGGAAGAAAAATCTGCCGACCAGTTGCGAAGCCAGAGGAGGCGTCTAGCCGAGACTGCAGAAACCATAGATCTGGCCAATACTCTCAGAATGTCATATAGAGCGTCTGCTCCATATGCTATGATGGCCTCCAGGTGGTCTGCCTGAAGTGCTTCCTCAGGAGGCAACTCCTGGGAGCTGAGCAGCTGTTGAAGCCAGCGGAGGCCTGCACGCTGAGCGAAGGAACTACAAATGGCCGCCCGGACCCCCAGGGCGGGCACCTCGAAAACTCTCTTAAGATAAACTTCCAGCTTTCGATCTTGAAGATCTCGCAAGGCTGCACCACCCATTACTGGAATGGTAGTTCTTTTCGTCACCGCTGAGACTGCAGAATCTACTTTGGGAACCTTAAGAAGCTCCAGGAAATCATCCAGGAGAGGATATAGCTTATCCATGGTTCTGCCGACCTTGAGGGAGGTATCCGGAGAATTCCATTCCCCGGATAACAGTTGAAGGAACGTGGGATGGGAAGGAAAGGTCCTATAAGGCGGACGTAGACCAGCCAGAAGGGGGTCCCCTTTCTTCGCTGGTGGAATAGGCTCAGGTGGGTCCTGAGGGGCCTCAATGTCCAATTCCTGTAGGATATGTGGAATGAGGGGGTCCAGCTCATCCTTCTGGAAGATCCACAGGACTCTAGGATCATCCCCTTCCAATTGAGCTGTAGTTGAAGGTTCATCCGGATCCGGGTCCTGCTGAGGAACAGACCCCCCGCAGAGGGGTGTACCAAATGGACCCTCGGAGCGCTTGAGGTGGTCGGAGGTACCCCTGGTCCCGGGACCGCTGACCCTTGGGCTCTCCCCATGGTCTGGGCATTTCCCAAGACCTCAGTGGAATCAGCCATTCTGGGTACCTTAGGAGGAGGAGGTCCCGCCAGAAATTCCTGGTGCTGGCCCATTCTGGCCAGGTAAGCATTGTGAAGCAGGAGAACAAAATCCATGGAAAACGGAGGTGGCCCCGATGGAGGAAGAGTGGGAAGATCCCATGATGGAGGAAAAGTCTCCAGAGGTGGAACGGGTGTCAAAACTGACAGCTGAGATGAAAAAGGAGTGTCCTGCTTTTCTGTTAGCGCCGGAGCAGCCAAGTCTGGAGACAAAATGGCCACCGTTCCCGCAGTCAGCGGGATCGGGGCCGGCCCCTGAGCGTCGAGGCGCGCCAGAAGACGAGAACCAGAGTGGCCCAGTGGTTGAGAGGGTCTCTTCCCCACCAGGGAGGCAAGCTGTGCAAATCCCCTCGCGGGAGAGCTTCGACCCGGGCTCTCCACAAGCGCAGCACCTAGACGAAGGAGGCATGGGGAACCCCGACAGAGCCGCGAGGGAACCAGCTGTTAACGCGAGAAATAGGCAAAGTTTAAAGCTGCGGGAAGCGGGAAAAACCTCCACTTCAGCCTGTTCTTCCTCACGCTCACCAGGTTCGTGGCTGTAAGAACGGGTAATAGCCTCCACTTCAGTCCTGCTCTCTCTCTAACCCTCAGCGACCCACAGATAGAGGCACAGAGGAATAACGCCTCTCTGTGCCGGCTGCCCCGAGGAAAACGGCATCTCAGGGGCAGCGGGTCGGATAGCAGCCACAGGGGGAGAGGTCGGCACCACCGACTTGCACCCCAGAGAGAGGAAGAGAGGAAATAACCTGTCAAAGGGAAATAAAAACAAACTTACCCCGACAACAGAAATGGGAGGGGTGAGGAGAGCTGCAAATAGTAGTGCCTGCAAGCAATAGAATGCTCCCACTAAAGGAAAGCTCTCCAAATAATTCCCTCAGAAAATTCAAAATTCAAAGATTTTTTTTTTTTTTTTTTAAATTAGACTTGATCCATCCAAAAGAAAGGATAGCTGAGGAAAATAGAGAAAATTCCTAAAATAGCTTTCTAGTCATCTCAGTGGGGAACGAAAGCCACCACTGTCATCTGCTGGAGTCAAGAGAATACTGGGGATTAGTAGAGGGTGCACTACCTTATAAGGAAGCATCCTTCAAAGTTCTAATTGACTCCATCTGCTGGAAGGGGGAAATATCCCACTGTCTGGACTGATCCTGGTACGTACAGGGAATGTGAAGATAGCCGCTTTGATATTGAGCTGATGGAACAGATTGAAGAGAAGATTCCCCCTGAGGTAGAACGTTTTGTTTTGAAACATGATCATGTCGGGGTTGGACTAATGCTAGCTGTGCAGAGATGAGTATTTACCAATTTATGATTGCTTAAAATGATCACGGGATTGGACTAATGCTAGCTGTGCAGAGATGAGTATTTACCAATTTATGATTGCTTAAAATGATCACTGATATTGGAGTTCGTCAGCATTATGGAAATGATTTTTAGAAAAATTTGAAAAATTGATGAAATATTGAAAATAAAGTAAAGCGACCTAGTACCAATTTGGGTTTGATTGATATACAAACTCTTGAAGTGTGGGTCCTACATAAATAATATGAAAAAATTAAAAAATTAATAAATAAAAATAAATATTTATATGTGATAAATGTGGCTATATGGGAATAAGAAAAATTGTTGGGAAGGATATACCAGTAGACTAATTCAATTGCGCTTGTGTGACTAGCAGTCTCTGGAATACATTTTTAAAATATTGGGCAGATTTTGTGATTTAACTTCCTACTTAACCAGATTTTCAAAAGATATCTAGTTAGGCAGCACTTTTAACAAACAAAAAAAAAGGGTGCTATGGCCCAATTCTGAGCCTTTCCCCACCAAGTTTGAAATATGCCCTGTTGGGCCATCTACCTTACACTTCCTAATCTCCTTATAAATTAAAAAAAAAATGCTTTGGGGGTCTGCTGTTGCCCCACCTCCCCACCCCATACCCACGTCAATCTATATTTAAACTGCTGCTGTCACCAAACCTTCCCACCACCCCTCCAGACCTCCCCACCCCATCCCTGTGAACCATAAAAATTTCCATCAGGAACAGAGTATGACTTACCTGCTCTATCTTTAGAAGCGTAAACTATGTGTAGTTTACATTTCCAGCACAGTTCATCACAGAAGCTGCGCTGGAGCATGCCAGGTACAGGTAAGTCATGCCCAGCTCCTGACAGAGATTTTTAGAGTTCAGGGAATGAGCAGAGGGTCCAAAAGGGTGCAGAGAAACAGAACAGAGGGACCAGGAGAGTGTGGAAAAGCAGTTTAAGCTAGTTGGGGTTGGGAAGGTTTCGCGGCAGCAGTGGTTTAATTATATATGATCTGAGAATAGGAATGGGCAACAGCAGACCACAAGAGTTTTGTTTTTTTAATTTACAGGGGGATTAGGGAATGTTAGGTCGATGGCCTGATAAGGCATATTTCAAACTTGGAGAGGGAAGGCACAGAATAGGAAAATTAGTTCTTACTAGATAATTTTCGTTCCTGTAGTACCACGGATCAGTCCAGACTGCTGGGTTTTGTCTCCCTTCCAGCAGATGGAGACAGAGAAAAACTTGTAAAGCACCCCCTCTTAACCTGGTATGCTACCTGCAACTCCTCAGTATAAAAATTATCAAAGCATAAATAACTTTAGAGGATAACAGTGCAGCAAAAAAGTATAAATTTGTAGATCAAGCGACAATGTAGAAAAAAAACTTTTAAACTGGTTAATAAAATATAATAAACATGAAGCCTTCTTATGGTTTCTTCAGCTGAAAATTTAACAACGGACAGCGCGGACTCTCACAAGGGACGGCGTCTGGACTGATCCGTGGTACTACAGGAACGAAAATTACCGGGTAAGAACTAATTTTCCTTTCCCTGTACGTACCCAGATCAGTCCAGACTGTTGGGATGTACCAAAGCTTCCTTACACAGGGTGGGACCTAGAGAGTCCCACTTGCAGAACAGCTCTGCCAAAGTTACCGTCCTCAGGAGAATGAACATCCAAATGGTAGTGACGAGCAAAGGTAAGAAGTGTCTTCCATGTTGCTGCTCTGCAAATTTCCTGAGGCGACACAGACTGACATTCAGCCCAAGAAGAAGCTTGAATGCGGAGAGAGTGCGCTTTCAAGCCGTCGGGTACCGGTCGCCCCCAACAAATATAAGCCGACGATATGGCCTCCTTCAACCACTGCGCTATAGTCGCCTTGGACGCCTGTTGTCCTTTCTTAGCGCCATTCCACAAGATGAACAAATGATCAGAAACTCGGAAAGAATTTGTGACCTCCAAATAGCATAGGAGAACTCTCCTAACATCTAGGCGTTTCAACTCCTTAGCATGCAGTGCTTGCATATCAATACTCGAAAAAGCCGGAAGCTCCACAGACTGATTCAGATGAAATAAAGAAACTACCTTCATTAGAAAGGAGGGAACCGTTCTAAGAGAGACCCCCAAGTCCGAGAAGCGTAAAAACGGCTCCCTACAAGAAAGAACTTGAAGTTCAGAAACTCTGCGAGCCGAGCAAATAGCCACTAAAAACACCATTTTTAAAGTGAGATCCTTCAAGGTAGCTCTCTTGAGAGACTCAAAAGGAGCATCACACAAGACTCTCAGGACCAAATTCAAACTCCAGGACGGACAAACCGCCCGGACCGGAGGATTCAAATGTTTAGCCCCTTGAAGAAAACGGACCACATCAGGATGCGACGCGAGAGAACGGCCACATGAAGTTTACCTAGGAGACAACCCAAAGCTGCTACCTGAACTCGAAGGGAATTAAAAGATAACCCCTGTGCTAGGCCTTTCTGTAAAAAGGCCAAAATCTGAGGCACTGACGACAGACGGGGCAGTACTTCGTGTTCCCTGCACCAGGACTCAAAAACTCTCCACACTCGAACATACGTGAGAGATGTGGATGGCTTACGAGCCTGAAGGAGGGTAGAAACATAGAAACATAGAAATGACGGCAGAAGAAGACCAAATGGCCCATCCAGTCTGCCCAGCAAGCTTCACACATTTTTTCTCTCATACTTATCTGTTTCTCTTAGCTTTTGGTTCTATTTCCCTTCCACCCCCACCTTTAATGTAGAGAGCAGTGATGGAGCTGCATCCAAGTGAAATATCTAGCTTGATTAGTTAGGGGTAGTAGCCGCCGCAATAAGCAAGCTACACCCATGCTTATTTGTTTTACCCAGACTATGTTATACAGCCCCTATTGGTTGTTTTTCTTCTCCCCTGCCGTTGAAGCAGGGAGCTATGCTGGATATGCGTGAAGTATCAGTTTTCTTTTTTTCTCTCCTGCCGTTGAAGCAGAGAGCTATTTATTTATTTATTTATTGTTTTTGTTATACCGAGTTTCATGATAGGCATCACATAACCCGGTTTACAAATAACAAGGAGTGTAAAGCATAACGTAACATAAAAAACAATATTTTCAATAAGAACCTTGAACTTTAAATACAGTGAATCAGAAAAAGGGAGAGGGAAAGTTACAAAAAACAAGGAAAATAAACTTGGGATGGAAGGGGAGAAATTGAACAGCACAATATTTACATTTCAGCCTATTGATACATTAGAATAGCAAGTGAAAAAATAAGACTATGAAACGGTACATAGGTAATCAAATGAATAAATATGACACAGTTGTGAATGGTAATAGTATGATAAATATTCAGCAGGAATTAGTGAGAGAGGGTTTGAGGTTGGTTGATTCATGTTTACATTCCATTATTGCATACGAGTTAGTGCTAGTGAGAGGAGGTTTTATTCAAGGCTTGGAAATGCTTTTTTGAAAAGCCAAGTTTTTAGTCTTTTCCTAAATGTTAAAGAGCATGGCTCTTGTCTCAAATCAGGTGGGATCGAGTTCCAGAGAGCTGGACCTGCTGATGAGAAGGCTCTAGGACTCAAGGATTTATGTTGGTAGGTTTTGGCCTTTGGAATTTGGAGTGACTCTTTGTAGTGTTCCCTGATAGGCCTGGCGGAGGTGAATTTTTTAAGTGGTATTTGTAGGTCGAGTTGCGTGTGTTGGTTGATAGTTTTGTAAATGATGTTAATGGTTTTGTACATGATTCTATAGTGGATCGGAAGCCAATGGAGGTTTTTGAGAATAGGTGAAATGTGGTCAATTTTCCTGGAATTTGTAAGGATTCTGGCTGCAGAGTTCTGAACCATTTGTAAAGGTTTGGTGTAAGAAGCTGGGAGGCCTAATAGTAATGAGTTGCAATAATCTAGTTTGGAAAAGATTATTGCTTGCAAGATTGTTCTGAAGTCCTGAGTGTGAAACAGCGGTTTTATTCTTTTCAGGATATGTAATTTGTAGAAGCAATCTTTGGTGGTTTGGTTAATGAATGTTTTGAGGTTGAGACGATTGTCTAGGATGGCTCCTAAGTCTCTTACGTGGGTTGTTTGAAGGAGTGTGGGTGGTTTAGGAAGTGTGTTATTGTTTTCCGGTGATATGAGCAGGAATTCTGTTTTCGAAGCATTGAGTACAAGGTTTAGACTGTTGAGGAGAAGTTTAATTTCTAATAGGCAACTGTCCCAGTATTCCATTGTTTTTGAGATTGATTCTTTTATAGGGATAGTAGAAGGACTAGGGGACAATCCATGAAGTTAGCATGGGGCACATTTAAAAATAATCGGAGAAAGTTCTTTTTTACTCAACGCACAATTAAACTCTGGAATTTGTTGCCAGAGAATGTGGTTCGTGCAGTTAGTATAGCTGTGTTTAAAAAAGGATTGGATAAGTTCTTGGAGGAGAACTGGTATTTGTACCTGCTATTAAGTTCACTTAGAGAATAGCCTGCTATTAAGTTCACTTAGAGAATGTACCTGCTATTAAGTTCACTTAGAGAATAGCCACTGCCATTAGCAATGGTTACATGGAATAGACTTAGTTTTTGGGTACTTGCCAGGTTCTTATGGCCTGGATTGGCCACTGTTGGAAACAGGATGCTGGGCTTGATGGACCCTTGGTCTGACCCAGTATGGCATTTTCTTATGTTCTTATGTTCTTATGATTACGATCTGTATGTCGTCTGCAAAAAGGAAATGTTTCAGGCTTAATTTTGTAAGTAGTTGGCAGAGTGGTAGCAGGTAGACATTGAAAAGGGTGGGTGAAAGTGATGATCCTTGCGGCACTCCTCTATTAGAAGGGTGGTATTGGGATTCTTTATTATGAATTTTGACTCTGTATCCTCTGTTTTCTAGAAATGTTTTGAACCAGTTTAGTGTGGCACCTGTTAAACCAATGTTTGCCAGCTGTTTTAGAAGAAGGGCGTGGTTGACCGTGTCAAAGGCCGCCGAGAAGTCAAGGAGGATTAGTAAATATGCTTGGCCTTTATCAATACCAGAGAGTAGGTAGTCCATGAGTGAAATTAGTAGCGTTTCGGTGCTTGCGGCTTTGCGAAAACCATATTGGTTTGGGGACAGAATACTGTGGTCCTCTAGGTAGTTGGATAGTTGGGTGTTTACCAGTTTTTCCATGATTTTAGCTATAAATGGTAGGTTGGAAATAGGGCGGAAGTTGGGATCACATGCATTTAGATTTGGTTTTTTTAGCAGTGGCTTGATATGGCTGGATATGCGTGAAGTATCAGTCTTCTCCCATGCTGTTGAAGCAGAGAGCCATGCTGGATATGCATCGAAAGTGAAGTATCAGGCACATTTGGTTTGGGGTAGTAACTGCCGTAACAAGCCAGCTACTCCCCGCTTTGTGAGTGCGAACCCTCTTTTCTTCTCTTGATAACCTCTCTTTCTCAACCGTCTCCTCTCAAAAGCCAGGCCACTAGACAAAAGCGATCCACCTGATCGAAAAAGATAGGGCCTTGATGTAGTAGATGGGTAAGATGACCCAGCCTGAGAGGACCATCTACCGCCAGATTGACCAGGTCCGTGAACCATGGGCGCCGAGGCCATTCCAGAGCCACTAAAATCACCTTCCCTGGGTGAAACTTCTATGCGGCGTATCACTTTCCCCGACCAGTGGCCACGGAGGAAACACAAAGAGCAGGATCTGAGGTGGCCACGGAAGAACCAAGGCATCAACTCCTTCCGCCCCATGTTTCCGTCTGCAACTGAAAAAGTGGGCGGCCTTGGCGTTCTTCTGTATTGCCATCAAGTCCAGATGGGGCAATCCCCACCTGCGAATGATGAGATCCATCGCCTCCTCGGAGAGTTCCCACTCCCCGGGATCGATCCATCGTCGACTCAAGTAGTCCGCCTGCACATTGTCTGTGCCTGCGATGTGGGACACTGCCAGCATGGTGAGATGCTTCTCTGCCCAGACCATGAGCTGTGCCGCCTCCGTGGCTACCGGACGACTTTTGGTGCCGCCCTGCCTGTTGATGTAGGCCACCGTCGTCGCATTGTCGGACAGCACCTGCACTGCCCGATGGTGCACCAGCGGTAGAAACAGCTGGACTGCCTTCGTCTCCAAGCGATTGATGGACCACTTTGACTCTTCCGTCGATCAGGTTTCTTGGGCCGCCTGCGATTGGCACACCGCTCCCCAACCTGATAGGCTGGCATCCTTGGTGACTACTATCCACTTAGGGACTTCGGGATCCACTCCTCGAGACAGGTATTCCGGGACCAGCCACCACCCAAGATTGGATTGTGCGGAGTCTGTGAGCGGTAATGGGATCTGAAACTGCTCCGATTTCGGATCCCATCGAGAAAGTAATGCTCTCTGTAATGGCCTCATATGTACAAACGCCCAAGGGACCAGAGTAGATACCATTGAACAGAGGACCTGTAAGTAGTCCCAAATGGTGGGAATTGGAAGCTCCATCAGGCGGTGGATTTGTCACAACAACTTGGAGATCCTGTCCGCCTGGAGAAAAACCTTCCCCCGTAGAGTACTGAACTGGGCTCCCAAGAAGTCCAGTACCTGAGACGGAACCAGATTGCTCTTTGCCTGATTGACTACCCATCCCAGCGACTCCAGGAGATCTACAACTCGGGTGACAGCTGCCTCACACAGCTCCTTTGACTTTGCCCGAATGAGCCAGTCATCTAGGTAAGGGTGAACCAGCACACCCTCCCGCCAAAGGGCCGCTGCTACTACCACCATTACCTTGGTGAAATTACGAGGTGCTGTTGCAAGACCGAAGGGCAGCGCACAAAATTGGAAATGGTTGCCGAGAACCATGAAGCGGAGAAACTTCTGGTGATCCGTGTGGATAGGTATGTGTAAGTACGCTTTGGTCAGATCCAGGGAAGCCAGGAACTCACCGCTGCGAACTGCCGCTATGACGGATCGCAGAGTCTCCATCCGGAAACGCGGAATTTTGAGGGCTTTGTTTACCTTCTTTAGATCGAGGATAAGACCAAATGACCCCTCCTTTTTGGGGACAATGAAATAGATTGAATATCGCCCTCTTGTCCATTCCCTCCTGGGGGACAGGAACGATAGCCCCGAGCATGGACAGCCGATCGAGAGTCTGCTCCACGAACTGACACTTGCGGGAACCACAAGGGGACACAAGAAACAGTTCATGGATGGGCCGAGCAAATTCCAATGCGTAACCGTGTTTTGTTTTTTTTGTATCTAAGCAATTTTTTATTGTCAATCCAATAAAATACCAAACAGAATTAGAACATGGTAACTACAATCTCGTATCAAAAAAGCACTTAAATACAGTAAGAACATGTTCCATAACATACAGCTGAAACAATTGACTATTTAGTAATACTAATACTGATACCCCCCCCCCCCACGCAACCAAGACCACATAGAGTTCACTAGACAATTCACTATACATTTCACTATACTATAGGGGGTAGATTTTCAGAGCCCTGCTCGCCTAAATCCGCCCAAAACCGGGCGGATTTAGGCGAGCAGGGCCCTGCGCGCCGGGAAGCCTATTTTACATAGGCCTCCCGGCGCGCGCAGAGCCCCGGGACTCGCGTAAGTCCCGGGGTTCTCGGAGGGGGGCGTGTCGGGGGGCGGGCCCGGTCGACGCGGCGTTTCGGGGGCGTGTCGGCCGCGTTTTGGGGGCGGGTACGGGGCGTGGCTACGGCCCGGGGGCGTGGCCGCGCCCTCCGTACCCGCCCCCAGGTCGCGGCCCGGCGCGCAGCAGGCCCGCTGGCGCGCGGGGATTTACGTCTCCCTCCGGGAGGCGTAAATCCCCCGACAACGGTAAGGGGGGGGTGTAGACAGGGCCGGGTGGGTGGGTTAGGTAGGGGAAGGGAGGGTAAGGTGAGGGGAGGGCAAAGGAAAGTTCCCTCCGAGGCCGCTCCGATTTCGGAGCGGCCTTGGAGGGAACGGGGGGAGGCAGCGCGGCTCGGCGCGCGCAGGCTATACAAAATCGATAGCCTTGCGCGCGCCGATCCAGGATTTTAGTAGATACGCGCGACTACGCGCGTATCTACTAAAATCCAGCGTACTTTTGTTTGCGCCTGGAGCGCAAACAAAAGTAGGCTGTTCGCGCTCGTCTGAAAATCTACCCCTAGGGGAATAAGTGAGTTTACACAGATATTGTAAGTATAGAGAGTACTGAGGAAGTGTTATGTGTATAGAAATTGAACCAAAGATATCATGAGATGGTTATTCCAACCAATATCGGGCAGACTGTAAGATCCTATGCATGTAAATGCCCCACCATGGGTCCTACTGACATATTTTATTATGTAGGAAACATACCGCCTCGGTCCATGCCTCCAATTCCCAGAGTGGTAGGAAAAAGAATGTTATGTGCAACTAAATCTGTGTATCTAGCCACTGAATGTATAAACGCCATGTTCTTAAAAATCCGCCGACCTTATAAATCCGCCGACCTTATAAGTCAGCTCAGCTGATAATAATTGTACAATCTATGTTGTATTTTTCCTAAACTCGGTGGGGATGTATTTTTCCTATGTAGTGCAATTTCTGACCTGGCTGCAATAAAGACGTTCAACAAAAACCGTTGAGCTTCTGATTTATGCCCGTTTAAGGGAAGACCTAACAGAACATGCCAGGGTTCGGCTGCCACCTGCACCTGTAATATTTGAGAGCGCCATGCCAAAAGGAGTTGCCAGAGTTGTACTATTTTAGGGCACTCCCACCAGATATGATAATATGTTCCAATTTGGCCGCACCCCCGCCAACATTGGTCTGATATAGCGGGTTTAAGTCTGTGCAAGAATTCAGGAGTGTAATGCCATCTATATACTAATTTATAACAATTTTCCTGTAACTCAGTGGACATGGAGCATTTTCGAGCCATGAGATAGATTGCCTCCCAGTCCTTCTTTTCTAAAGTAAAATGGAAATCCGTTTCCCATAAGATACAATGTCTAGGCTTAGAAGTAGGTTGCCCATTAAAAAGATTATATATTTTAGATATCACACTTCTACTTGTCCCCGCATTCCTACAAAAATTTCCAAACAGTGTGCTTGTCGTTTTAACTATACCTTGTCTGAGGCCCTGTTGTATAAAGTGATAAAGTTTAGCATAGTGCAAGAAATCAATCTCTACCAATGAGCACTTATCACAAAGTTGTGCACGAGACATGAGAAAGCCTTGGTGAAGTACATGTTCCAATCACTGTAATCCCAGCCTCAATCCATTTCCTCTTAGTCTGGGAAAAGGCAGAAGCCTGATAAACAGTATTTGTAAACTAATTGGTCATGGGTGAGTGCAGTTCCGTCCCCACCAGGATAGACTTCCTCTGATTCCACACCTGAATTGTGGATTGTAATGCGTATGGAAGTTGTGGTATTTGCTCCCATGTCTTGGAGGGTTGCCAAGGCAAAGCCGCTATAGGAAAATTCCCTAGCAACGATTGCTCTAACAGCACCCATTGTGGGATATTCCCTGTGCGATGCAAAATCACTAGTGCTCGGAGTTGTGCAGCACAGAAATACCAATACAAATTAGGGAATTGCATGCCCTCTCTATCTTTAGCTCTATATAGATTAGACGGGCTACTCTTGGTGGCCGTTTTCGCCAGATAAAACTACATAAAATGTGTTGCCACTTCTTGAGCATAAGGGAGGGGATATTAATTGGGATGGTGGTGAAAAATATAGAAATCGGGGCAAGACATTCATTTTAAGTATGGCCAATCTCCCCATCCAGGAGTGATGTTGCTGGTGCCATTTTGTTAAATCCGCTTGTATGGAGGCGATAAGTGGAAGATAATTTAATGTAAAAAGCTGATTATTGTGAGAACCCATATGAACCCCTAAATATTTCAGGGATGAGGTTGCCCATTTAAATGGGAATTTCTGACTTAAGGCTTGAGCAGCAGGTGTGGGTAAAGTTAGATTAAGGATTTCTGATTTATCATAATTGACCTTCATACCAAAAACAGAGGTGAATCCAAGTAATTCCACCATAACCCCAGGTAATGAAAAATCAGGTTCCGTGAGTGTGAACATAATGTCGTCAGCGAAAAGGGAGATCTTAAAGTGATGATTCCCTCGTTGTATCCCTTTAATGTGAGGTGCTGCCCAGACTCTAGTGGTAAAGGGTTCAAGGAATAGGGCAAACAGCAAAGGAGACAGTGGGCATCCTTGTTGTGTGCCGCGCTGTATGGCAAATGTATCACCATAACTACCATTCGCCTTGACCTGTGCCATAGATGTTGATACAGCTTGTGGAGCCAGGTCAGGAAGGTGTCGCCAAAGGACATACGTTTTAAGGTCTTAAACAGAAAGGACCAGTGGACAAGGTCGAATGCTTTTTCAACATCAAGTGAGAGAAGAACAGCAGGAGTATTATCACGATGGACCAGGTCTATGATGTTAATTATCCTCCTGATGTTGTCCGCCGCCATTCGCCCCGGAACGAACCCGACCTGGTCACTATGTACTAGTCCTGGCAGCACCCCATTAAGACTGGCAGCTAGGACCTTGGCCAAGATCTTTAAGTCTACGTTAATCAGTGATATAGGCTTGTATGAGCCGCATTTGGAGGGGTCCTTACCAGGTTTAGCCAGAACCGTAATGCCTGCTGTGTCAAGAGTCATGTGTTAAGTGTAAGTCACCTAATAGGGAGTTGGACATCTTTGTTAAGGGGCCCACCAGTCTTCACGAATCGTCTGTAATAAGAGCCGGTAAAGTCATCCAATCCTGGAGCCTTACCGGGTTTAAGGTTCTTTACAGCAGTAAGTACCTCAGTAGGCTCAATGGGCTTATCTAAGAATTCCCGCTGTGCCGTAGTGAGGTTAGGGAGCGTGACTGTCTGTAAATAATCATCAATAGCCTCGTCAGTTATGGTGGGATTTTGGGAATAGAGCTGAGAATAAAATTCAGTAAAAGAGTCCCGGATACCTGCAGATGTGGTTGTCAGCTTCCCTTGGTGATTGTAAATTTTGGCCACTACCGTTTGCGCTCGAGCTGTCCTCAGTCTCTGGGCTAGGTATCGCCCGGCTTTATTGCCCCCTTCAAAAAAGTGTTGTTTTAACAAAGTGAGTTGATGGCTAATAGCTGTGTCCTCTAGAAGCCGTAATTGATCTTTGATGCGTAGAAGCTTGCGATATAAGGTTTCGGAACGGGAAACATTATGTTGGCATGTTAACGAGGCTAGTTCCCGTATCAGTGCATTATGTTGTTTATTTCTTTCTTTGTTGCAATGGGCAGCTCTAGCAATGCAGAGACCTCTCATGACTGCTTTCGAGTATTCCCACACAGTTACTGGGGACATGCCCTCCGTTTGGTTTTCTTTGAAATAATGTGTCATGTGAGCCTCCAAATGAGTAGTGAAGTCAGTATCTTTCAAAAGACTGTCATTAAGCCGCCACGGACGATAGCCATCGTCAGCATCTCTGAGATGAAAGAGTGCCCATATCGGGGCATGTTCGGACCATGTTATATTGTCTGTTCCCACCCGTTGTATCTGTGTTTGTAGTTGGGCTGATATAAAGTAGTAATCTATTCTGGAGTAAGTACCATGGGGGTTAGAGTAGAAAGTATAGGAGCGAGAATGAGGGTATCTTTGTCTCCAAATATCAATAATCCCCCACTTCTCCAAAAAAATACACCACAGTCGTCTGAAGCCTGAGGGTGCTGCTTTGCGAGCGCTAGAGTCCATGTTAGGGTCCAAGAGCGCATTAAAATCGCCCCCTAAAATGAGGTCTCCCTCAAGGTGCTGCTGTAGTAACTGGTCAATCTTTTGAAGGAATGCTTTTTGATTGGTATTTGGGAAATAAACATTCAATAGTGTCATTACACACTTACCCACTCTAACCCGCAATAGAATAAACCTGCCCTGGGGGTCCAGTACCTTAAAGAGTTCTTCACATACAAAATTCGGGGAAAATAAAATTCCCACCCCAGCATACTGGTTTTGTTTAGTATTAGCTGCCAAGTAATTGACTGGATATTGAGGAAAGCTCAATAGGTGGGTATGATGCCTGCGAACATGCGTTTCCTGAATGAAAACAATTCCTGCGTTTTGCCTTTGCAGTTCCCGTTTAAGAAATAAGCGTTTCCTGGGGGTGTTCAGGCCTTTAACATTAAGCGATACTACCTTAGTCGCCATCATGGCCAGCTACGGACTATGACGCTGATTGCCCCAAAACAATGAACCCATGTTCCAGTGTGTGCCCTATGTAGGATCCTCTCCATCCCAGAACCATTTCCCACTCTCCCTCCCCTAGATTGCACTTCCCCTGCACGGTCTGTGTAGTTGAAGCCATGTGTCCTATTGCGGCCCCTAAAGGTCCTGTAGCACCCCACTATCCCCTGGTGGAGTACTGCAAATGAGGTCGCTGTTCCCCCGTACTGTGAAAACATCCTCCCCTACCCCCGCTCCCCCCCCGAGCCCAATATAACATACTATTGAAGTAAACAGACAATTGAAATCCCATCCTGGGAACAACAAATATGAGGAAGTACCTCAAATGTATCGTATGAGTACTTCATATACCTCCCAAAGAAGGAAAATAGTAAGAAAAGAACATAGCTTGATGTATAATCTTAAAACCTCTAGAGTAATGTGTTATCATGTTAACCGTCCTGTATGTAAGTGACAATCTTTAGTATTCAGCAAGTGTGTGCCCCTGAGCTGAAGGGCAGTGTTCTCAGAATTGCCGCTTGGCCGTGCTCTTCACCCCTGGTCCGTCTGCTGGGAGCGCTGATTAATGGGCTGCCGTCGTAGCCTCTTCCCCCCTTTATCTGCTCTTTGCCAGCGGGGTGCGGGGTCTATTTTCGATGTTGCAGCCGCCATCTTGGGTGCTTGAAAGGAGGTAGTAAGCTGTGCCTTACTGAATGCTTCATATGCCTCCGCCACAGTTTTAACATGGTAAGACACTCTCTGAACTTGAAAATATAAACCAAACGGGTATGTCCAGCAGTATCGTAGTCCATGGAATCTTAAATTTGCAGTGACTTCACACAGATCAAATCTCTTCTTTAGAGTGATAGGCGCTAAATCCTGGAATACCGAAATAGCATGGTTATTCCATTTGATGTCCTTTGTCTTTCTAGAAATCGCATATATTTGCTCTTTCAGAGTACAGCTGTGAAAACAAAGGACTATATCTCTGGGCCTCTGGTCTTTACGGGGTCCCAGGGCCCTGTGCGCTAGCTCAAATCTGATCTCTGGTAGCACTGCCTCCGATTCTTCTGTACTCCCAGCGTCCAGGGTGAGGAGGTACTTCTAGATTTGTTGAGTTACTGCTGGTGCATCAGCATATTCCTGAGTCTGGTATGCCTCTGAAGTATAGGTTACTCCGCCTACTCCTATTTTCCAGATCTTCAAGCTTTTCCTGTAGGGCCTGGATTTCAGAGTTAAGGTTTGTATGCTGAGTGTTAAGATGATTGAGAGCTTCACTGTGGCTATCTACTCGGGTCTCTACTTCATCCACCCGGTTTCCCAGTGCAGCCATGTCTTCTTTAAGATCTGCAACAGAAGCCATGATCTCCATTTTATGTTGTTTCTGTTCCTCCCTTAATTCCATGAACCACTGCCTTACTTCGTCCCTGGTGAGTAGGGCTGTTGGATTCGCCGCGTTTTGGCAGGGAGATGCATCTTGTGTCTCCTCCGGGTCTGCGGTGTCCGTCGGGCTGGAGCCCTCGTTCGCGGCACCATCTTGGTCGGGCTCCGGCTGCAGTTTCCCGTATGAAAATTGCCTCAGATCATTCGTTTTCCGCTTCGCAGCCATTCTGAATTACCGGAGAACGAATCGGACATAATTTCTGGCGGTTTCTGCCTGATGGTGAGTAACTTCACGCTGGTTTAGAGGGTTTTTGTGCTCGGGGGGAGCGGAGCTCAGCAATCAGACGTCCGCACGCATCGGCTGTTGAACAGCGCCCCCGTAACCGTGTTTTATGACATTGAGCACCCAATGGTCTGTTGTTATCTTGACCCATTCCTCGTAAAATCTGGAGAGCCGACCTCCCACTCTGGGAATTGAAGAATAGGCCAACCGCATTTCATTGCGCTGACTTGGCCAAGGCTGGGCCCTACTGGTGGGTTGCCTTTGAGTCGCTCCCAGAGACCTGTTCTGCCGGAATCTCTCTGGCCTCTAAACCGAGCACGGACCGAAGGGAACCCCCTTGAGGGTCTCTGCCTATCCTCCGGCAGCCGGTGAACCTTATTCTTGCCCAACGACTTAATCAACTGCCCCAAATTCTATCCAAAAAGGAACTTTCCCTTGAAGGTAAGGAACCCAATTGAGACTTAGAAGAGACATCCGCAGACCAATTGCACAGCCAAAGAAGCCTCCTAGCAGAGACTGTCGAAGCCATGGTCCTGGATGAAGTCCGCAGAAGATCAAATAAGGCATCCGCCCCATATGCAACAGCCGCCTCCAGGCGTTCCGCCTGAGTCGATTCCTGAGGCAGGAGGTCCTGGGAAGTTAACAACTGTTGGACCCAATGTAACCCGGCCCGGAGCATAAAGCTACTGCAGATCGCCGCCCAAATGCCCAGGGCCGAGACCTAAAAAATCCTCTTGAGGAGAACCTCCAACTTTCTGTCCTGAAGATCCTTCAAGGCCGCACCTCCAACCACTGGGATCGTGATCTTCTTTGTGACTGCTGACACAGAAACATCCACCATAGGAAACCTAAGGAGCTCCAAGACCTCCTCTAGCAAGGGATACAACTTTTCCATCGCTCGCCCCACCTGGAGCCCTGCATCTGGGACATCCTACTCCCTAGTCATCAACTGTTGGAGCATGGGATGAAGTGGAAAAGTGCAGGAAGGACCCCGCAACCCCGGGTCCACCGAACCTGGAGAAGTCAACTCCTGAGGAAGGTCCACCCCACGCTCCGCCAAGACCCACGGGATAAGTGGATCTAATTCTTCCTTGTGAAATAATTGGACTACCTTTGGGTCATCGCCTTCCACCGGTGCCGCCTTTCCTTCTTCATCCAGGTCCGCCCCCGATAGGGGTAGAGGGGCCAGGGGCACCTCTGCTAGGTCTGCCCCTGACGGGTCAGGTACAGGGGCTCCCACCCCAGGGAGAGAGGAGCCCATAAGCTTCGTCACCTGCAGGGACCCCTGGAGTTCTTGTGGTCTAGGCACCTTGCTTGGGGGACTCTCAGGACACCGCTGTCCCCTTCTGAGTGGTCAAAAAGGCTTTGTGCATAAGTAGTACAAAATCCAAAGAAAAAGCATCAGGACCGCCCCCTCTGGGTGGTAGGTCATCATGGTCACCGGCTGAGCCATCTCTGGACTGCTGCCGCTGGTCCTCTGGGCTGCCGGGGACAGGAGAAAGAGTAGGAGGGAATTTCCCTCCCCCTAGGGCTCCTGCTTCTGCCACGGCAAAAATCTACAAAATAGCCGCCGTTCTCGCGCTCAGCTGGAACGGATTTGGCCTGCCTGCCCCTATCAGCCTGCCTCTTCCAAGAGGCAGGCAACAATGACGAAATGCCTTGCCCGCTGGGAAGGAACCTAATACACAGGCCTGTGCGGGAGAGCCAAGAATCGGACTCCCCGCAGGCAGTACAGCTCACCGGCCGTAGCATAAGGAGACGGGGGGGGGGGGGGGGGGGTGGTGGGGTGTCGTAAACGGCGCAAAATCCTCTGAACACGGCCAAGAGCATGGTCCCTGCTGCACAAGTGCTCCTGCAGGAAACGCTGAACCGAGCCCCGATGAGTAGCTGAAACCCCGAAGAAGGCTTCCAACTAAAAATAAAACTTTCCTTTTTTTTTCTTAAACTGCTCTTGACCCGGGACCAAGAGGGTTCACCTCTGGAGCCTTACCTTAACGGAGCTAAGCAGGATCACCAACCCCAGCTCCTTGCAGTGCCTACTACCAGGGGGGATAGCCTCCCTGAGACCTGCCGACCCCCTGGGAGGCTGAAACTGCTTAGTAGTGCTTGATCTTTTGTCTTTTTTTTTTTTAAACAAACTTTACTCTCTGCTGCCTGTTCTAAGTATTCTCTCTTTTTTTTTTTTTTTTTTTTTTTTTTTTAAGATGAAACTACACCTCCAAAAGAAGTGCAGACCGCAGGTTTTGCACCACCTCCCTCTGCTGGAGACAGAGAAATACAGGAAAATTAGTTCTTACCTGTTAATTTTCGTTCCTGAAGTACCATGGATCAGACCAGACTGTGGGTTGAGCCTCCTTTCCAGCAGGTGGAGACAGACCAAAACTGAAAGGATATCCTATATGAGGACAGAGCCTATCCTGTAACCCTTCAGTATAACCAATGTCAAAGCAGAAAACAAGAAACTCAGAATAGGATCAAGCAAGTAACTATAAAGCTCAAGGGAGCAACTGTAGAACAATGTAATAAACAAGGTATAGCTATACGCTCTTGCATATACTTGGTATTTAAACGACCAAGGCTTCCGGTGTAATTGCTCAGTATTCTTGCACAAAAAAGAAGTATTAGAATCTGCAACCCTGCAAGAAACAAGCTTCGAGAGAACATAATAAAGACAGACAGGGAAGGGCGTCTGGACTGATCCGTGGTACTACAGGAATGAAAATTAACAGGGAAGAACTAATTTTCCTTTCCCTGTACGTACCCGGATCAGTCCAGACTGTGGGATGTACCAAAGCTTCCCTAAACCGGGTGGAACCAAGACAGTCCCGCTCGAAGCACTTGCCGCCCAAAGGAACCGAAAACCGGAGCTTGCACATCCAGACGATAGTGTCGAGCAAAAGTATGCAAGGATGTCTAAGTGGCGGCCCTGCAAATCTCCTGCGGAGATACGGATTGACTCTCCGCCCAAGAAGTAGCCTGAGAGCGCAGTGAATGAGCCTTCAGGCCCTCTGGGACCGGTCGACCTTGGCAAAGATAGGCCGAGGAGATCGCTTCTTTCAACCACTGCGCAATAGTGGTCTTAGAAGCCGGCTTACCCCGGTTGGGACCACTCCAAAGGACAAAGAGATGGTCCGAAACCCGAAAGTCGTTGGTAACCTGGAGATAGCGAAGCAGGACCCGTTTGACATCTAGTCGACGGAGGTCGCCCCCAGTCATACCCGCAATCTCCTCTGGGGAAAATGCAGGGAGTTCTACCGACTGGTTGACGTGGAAGGTGGAAACAACTTTTGGCAAGAAAGACGGGACCGTCTTGAGAGAGACCCCAG
This sequence comes from Rhinatrema bivittatum, assembly GCF_901001135.1. Taxonomy (NCBI): domain Eukaryota; kingdom Metazoa; phylum Chordata; class Amphibia; order Gymnophiona; family Rhinatrematidae; genus Rhinatrema; species Rhinatrema bivittatum. Next base: position 22,115,298 of record NC_042630.1, read on the forward strand.
AATCGGAAAAACGCAAGAAGGGCTCCCGACAGGACAACGCTTGAATCTCGGAGATCCGCTGAGCAGAGGAGATAGAGACCAGAAAGACAGTTTTTAGTGTAAGGTCTTTTAGCGTAGCGTGGCGGAGAGGTTCGAACGGAGCCGTACAGAGAGCCCGAAGGACCAGATTAAAACTTCCCGACAGGCACGTGGCACGAGAAGGGGGGTGTAGATGTTTAACGCCCCTCAGAAACCGAATCACGTCCGGGTGGCCCGCTAGGGAATGACCTTCCACCCGACCCAGGTGAGAGCCGAGCGCGGAGACTTGTACACGCAGAGAACTGTAAGGAGAGGCCCTTGGAGAGACCCTTCTGAAGAAAAGAAAGAACCACAGAGACCAGGACAGAGCGCACTGGGATACCCGATTCCGCACAAACAGACTCAAAAACCTTCCAGATGCACACGTAGGCCAAGGAAGTCGACTGTTTTCGGGGCCCGTAGCAAGGTGGAGATGACCTCCTCCTTATAGCCCTTACGCCTCAGGCGTCGCTGTTCAAAAGCCAGGCCGCTAGACAGAAGCGATCGGCCTGGTCGAAAAATACAGGCCCCTGTCGAAGTAGACGATGTAAATGACCGAGTCGGAGAGGTCCGTCCGTCGCCAGGTTGATGAGGTCTGCGAACCACGGTCTTCGCAGCCACTCGGGTGCTACCAGAACCACGGTGGAGTTCGATTCTTTTGAGAACTTTTCCCACCAGGGGCTAAGGGGGAAACACGTACAGGAGGACGTCCGCTGGCCAAGGAAGAGCCAGAGCATCCACGCCCTCTAGCCGGCTCCCTCCAGCGGCTGAAGAACCGATTGGCCTTGGAATTGCGCAGGGCCGTCATGAGGTCTAGGTGGGGGGGCCCACCTGCCCACTATCAGAGCCATAGCCGTATCCGAGAGTTCCCACTCCCCTGGATCGAGCGATTGACGGCTGAGAAAATCGGCTTGAACATTTTCCTTGCCCGTGATGTGGGAGGCCGCCAGGCACTGCAGATGCCATTCGCCCATGTGAAGAGACGGCTGGCTTCCAGGGCCACCAGGGGACTGCGAGTGCCCCCTTGGCGATTGATGTAAGCCACCGTGGTAGAGTTGTCGGACAGGACTCTTACCGCCTTGCTGCAGAGCAGGGGGAGCAACTCCTGAAGGGCCAGGCGCACCGCCAGGGTCTCCAACCGATTGATGTGCCAGCGAGACTGAGTCGGCGACCAGGTTCCCTGGATGGACTGGGAGAGACAAACCGCACCCCAGCCCAACAGACTGGCATCCGTGGTTACTATCGTCCACTGTGGCACTTGGAGAGGCATCCCCTGAAGGAGATGAGGAAGCGACAGCCACTACTGCAAGTCGTCGACTGTAGAGTCCAAGAACGGAAGGACCATGTGAAACAGTTCCGACACCGGCTGCCAACAGGATAGCAAAGCTTTCTGTAACGGACGCATATGAGCAAAGGCCCAGGGGACGAGGTCGATGGTGGAAGCCATGGATCTCAAAACCTGCAGGTAGTCCCAGGCCGTCGGGGAAGGTAGCGCAATCAGATTCTGGATCTGGAGCTCTAACTCCTGGGCGGGCTGAAGGTTGCTCCTGGAGAAGTTCACCATCCACCCGAGTGAAGCGAGAAGAGATAATACACGATCCACCGCCTTTTGGCAGGAAGCCGCCGACTTGGCTCTGATGAGCCAGTCGTCCAGGTAGGGATGAACAAGGATTCCTTCCCGGCGCAGAGCCGCCGCGACCACCACCACCATGACCTTGGTGAAGGTGCGAGGCACGGTCACGAGACCAAAAGGAAGCGCCCGAAACTGGAAGTCCTGGTTGAGAACATGGAAGCGGAGATACTTCTGGTAGTCGCGGTGAATCGGAATATGGAAGTATGCCTCTGCGAGATCAAGTGAAGCGAGAAACTCTCCGGGGCGAACCGCTGCGATGACCGCTCACAGGGTTTCCATGCGGAAATGAGACATTTTGAGGGCCTGATTGACCCTCTTGAGGTCCAGGATCGGGCGGATAGGACCCGTCCTTCTTGGGAACGATGAAGAAAATAGAATACTGGCCGGTGCCAAGCTCCCTCTCTGGGACCGGGACCACCGCGCCCAGATCCAGGAGTCTGGTGAGGGTTTGTTCCACCGCGTCCCTCTTGGACCACCTGCATGGAGAGAAGAGAAAAAGATCCGGAAGATCGCGGACAATTTCAAAGGCGTACCCGTCTCTGATAATGTCGAGGACCCACTGATCCGACGTGATTTTGACCCATTCCTCGAAAAACAGGGAGAAGGGGCCGCCTAGGGAGGGGACCGAGGAATGAGTCAGCTGAACTTCATTGTGTGGCAGGCTTGGGGGTGGAGCGCGCGGGCTGGCCCTCGCGAAAGGGCCGCCGCCCACGAAAGTGCTGCGACCAAGACTGAGATCAAGAAGAATAACCCCTCGAGGAACCACCCCGCCCACGCAGAGCATAATGACGCTGTACCCGGAAGCAAGGACGAGAGGGTGTGTAGGACCGGGATGGTTTAGGATTGTCCTCCAGGAGCTTATGGACCTTGTTTTCCGCTAAGGAGTCCATAAGCTTCTCAAGGTCCTCACCAAAGAGCTGCTTACCTTTGAAAGGCAACGTGCCTAACCGGGCTTTGGAGGACTGATCGGCCGACCAATTGCGTAGCCAGAGGAGTCTCCGGCAGACACCGCCGAAGCCATTGCTTTCGCCTGAACACGCACCAGATCGTAGAGTGCGTCTGCCCCGTAAGAGATTACGGCTTCCAGACGCTCAGCCTGCTCCGCCTCTGGCGGCGGGAGGTCCTGGGTGTAGAGTAATTGTTGAACCCACCTGAGGCCTGCCCGCAGCATGAGACTGCTGCAGCAAGTCGCCCGGACTCCGAGAGCCAAGACTTCGAAGATGAGTTTCATGTGAGCCTCCAGCTTACGATCCTGACCATCCTTGAGTGCCGTCGATCCCTCTACCGGGATCGTGGTATGCTTGGTGACCGCCGAAACATAGGAGTCCACGGAGGGATTCTTTAAAATTTCCAAGCATTCCTCCGGGAGGGGATAGAGTTTATCCGTGGCATGCCCCATCCGGAGAGGCCCCTCGGGAACCTCCCATTCCTGTAGGAGCAGCAGTTTGAGCATGGGATGGAAGGGAAAAGTGGTAGCCGGAGCCCTAAGACCCGCCAGGACCGGGTCCATGTCCTTGGGCAAGGAGGCCATCAGGTTATCCGCAGTGGGCCCCTCCAACCCCAATTCCTGGAGGACAAAGGGAATGAGGGGCTCCAACTCTTCCTTGCGGAACAAGCGAAGGGCTCTGGGGTCATCCCCTTCCAGGGGAAGGGTACCCTCCGGATCCGGGGTAGCGGCGGGTTCCGGAAGCCCTGGATCCACCGGGGGTCAGGGAGGGGGGGCACCCTCGGGACCACCTGCACCGGCCCCTGGGGCTCCGCAGCCGGGCCAGCAGTCAACGGCGTGGCGCGAGGGATTTTTGGCAGGGGGAGGGGTCGAGGGGGGCCTTCGTCCTCCTCCTGCAGGCTAGCGAGATATGATTTATACATAAGGAGGACGAATTCTGCTGAAAAACGGGCCCTGGATTTCCCGGGGGGGGGGGGGGGGCAGGGAACCCCTCCTGGGGGCCCGTGGGGCTCAAATCGGGGGGTATCTCCGAAAAATCTGACTCCCCAGCTCCAGGCGGCTCCGAAAAAGAAGCCGCTGAAAAATCCAAGATGGCCACCATTTCTGGGCTTTGCCGACCCGGGAATGGCCTGGCCATGCCGGAGGCAGTCGATCCCCGGGCTAAATTTGCTTGTCCTGCCAAGGAGGGACCTTCCCCACCCGGCAGGCAAGCAGAGCAGAGGCCCTGTCGCGAAAAACGCGAAGAGGGATGCCCACAAGAGAGGCAGGCTGCCTGCCGCAGCATAGGAGAGCCGCCTCTGAAGAAAAAAATCTGAAAAAAAAAGTTTGACTGACAGCCTGCAGGCCCGGAGTGAAGCAGGAGGGAAACCTGCTGACTCCTGCCTGTCTGGCTGCTGGTTCAAGGCCTGCTGAGACCAGAAAAAGAAAAAAATACTGGTCTACTGCTGCGAATAAATCAGAGGTAGGGGAATACCTGTAACTTATGTTAAAACTTTAAAGTTGATTTTTATTTTTTTTAACTGAGCGCAGCAGTCGGGTTCTAAACCCTCTCGGCAGCCAGAGGAGGGGAAGATGAGACCTGGACTACAGACTCGGTCCCCACACCTGGAAGCGGGTACGGACTCAGGCTATGCAGCGCACAAGGGGCAAAGCCCCCCTGAGTCCGGCAAGAGCAGGGAGACGGAACCATCTCCCACACAGAAGAATAAGAAAAAAGTCACTGAAATAATTCTCTTTTAATAGGGAGAAAAAAAGTCTAAAAATAAGTACTTGCTTGATCCGTAAGGAAAAGAAGAAGGAAAGGCTGACTAGCCTAAGGCAGAGAACCGAAGAGTGAGCTGCTGCACCTGCTGGAGACAGACGAATACTGAAGGGTTACAGGATAGGCTCTGTCCTTATATAGGATATCCTTTCAGTTTTGGTCTGTCTCCACCTGCTGGAAAGGAGGCTCAACCCACAGTCTGGACTGATCCGGGTATGTACAGGGAATGAGGAGTTGCAGGTAGCACATCAGGTTAAGAGTACGTTTTACAAGTTTTTCTCTGTCTCCATCTGCTGGAAGGGAGGTAAAACCTAGCAGTCTGGACTGATCCGGGTACGTACAGGGAACTGGCTGTAAGCCTTTTACCTTCTTTTAAGCCAGCTGAATATACGAGACACATTATTCAGCTAACTTGTTCACTAACTGGCTTACTGAATTTGATCCACAGTGTTTACAAAATCATGGCAATGCTTCCTGCCTCTGCCACACAATGAAGGCACAGAGATCCTTTAATGTATGGGTACTCCCTGATATCTTTATTTAGTGTACTTTCCTAGAGAAACATACAAAGTATTAAGTGGGGGGGATTTTATCATGTGACACTAACAATTATTTATCACGGTGATAGACATTATTTTGAGGGAGTGGGGGAAAGCTGATACAATCATGGTTTTCTTAGCCCTGTACCTCCTACCAAACTATTTTGTGGAACTTGTAATCCTGTGTTTTAAGTCCTGAAATTATTAACCCTGGCCCATCTCATTCCTAGAATTTTCATCTTGCTTTTGTAATAGGGCACATGTCTCAGAATGCAGAGCAGTAACATAAACTGACTCACTGTTTCCAGAAAGTGATCTTCACACATTTTTCTTCCATCTCTTTCTGATGCAGAATCACTTGCATCTAGAAAACAATAAGGATAAATCTGATGGGACCCATATTTCATAGGCCACTCACGGGACAAGTTATCCACCTAAAATTAGCCAGCTAACATGTCCTATGTATTCAGCTTAAAGTTATCAGGCTACATATAGCTGAATAAAAGAGAAACCTAACCGGCTATGTTCGAAAAATCTACCCGGCTATTTTCAATTATCGGGCCTTATGTGGCAGGATAAAGCAGAGTTGCTTACCTGTAACAGGTGTTTATTTATTTATTTACTTATTTATTTATCGTTTTTTATATACCGCGGTACATAATGCACATCACCTCGGTTTACAGTAAACAGTAATTCAGCCACAAAAGGCTTTACAATGAACATATATGGAAAAAGCAAAGTGCTAATTTAAACAGAAAAACTAGGAGTATACCTATCAAATACATATATGTAACAATATTAACAAAAAGTTTGTCTTGAAGGGAGTTATTTGTAAGGAATAAGGAGGGTAAGGGAAAAGGGGAGGAAGGAAAGGGGAGTCAGGGGGGAAAAAAGGGAAAGGCGGGGTAGAGTAGAGGAGTTCTGCATAGGTTGAGAAGCGAAGAAGTAAATGCATGATTCCCATCCTTCAAAGAAAGGCTTTTCTAAACAGCCAAGTTTTTAGGTTCTGTTTGAATTTTCGGTGGCAGGGTTCTTGGCGCAGATCTGCAGGCATATTGTTCCACATTTTAGTTCCTGCTATGATGAGCGAACGTTCTTTAGTTTCTTTAGGTGTTCTTCAAGGACAGCAGAATGTTAGTCCTCACATCATCAGATACAGCCCAGCACGGAAAATTTCTGTCAAAGTTTCCAGAACTTTGACTTGCTATACTGAGCATGCCCAGCATGCCCTATACAACACGTCCATGCAGGGTCTCTCTTCAGTCTTGTAACATAAAATTATAATAAAAAATAGGAGAAACCCAACTCTGCGGGGTGGGGGGCAGGTTTCGTGAGGACTAACGTCCAGCTGTCTTTGGAGAACACCTGTTAAAGGTAAGCAACTCTGCTTTTGACAAGGACAAGCAGGATGGTAAGTCCTCACACATTGCTGAATCCCTAGCTACAGGCTGCTCCCCAAAATAAAAGGGAACTAACAGACACCAACTAAATGCCAAAGGGCATAACAGTACTGTTAACAGAGGGGAAGACAACCTGAACCCAAACAAGGGACCCTAGGCAGGGAGAGTTGGGTTCTACACCTCAAAGAAATTCTAAGGACTGGCCAAACCTACTGTTACGTCTGCCATCTCTATCCAGACAACAGTGAGATGTGAATGTGTGGAGAGAACTCCACGTCGCAGCCTTGAAGATCTCCTCCACAGGAACTGTTTGCAAGTGGGCCACCAACGTTGCTATGGCTCTGAGCCTTGACATGACCCTGAAGATGCAGTCCCACCTGGGCATAAGAGAAGAAGATGCAATCCGCTAGCCAACTGGATAGTGTCTGTTTGGCAACAGCATCTCCCAACCTATTACTATCAAAAGGACTGGTGGAGACCATTGCGGAACCTAGACACCGATGGAGGATGGGAACTCCTCACCGTGGGGTCGCTTCGTGGGCATCATGGCATAAGCCGGAGCTTTCCTAAGCCAGGCACTGTTCATCGAAGGTGACCGGTGCTGATACTTCTTCAGCTTCCTTTGGTGCTTGGCCCGGTCATCCTCCAGTGCCGAGGTAGATGAAGATAAACCTGATGTCCTTGACCTTTGACCTGGAAGAGACCAACAGGGGACGATCTCTGGCTCCCCTATCAGCCCACAGCATCAATGGAACTGACGGTTCCCGCCGATGTCGATGGCTCGGTGTGCATCGGTGAAGCTCCATGGTCCATTGGTGCAAATGCCGCTGATGCCAATGTCGATGGCTCGGACTTACTCGACCCGAGAGTGATGTCCCTTAGGATCATCTGGGTGCACATGTGGCAGCCCTGGACATCGTGCAGTGTCCCCAGGCAGAGGACACTCACTTTCTGGAGGTCCACGATGAACATGGCCCTCGGGCACAGATAGAAACCGGATGAGGCCATGACGAAGTACCATGAAGGCAGGCGGTCGATGCCAGTGGGCACTGAGGCACTATGGGGGGGGGGGGGGAACGGAAGCGAAAATAACTTACCAAACCACCGAAAAACCTGACTGAGGAGACTAAGGGGAACAGAGAGGGACCTGCATTTGAGGGAATCATGAGAAAACCCAAAAAGACACAGTGGAAAAGTTTCCAAAGGCAATTTCAGAAGAAAAGCTACGAGCTCATTCAACCATAAGGCGAAAGCTCTGCGGAAAAAAAAGAGACTGAAGAGGGACCCCATGTGGACGCGTGGAATAGGGCATGCTGGGCATGCTCAGTGTGCACAATGTTCCAGAAATTTTGACATAAGTTTTCCGTGCTGGGCTCCATCCGATGATGTCACCCATGTGTGAGAACTATCATCCTGCTTATCCTCTGAGAAGAAAGGCTAGTCAGTGTGGTTTCTGCCTCCAGTCTATTAAAGGTTACTCAGCTATCCCACACCATGGGAGAAAACTAAAATAGATTCAAATTCTTAAACATGTACATAATTTGAACACTTAAAGGATTCTCAAAAGAAATGATCCTTCCAAACTTTTCTCGGAGAAATGAAAAGAAAGAAAATGGAAAATAGGAAGTGGAAAGTAAATATCTAGTTGCCTCTTAATCTCTGTAAATTGCCATCCAGCTTACCTTCTAGAATTACCATCCAGCTTACAATCTCTGTAAATTACCATCCAGCTTACCTTCCAGATTACCATCCAGCGTACCATCCAGCTTACCTTCCAGCCATATCTTAGACCAGCCTGACCTTTCCTTCTGCACCATGTCTCTATCACTATTCCTCACTTTCAGGGACCTTTGAACCATTCTTTGCTCCAATTTTCAACCTAGCCGCACTTTGAAAGTTAGTTCCCATAGATCATGACATTTCCCTTATAGCCAGACTCCTTATCCTGACCTGACTAAGTCCGCCGTAAGATTCATACCTTGTTAATTAAAAACTTGTAAGTACATTTATTAATTATTTATCTTAATTAGAATCTTGTTAATTTTTATACTTATTAAGTATTTATCAATTTCTGGCTGGATGTATCCATTTTACTTATCTATGTGTTAACTATATAGAATATTGTTCCTGTTGCAATTGGGCAAGTTCTTAGCCCAGGTTTCCTACGCAGTTACTTGTCGCTCACACTGTTCCATGTAACGCCCCTATGCAAAGTTTTTTGTTCATTGTAAACTGGTATAATTTGTATTTTTTTACAGGAATGTCGGTATAAAAAAAGCCAAAATAAATAAAAATAAAATAAATAAATTGAGGTACACTGATTCAAAGACTGCATATACCCACTTTCCCAGAAGGGTCCTAGACAGTGGCGTAGCCAGAACTGAATTTTTTACAGGGCGCATGGTTAACATGGGTGGGCAGTAGATATACAGATCTAGGCCTTAGCATGCACCCTACAATGGATTGCAAAGGAAAATTGGTTCTTACCTGCTAATTTTCGTTCCTGTAGTACCAAGGCTCAGTCCAGACCGCTGGGTTGTGTCTCCCTTCCAGCAGATGGAGTCAGAGAAAAAAGCTGAAAGGTACCCCCCCCCCCCCTTAACTTGGTGTGCCACCTGCGATCCTTCAGTATTATCGATACCATAGCAGAATAAAAATTAGAGGATAAAAACCTTAAACGTAATAACCAATGGCTACATCAAATTTGCACCATCAAAAAACCACATAACCGCCAAAAAAAACGTATAACCGCATAACACATGTACAAGGAAGGGCACCTTCCCATGCCACGCGAATGGCTATCACTGTAAAGAATTCTGCAGAGTGAAAATCACAAAACGTAATGGACTCTCCAAGCTCCAAGGGCGGGTGTCTGGACTGATCCTTGGTACTACAGGAACGAAAATTAGCAGGTAAGAACCAATTTTCCTTTCCCTGTACATATCAGGATCAGTCCAGACCGCTGGGATGTACCCAAGCTGCCCTAAATGGGGTGGGACCTGGAGAGTCCTGCACGCAAAACGCTGCTGCCAAAGCAGTCGTCATCCGGATCCCGAACATCTACGCGGTAATGCTTAGCAAAGGTATGCAACGATTTCCAAGTGACTGCTCTACAAATTTCCTGTGGCAAGACAAATTAAATCTCCGCCCAAGAAGCCGCCTGAGACCTGGTGGAATGCGCCTTCAAACCTTCCGGAATGGCACGACCGATACAGATGTGAGTGGAGGTAATGGCCTCCTTCAACCACCTAGCAACAGTAGCTTTGGAAGTCTTTTGACCTTTCTTAGGACCATTCCATAAGACAAAAAAATGATCAGACAACCGAAAAGCATTGGTCACCTCCAGATAGCGAAGGAGAACCCGCCGCACATCCAATTTATGCAGATCCCTATCCTTAGGAGAACGAGGATCCAAATTTGGAAAGGCAGGCAACTCTCCCGTCTGATTCAAATGAAAACCTGACACTACCTTTGGTAGGAAAGAAGGCACTGTTTTTAGAGATACCGCCGAATCCGAAATACGGAGATACGGTTCTCGACATGACAAAGCTTGAAGCTCCGAGACCCACCTTGCGGAGGTGATCACCACCAAGAAAACCGTCTTGAGAGTCAGGTCCTTTGACATGGCCCGCTTGAAAGGCTCAAATGGAAGACAATATAAGCCACAGCGAACCAAATTTAAACTCCACGAAGGACCTTTCTGACCGGAGGATTCAAGTGTTTAGCCCCCTTCAAAAAACGGGACACGTCCAGATGAGCTGCCAGTGAAAAACCGTCAACCGTGCCTTGCAGACACCCTAGGGCCGCAACCTGCACCAGGAGAGAATTGCAAGCCAATCCTTTCTTTAGGCCAATTTGCAAAAAGGCTAGAATATGAGCCACCGAGGCCCGACGCGGGGATACAGTCAACCCGCAGCACCAAGAGTCAAACACCCTCCAGACTCGAACATAGGCAAGCGACGAAGACGACTTCCGTGCTTGTAGGAGGGTAGAGATAACCGAATCAGAATATCCCCTCTTTCTCAACTGTCTCCTCTCATAAGCCAGGCCGCTAGACAAAAGCGATCCGCTCGATTGAAAAATACTGGACCTTGCCGAAGAAGATTCGGAAGTTGGCTGAGACGAACAAGACCTTCGATCACTAAGTTGATCAGATCTGCAAACCTCGGCCGTCGGGGCCACTCCGGAGCTAAGAGAATGTCTGATCCTACGTGAGCTTCTATCCGATGCAAGACCTTGCCCACTAGTGGCCAGGGGGGAAACACGTACAACAGAATGTCGCAAGGCCATAGAAGATCGAGGACATCCACCCCTTCCGACCCGTGATCTCTCCAGCGACTGAAAAAACGAGACGCTTTTGCATTTCTCTGAGTCGCCATCAAGTCCAGGTGAGGAACACCCCAGCGACGAGTAAGGATCTGGAAGGCTGCGTCGGACAGCTCCCACTCGCCGGGATCCAGATACTGACGACTGAGAAAATCCACTTGAACATTGTCCATCTCGGCTATGTGAGAGGCCGCCAGCCGGACCAGATGGCGCTCTGCCCATGCCATGAGTCGGTCGGCCTCCAAAGCCACTAGCCGGCTCTTGGTTCCTCCCAACCGTTGACTGACTAGAGGGAGAAAGACGCGTAACACTAGGCACACCGCCCTGGTCTCCAACCGATTGATGGACCATGTTGCCTGATAACTCGTCTATTGGCCCTGAGCGGCCTTTGACTGGCAGACCGCTCCCCAGCCAGAGAGGCTGGCATCCGTCGTCATGATCACCCACTGTGGTTACTCCAGGTCCAACCCCTGTTGCAAGTGGGTTGAAATCAACCACCAATCGAGACTGGGCCTGGCGGGTTCCAAGAGGGGCAACCATAGCTGGAACTCCTCGACTTCAGATCCCAACGAGAAAGCAACGCCCTCTGTAAAGATCTCATATGCGCAAACGTCCAGGGGACCAATTCCAGAGTAGACGCCATGGAACCAAGTACTTGCAAGTAATCCCACACTCGGGGAAGAGGTAACGACAAGAGCCGATGTATTTGCGCCCATAGCTTGATCATCCTCTCCTGGGTGAGGAAGACCTTGCCTACTGAACCGGGCGCCTAAGAAGTTCAGAACCTGAGACAGGACCAACTGGCTCTTGGCAAAGTTGACCACCCAACCAAGAGTTTGGAGCTGGAGCAAAACCGTCCGGACCGCCATCCGACAGAGGTGTTCCGATTTCGCCCGTATGAGCCAATCGTCCAGGTAGGGGTGAACTAAGATCCCCTCCCGCCTGAGGGCTGCTGCTACCACCACCATCACCTTGGTGAATACTCGCGGAGCCTTTGCCAACCCAAATGGGAGCTCATGGAACTGATAATGTTCTCCCAAAATCATGAACCGGAGGAATCTCTGATGACACTCGCGGATCCCTATGAGAAGATAAGCCTCTGTTAGGTCCAAAGAAGCCAAATATTCTCCTGAGTGGACGGCCGCAATGACCGAGCGGATAGTCTCCATGTGGAACCGAGGTACCCGAAGAGCTCAGTTGACCTGTTTCAGGTCCAAAATCGGGCGAAGGGATCCCTCCTTCTTCGGGACCACAAAATAGATGGAGTACCTGCCGGACCTGTGCTCCTCCGGAGAGACCGGCACTATGGCTCCCAGGGATTTCAATCGATCCAGGGTTTGACCTACCACCTCCCGCTTGGCTAGAGGCCCGCAGGGCGACACCAGGAACAGATCCCATAATGGGCGGGCAAAATCCAACTCGTACCCGTTTTCATTTATACTGAGGACCCATTGGTCTGACATAATCTTGACCCACTCCTCGAGAAATAGTGAGAGGCAGCTGCCCACCACTGGAACCGGGGAGACGGTCTGCACACTTCATTGGGACGGCTTGCCCCCCGCGGCTCCTTGAGAGCCCCTGTCACGGAAGGGCCTGCGGCCGCGAAAGGAAGAAAGCCAAGAGTGAGATCTCTGAGTCTGCTATCTGGCGGGAAAGGCGGGAGCCCTAGCCTTCCGAAATCTGCATTGTCCCCAAAACCGTGAACGCGCCGAACCTAAGGTTCTGGAAGACCTGGGCTTATCCTCCGGCAACTTATACACCTTGTTCTCCCCCAGAGACTTGATGAGGGCTTCCAGCTCATCCCCAAACAAAATTTCCCTTTAAAAGGAAGATTGCCCAAAGGAAAATTAGTTCTTACCTGATAATTTTCGTTCCTGTAGTACCACGGATCAGTCCAGACACCTGGGTTGTGACTCCGCACCAGCAGATGGAGACAGAGCAAAACTTGACGGGCTCCCTACATATAGTAAGGTGCCACCCACAGCCCCTCAGTCGAACATAATGTCAAAGCAATAAAATGCCAGAACTAACTATGAAAACCATAATGGAGTTCGATTCACCATAGCACCTCCGGCTGGAATCGAAAACATCAGAACCAGAAGCCAACAACGGCCTAGTCTCAAATTCAAACACTGCAAAAATTCGCAATTGGGAGTAAATGAGGACTCAAGTCAACCGAGCGGACTCTCCCTCTATCCATCAGTAACAAAACACAGACGGGCGGGAGCCTGGACTGATCCGTGGTACTACAGGAACGAAAATTATCAGGTAAGAACTAATTTTCCTTTCCCTGTACGTACCCGGATCAGTCCAGACACCTGGGATGTACCAGAGCTACTTATCGAGGGTGGGAAGCAGAGAATCCTGCTCGGAGAACGCTCGCTCCAAACCCTTGAGGCTCAGCTGACTGGACATCAAGTCTGTAATGCTTAGTAAAATTATGCAACGACTTCCACGTCGCTGCTCTACAGATCTCCTGCGTGGACACCTGAGAAACCCTCCGGAGGTTTCTCAGGTGTCCTGCGTGGACACCTGAGAAACCTCAGCCCAGGATGTGGCTTGCGCCCGAGTCGAATGAGCTCGAAGCCCCTTAGGCGCCACCTTGCCCTGCAGAAGATACGCCAAACCAATCGCCTCCTTGAGCCAACGCGCAATCGTGGCACGCGAAGCCGCAGACCCCCTGCGAGAACCTGAGCAGAGGACAAACAGGTGGTCGGAAACCCGGAAAGGATTCGTAACCTCCAGGTAACGAAGTAGAATCCTGCGAACATCAAGTCTCCGTAACTCTTTCGACCCCTTGTCCATCTGATCCATGTTCGAAAACCCTGGAAGGTCCACAGACTGATTCAAGTGAAAAGCGGACACCACCTTGGGCAAAAAGGACAGAACCGTTCGCAGAGAGAAACCAGCCTCCGAAAATCGCAAAAATGGTTCTCTACAGGACAGGGCCTGCAGTTCCGAGACCCGACGAGCGGACGTAATTGCTACCAGGAACACCGTCTTCAAAGTAAGATCCTTAAGAGTCGCCCGCTTGATTGGTTCAAACGGCGCTCCACACAGAGCTGATAGCACGCAGTTTAAGTTCCAGGATGGACAAGGATTACGTACCGGTGGGCGTAAATGTTTAGCCCCACGAAGAAAACGCATCACATCCGGATGGCAAGCCAAGGACACTCCTTGGACCTTACCTCTAAGGCAACCAAGCGCAGCTATCTGGACCTTCAGGGTACTCCAGGACAGCCCCTTCGAGAGGCCCTCTTGGAGGAAAGCGAGGACCGCAGGCACAGATGGCCGTATAGGATCTACTTCATGAGTACCACACCAGTCCTCGAAAACTGTCCAAACCCGCATATAGGTTAAGGACGTAGACTGCTTTCTAGCTCTCAACAAAGTAGCGATTACTGCCTCAGAGTACCCCTTCGTCCTCAAGCGCGCCCTTTCAAAAGCCAAGCCGCGAGACAAAAGTGATCCGCATCTTCCAAACAGACGGGTCCTTGACGAAGGATGATCGCGTCTCCGTGAAACCGAAGCGGAGGCTCCGCCGCCAGCTGAATGAGGTCCGCAAACCACGGGCGCCTTGGCCATTCCGGCGCCACCAAGATCACCGCCGCCGGATGTAACTCGATTCGTCGTAGAACCTTGCCTATGAGAGGCCACGGAGGGAATACATATAGCAACACGTCCGTGGGCCAGGGAAGCACTAGTGCATCGACTCCTTCTGCGCCCCGCTCCCTCCGACAGCTGAAGAACCGCGGAGTCTTTGAGTTGTGAGCGGTGGCCATCAGATCCAGGTGTGGCTGTCCCCACCTGGCACAGATGAGATGATACGCTACCTCCGGTAACTCCCATTCGCCTGGATCCAGCCGATGTCGGCTGAGGAAGTCCGCTTGGACGTTGTCTACTCCGGCGATGTGAGACGCCGCTATACTGCTGAGGTGTTGCTCTGCCCAGCACATCAACTGACTCGCCTCATCCGCCACTTGCTGGCTCCTTGGTCCTCCCTGGCGATTGATATAGGCCACTGTAGTCGCGTTGTCCGACAGAACCCGGACCGCCCGGCCCTGTATCCATGGGAGAAAGGCTCTTAACGCCAACGCTACTGCCCTGGTCTCTAACCGGTTGATGAACCACAGCGACTGCTGGCTCGACCACTGACCTTGCACTGAGCATCCCCCACAGACCGCCCCCCAACCAGAAAGACTGGCGTCCGTCGTGACCACCGTCCAAGTGGGCATGAGCAGAGAGACACCGCACGTCAGATGGTCGGTGCAGAGCCACCACTGCAGGCTGGCCCTGGCGCGGCCTGTGAGGGGCAGCGGCCGACGAAACTCTTCCGATGCCGGCTTCCAGCGGGAAAGTAACGCTGATTGTAACGGTCGCAGATGAGCGAAAGCCCAGGGGACCAAAGCGAGCGTCGACGCCATGGACACCAAGACCATCAGGTAATCGCATACCAGCGGGCACCGCATGGACAATGGTCGGCTCACCTGCCTCTGGAGCTTGACCACTCTCGCCTGAGTCAGAGACACCCTGGCTCCCTCGGTGTCGAACAAGGTCCCCAGGTATTCCAACCTCTGGGTAGGCTGCAGATGACTCTTGGATAGGTTGACCACCCAGCCGAGACCCCGCAAAAGCTGCAGGACCCTGGCAATCGCCTGCCGGCAATCAGCCTCGGATTTGGCCCGGATGAGCCAATCGTCTAGGTAAGGGTGAACCAGGAGCCCTTCCCTCCGGAGCTGGGCAGCCACCACCACCATAACTTTGGTAAAGGTGCGTGGAGCCGTGGCAAGGCCAAAAGGAAGAGCCCTGAACTGATAATGTCTGCCTAGGATGCAAAACCTCAAAAACCTGTGATAGGCCGGCTGAATCCCGATGTGCAAATACGCCTCCGTTAGATCCAGCGACGCAAGGAACTCGCCCGGACGAACCGCGGCCACTACCGAGCGGATCGTCTCCATCTTGAAACTGGGAACACGAAGGCACCTGTTGACTCCTTTTAGGTCGAGGATTGGCCTGAACGAGCCGTCCTTCTTTGGGACCACGAAGTAAATGGAGTACCTTCCCATGCCCCGTTGCCTCGATGGCACGGGAGTAATGGTGCCCAGATCTTCCAGACGCTGAAGGGTCGCCCGTATGGCTGCGCGTTTGGCGATATCCTTGCAGGGAGAGACGAGAAACTTGTTCCACGGCAGACGTGCAAAATCTAACGCGTAACCGTGTCTTATCACTCCTAGGACCCACTGGTCTGAAGTTATCTTGGTCCATTCCTCGTAAAACTGCTCGAGCCTCGCCCTCACGTTTGGTACGGCTTCTGGAAGCCGTAGCGAGGAATGAACCTGTCTCGTTTCATTGGGCCGACTTGGACCCCGATCCCGCCGAGGGCCCACCTGACCTGTTGAACTTCTTCCCTCGAAAGGACTGAGACCATGAGGAGGATCTGGCAGAGCCTGCCCGGTAGGATTGACCCGTCCCCGTCGATCTTTGCGGTCTCTGGCGCCGGTTAGGACGGAAACGGTTCCTCGCGGAGAAGTTAGACCGAGGCCTAGGCCTGTCCTCCGGCAGCTTGAAAGCCTTGTTCTCGCTCAGGAACTGCATAAGATCGTCCAGTTGCTTTCCAAAGAGTAACTTCCCTTTAAAAGGCAAAGAGTCCAAATGAGCCTTAGACGTACCATCCGCGGCCCAGTTACGGAGCCAGAGGAGACGGCGAGCTGAGACCGCTGACACCATAGCCCTGGCTGAAGTTCTCAGCAAATCGTGCATGGCATCTGCGCTGTAGGCTATCACCACTTCCAAGTGATCCGCCTGTGAAGCCTCCCCCTCAGAGAGACCAGCATTCGCTTGTACATTTTGGGCCCAGCAGAGGCCAGCCCGCAACGCAAAATTGCTGCAAATGGCCGTCCTGACTCCAAGGGCAGATACCTCAAAAACCTTTTTGAGTTGCACCTCCAGTTTCCGATCCTGGATGTCTCTGAGTGCCGTGGCGCCTGTCACGGGGATGGTAGATTTCTTTGTTACTGCCGACACCGCCGCATCCACTCGTGGGAGGCGCAGCAACTCTAAAACATCCTCCGGCAGAGGATACAGCTTATCCATGGCCTTACTCACCTTAAGATCCAATTCCGGGGTATCCCATTCCCGAAAAAGGATGTCGGATGCAGAAAAATGAAACGGGAATGCCACCGTAGGTCCCGCGAGACAGAGGAGTACCGGGTCCATATTAGCGCCCTGACGGGCTTCCACGGGTGGAGCCTCCACCCCGAGCTCCTCGAGGATCGCTGGAATAAGTGGGGATAGCTCTTCTCTTTTGAAGAGGCGCATGACCTTGGGATCATCCCCATCCCCCATCAGCGCTCCCTTGCCTGCGCCCGGCTGAGCCGGACCCTGATCATCGGGCCCCTCAGGCCTTCCTGTGGTCCCCGAGACCGACTCCACCTCCTCCGAAGAGGTAGACTCTGTCGCCGAGTCCCGAGGGACACCTCGTGCCGGTCTCTTCTCCTTGGGGTGACCCGACGATTCCCTATGACGGGCCGACCTCTTGTGGGGGTGAGAGCGCCCCTCTCTGCCCCCTGGAGCTTTCCCGGGCTTGCGTTTTGATCTTTTGAACTTTGCCAGCTTTTTTAATAAAAGCGTAAAATCCTCGGAGAAGGAATCCTCCGAATCCGAGGATCCCTCCCCCGAGCTCAATTTTCCTGAATCTAGGCCCCCCCCGGGGTTCCCCCCCCGATGCCCGAGGCTGGGGAGAAAGCGGAGGTGGCTGGCCACCATGTTCCACGGCCCTCCTCGTGGCTTCCCGAACCGAATTCAAAATGGCCGCCGTTCCTGCGCTAAGCGGGAACGGGTCCGGCCCCCCGATCTCGGCAGCCACGGCGCGCGGCGGCGAGCGGGACGACCGGGAACGGCTCCCCCGACCGCCCCCCGATGGTCTCTCACCTCCGGCGAGACAAGCGGAGCACATGCCATCATGAGAGACCCGCGCGGCAGGCCGACCAGACAGGTATCCCGGACCTGAGCTAAAACAAAAATTTGCCGCCTCTACAAAAAGAAATCCTCCCCCCAACGAAGGAACCCGCCGGCGAGAGAGAGAGAGACGGCGTGGAAAACAAAAGCTGCAAACTTTTTTTTTTTATACTTAGCCGCTGGCCCAGGTGCTGAAGTTTCCGCTCCACCGGGGGTGAGTGAACCGGGCTCCCCGGTGTCACCCCCGACGCTGCTGCCAGAGAAGGCTGGGTCCTCGACCCCAGCAGCGGCCTCTACCAGGGGGGAAGATCCCCTCAGGACCTGCCTGTCCCCCTGGGAGGCTCCTCCGACGGGAGCTTTCCTCTACAAAACTGTAAGTTAAAAATATATATATATTTTTTTTTTTAAAGAAGGGATGCTAAAAAACTACCAATGCTCTTCCCTTTCTTCACTTTTTTTTTTTTTTTAAATATCCCTGACTAACTAAAACACCAGGGATCCCAGAGACTGTGGGTGGACCTGCCCCATCTGCTGGAGACAGAGAAAGACTGAGGGGCTGTGGGTGGCACCTTACTATATGTAGGGAGCCCGTCAAGTTTTGCTCTGTCTCCATCTGCTGGTGCGGAGTCACAACCCAGGTGTCTGGACTGATCCGGGTACGTACAGGGAACTGGGTCTTAGAAGAAACGTCAGCCGACCAGTTTCGAAGCCAAAGAAGCCTCCTGGCAGAGACTGCCGTAGCCATGTTGCGTGAAGACGCCCCGAGCAAATCATATAAAGCATCCGCAGTGTAAGCCATCGCGGATTCCATCCTATTCGCCTGGTCAGCCTCATCCAGAAGCAACTCCTGAGAGGTGAGCATTTGTTTTACCCAACCAAGGGTTGCCCTCTGCATTAGGCTCCTGCAAACAGTTGCCCGAACACACAGTGCGGAGACCTCAAAGATTTGCTTGAGAAGGACCTCAAGTCTCCTATCCTGCAAATCTTTAAGAGCAGTCGCCCCAGTCAAAGGAATGGTTGTCCGCATAGTGACAGCAGAGACTGACGCGTCCACCTTGTGGATTCTGAGAATGTCCAAGGACTCCTCGGGTAAGGGGTAACGTTTTTCCATCGCCCTCCCCACACGCAGGGTCACCTCAGGAGATTCCCACTCCTAGGTCACTAGCTGCATGAGCATTGGGTGAAAAGGAAAGGTCTTGGGAGAGGCCCGCAGCCCCGAGAGGACCGGATTCCCCTTGACAGGCTCCGTGCTGGGATGCGGGGCCTCAATGTCCAGCTCTGCTAGGACACAAGGGATAGGAAAATTAGTTCTTACCTGTTAATTTTCATTCCTGTAGTACCACGGATCAGTCCAGACCGTGGGTTGAGCCTCCTTTCCAGCAGGTGGAGACAGACTAAAACTGAAAAGGTATCCTATATGAGGACAGAGCCTATCCTGTAACCCTTCAGAATAACCATTGTCAAAGCAGAAAACAACAAAGCCAGAATAGGATCAAGCAAGTAACCATAAAGCTCAAGTGAGCAACTGTAGAACAATGTAAGAAACATGGTATGACTAACCGCTCTTGCATATACTTGGCACTTGAATAACCAAGGCTTCCGGGGTAATTGCTCAGAATTCTTGTGAAGAATGAAGTATCCAAATCTACGAATCTGCAAGAACAAGCTTCGAGAGGACAGAAAAGAAAAACAAACAGGGAAGGGCGTCTGGACTGTTCCGTGGTACTACAGGAACGAAAATTAACAGGTAAGAACTAATTTTCCTTTCCCTGTACATACCCGGATCAGTCCAGACCGTGGGATATACCAAAGCTTCCCTAACCCGGGTGGGACAGAGACAGTCCTGCTCGAAGCACTTGCCGCCCAAAGGAACCAAAAACTGGAGCTTGCACATCCAGACGGTAGTGACGAGCAAAAGTATGCAGGGACGTCCATGTGGCGGCCCTGCAAATCTCTTGCGGAGAGACCGATTGGCTCTCCGCCCAGGAAGTAGCTTGAGAACGTAGCGAATGAGCCTTTAGGCCCTCCGGAATCGCCCGACCTTGGCAGAGATAAGCCAAGGCAATGGCCTCTTTCAACCATCATGCAATAGTGGTCTTAGAAGCCGGTTTGCCCCGATTGGGACCACTCCAGAGGACAAAAAGATGGTCCGAGACCCGAAAGTCATTGGTGACCTGAAGATACCCGAGGAGAACTCGTTGACATCCAGTTTACGAAGGTCGCCTCCAGCGGTACCTGCAATTTCCTCCGGAGAAAACGCTGGTAGCTCTACCGACTGGTTGACATGGAAGGTGGACACAACCTTCGGCAAGAAGGAGGGCACCGTCTTGAGAGAAACACCTGAATTGGAGAAGCACAAAAAAGGTTCCCGACAGGACAACGCTTGAATCTCAGAGACCCGCCGAGTGGAGGCGATAGAAACAAGGAAAACTGCCTTGAGCGTGAGGTCCTTTACCGTAGCCCGACGGAGAGGCTCGAACAGAGCAGAACAGAAAGACCGGAGGACCAGATTAAGACTCCACGACGGGCAAGTATTGCGAGCGGGCGGACGCAGGTGTTTGGCTCCCTTCAAGAACCGAACCATGTCCGGATGGCCAGCTAAAAGGATGACCCTCAACCCGTCCGAGGAGAGAGCCGAGAGCGGAAACTTGCACGCGCAGGGAACTGAAGGAGAGGCCCTTGAAGAGATCCTTCTGAAGAAAGGAAAGGACCAACGAGACCAGGGCGGAGCGCACTGAGACACCTGACTCCTCACAAACAGTCTCAAAGACCTTCCAAACGCGCACGTAAGCTAGAGAAGTCGACTGCTTCTGGGCTCAAAGCAAAGTGGAGATAACCTCTTCCTTATAGCCCTTGCGCCTCAGGGGTCACTGTTCAAAAGCCAGGCCGCTAGACAAAAGCGATCGGCCTGGTAGAAAAATATGGGCTCCTGCCGAAGTAGACGAGAAAGATGGTCTGGCCGCAGAGGTCCATCCGTCACCAGGTTGACGAGATCCGCGAACCATGGCCTGCGAGGCCATTCGGGTGCCACCAGAACCACTGGCCCTCGGTGGAGTTCTCCTGAGAACTTTTCCCACCAGAGGCCACGGAGGAAACACGTACAGAAGGACGTCTGTGGGCCAAGGGAGAGCCAGAGCATCCACGCTCTCAGAGCCGTGCTCCCTCCAGCGGCTGAAGAACCGATTGGCCTTGGCATTGCACTTGGTCGCCATTAAGTCCAGGTGAGGGGGACCCCACCTGCTGACAATCAGATCTAAGGCGGCGTCCAAGAGTTCCCACTCTCCCAGATCGAGCGATTGGCGACTGAGAAAATCCGCCTGGACATTCTCCTTGCCCGTGATGTGGGAGGCCGCCAGGCAATCCAGGTGTCGTTCTGCCCAGGCGTTCTGCCCAGGCAAAGAGACGGCTGGCTTCTAGGGCTGAAGATTGCTCTTGGAAAAATTCACTATCCACCTGAGAGACGCGAGGAGGGCTAATACCCGATCCACCGTCTGTTTGCAAAGAGCCTCCGACTTGGCCCGCACAAGCCAGTCGTCCAGATAGGGGTGAACTAGGATGCCTTCCCGGCGAAGGGCCACCGCCACCACCACCATGACCTTGGTGAAGGTGCGAGGCGCAGTCGCGAGGCTGAATGGCATTGCCCGAAACTGGAAATCCCGGTTGAGGATGTGGAAGCGAAGATACTTCTGGTAATCGCGGTGAATCAGGATATGGAAGTACGCCTCTGTCAAATCAAGCGAGGCGAGGAACTCTCTGGGGCGAACCGCCGCGATGACCGCTCGCAAGGTTTCCATGCGAAAATGTGGGATCTTGAGGGCCCGGTTGGCCCTTTTGAGATCTAAGATCGACCGAAAAGCCCCGTCCTTCTTGGGAACCACGAAGTAAATAGAATACTGGCCTGCGCCGAGCTCCTTTTCTGGAACCGGGACCACTGCGCCCAGACTCAGTAGTCTGGCGAGGGTTTGCTCTACCGCTTCCCGTTTGAGACGCCCACTTGGGAAGAATAGAAAGAGATCCGATAGGTCGCGAATAAGCTCGAAGGCGTAACCGTCTCAGACAATGTCAAGGACCCACTGGTCCGACGTGATTTTGACCCATTCCTCGAAAAGAAGGGCGAGGCGACCGCCCAGAAAGGGGACCGAGGAATGAGTCGACTGAACTTCATTGTGTGGCAGGCTTGGGGGTGGATTGCGCAGGCTGGCCCTCGCGAAAGGAGCAGCGCCCACCAAAGGGCTGCGACCAAGACTGAGACCGAGAAGAATAACCCCTGGAGGAGCCACCCCGTCCCACGTGGCGTATACCGTCTCTGTCCCCGGAAACGAGGATGGGAGGGAGTAAAGAAGAGTGATTGTTTCAGACGGTACTCCGGAAGCTTATGAACCTTATTTTCCCCCAAGGAATCAATAAGCATTTCAAGGTCCTCTCCAAAAAGCAACTTACCTTTGAAGGGCAACGTGCCTAGCCTCGCCTTGGACGGGTCGGCCGACCAATTGCTCAACCAGAGGAATCGTCTAGCGAACACTGCCGACGCCATCACCTGGACGCGGAGGAGGTTGTAGAGCGCATCAGCCCCATATGCGATGACGGCTTCCAGACGTTCAGCCTGCTCTGCCTCTGCAGACGGGAGGTCCTGGGTGCCGAGTAATTGTTGAACCCACCTGAGACCTGTCCTCAGCATGAGACTGCTGCAGATAGTCACACGGACTCGCAGAGCCAGGACTTCAAAGAAGCGTTTCATATGTGCCTCGAGCTTGCGGTTCTGTCCGTCCTTCAAAGCCGTTGATCCCTCCACAGGGATAGTGGTGTGCTTGGTGACCGTGGAGACCGAGGATTCCACAGCGGGAATTTTCAACATTTCCAAACATTCCTCCGGGAGGGGGTAGAGCTTGTCTATAGCAAGCCCCATCCGGAGTCCCGCTTCGGGAGCCTCCCATTCACGCAGGAGCAGCAGCTTGTGCATGGGATGAAATGGAAAAGCGCTTGCCAGAGCCCTGAGTCCCACCAGGACCGGGTCCATATTTTTGGGCAAGGAGGCCGTAAGGGTATCCGCTGGGGGCCCCTCCAGCCCCAATTCTTGGAGGACAAAGGGGATGAGGGGCTCCAACTCCTCCCTTTGAAACATGTGGAGGACCCTGGGATCGTCTCCTCCAGGGGCGGGAGGGTGCTCGCTGAATCAGACATGGGGTCAGGATCTGGAAGAACTGGGGCCATCGGGGGGGTCAGGGGGGGCTACCCCTGGGACCACCCGCACCCGAAGCGACCCCGGAGGCTCTGTGGCCGGGCAGTCAACGGCGCGGAGCGTGGAATTTTTGCCCGGGGGGGGGGGGGGGGGGGGGACGGGACCAGGGGAGGGACCTTCCTCCTCCTCCTGCAGGCTAGCTAAATAAGATTTGTGGAGGAGGAGGAAAAAATCCGAAGAAAAACGGGTCCTGGATTTCCCCAGGGGGGGTGGGGGGTGGCGAGGGGGGGTCAAGGATCCCATCCTGGGGGGCCTCGGGGCTCAAATCGGGGGGAGACTCAAAAAATCCAGCTCCCCAGCCAGCTCCAAAACGGGAGCTGCATAAAAACCCAAGATGGCCACCGTTCCCGGGCTTTGCCGACCCGGGAACGGCCAAGGCCATGCGCTGGGGATTCAATCCCCGGGGCTAAATTTGCCTGTCCTGCTGAGGAGGGGCCATCCTCACCCGGCAGGCAGGCTGAGCAGAGCCCCTCGCGTGATAGGCGCAACAAGGTCTGCCCACAAGCAAGGCAGGCTGCCGGCCGCAGCATCTGTAGCAAAGAGGAGCCGCTCTGAGAGGAAAAAAAGGTAAAAATAGCTTTGATTGACAGCCCGCCGACAGAAGTGAAGCAGGGGAGAGAAACCTGCTGACTTCTGCCTGTCTGACTGCTGGTTCGATCCCAGGTAAGTAAAAATTTTAAAAATGTACTTATATTGCTGTTCTTCTTGTATCAAAGATTAATTTAATCTCTTCTTTTTTTTTTTTAAACACAGACTGAGCACAGCAATGAAGCTCTAAGCTCCCTAGGCAGCCAGAGGGGGAGGGGGAGATGAGAATTGGACCACCAGCCTCGGTCCCCACACCTGGAAGCACTCACGGACTCAGGCTATGCTCCGCACAAGGGGCGAAGCCCCCCTGAGTCCGGCAAGAGCCAGGAGACAGAACCTTCTTCTGCACAGAAAAAAGAAAAACTCCTATTTTTTTTTTTTTTTTTTTTAACAGAGAGAAAGCCAATCAAGATCCTGAGGAAGAAGTACTTGCTTGATCCAAAGAAAGGAAGAAGAGAAGGCTGACTAGCCTAAATCAGGAGACCGAAGGGTGGGCTGAGCCACCTGCTGGAAATAGACAAATACTGAAGGGTTACAGGATAGGCTCTGTCCTCATATAGGATACCTTTTCAGTTTTAGTCTGTCTCTACCTGCTGGAAAGGAGGCTCAATCCACGGTCTGAACTGATCCGGGTACGTACAGGGAACAAAGGATCCATCTCCTCCCGCCTGAATAATCGGAAAACACGGGGATCGTCCCCCTCTACCGGGGTGGACTCATCGACATCCCCGTCTGGATTTGGGAGGAGCGGGTCGCGGGAAGGATTCGCGGGACCAGGATCCGGAGCCCCCGCAGGGGCCAAAGGGACATTTGGAGCTGCAGCCTGTTTAGCGACCTTTGCGGGTGGAGGCTCAGTATCCTGCAGCTGTGCCTCAGCCTCTAAAGGAAAATTAGTTCTTACCTGTTAATTTTCGTTCCTGTAGTACCACGGATCAGTCCAGACAGTGGGTTGAGCCTCCTTTCCAGCAGGTGGAGACAGACTAAAACTTGCAGGATGCCCTATATCAGGACAGAGCCTATCCTCTAACCCTTCAGTATAACGTATGTCAAAGCATAAAACAATAAACCCAAGAATAGGATCAAGCAAGTAACCAAAAAGCTCAACGGAGCAACCATAGATTAATGTAGAAGCATGGTATACCTATACGCTCTTGCATAAACTTGGTATAAAACAACCACCAAGGCTTCTGGTGTAAATGCTCAGTAATGTTGCACCAAGGAGAATATGAAAATCTGCAGACCTGCAAGAAAACAAGCTTCGAGAGGACAGAAGACAGACAGGGAAGGGCGTCTGGACTGATCCGTGGTACTACAGGAACGAAAATTAACAGGTAAGAACGCGATCCACCACCCGCCGGCAAGAGGTCTCCGACTGGGCCCTGATGAGCCAATCGTCCAGATAGGGATGGATGAGAATCCCCTCCCGGCGCAAGGCCGCTGCCACTACTACCATGACCTTCGTGAAGATGCGAGGAGCGGTCGCGAGGCCGAAGGGGAGAGCTTGAAACTGGAAGTCCTGGTTGAGAATGTGGAATCGGAGAAACTTCTGGTAGTCGCGGTGGATGGGAATATGAAAATATGCTTCTGCGAGATCGAGGGAAGCAAGGAACTCTCCGGGACGGACCGTCGCAATGACCGCCCGTGGGGTTTCCATGTGGAAGTGGGGGATCTTGAGGGCCTGATTGACCCTCTTGAGGTCCAGGATTGGGCAGAAGGACCCGTCCTTTTTTGGCACAGTGAAGTAAATAGAATACTGGCCGGCACCAATTTCCCCTTTTGGGACTGGGACCACCGCCCCCAGATCCAGAAGCTTGGAGAGAGTCTGGACCACCGCGTCCCTCTTGGCCCGGCCGCAAGGGGAGAACAGAAAGAGATCTGGAAGTTCCCGGACGAGGTCGAAAGTGTACCCGTCTCTGATAATGTCGAGGACCCACTGATCCGACGTGATTTTGACCCATTCCTCGAAAAACAGGGAGAGGCGTCCGCCAAGGTAAGGGACCGAGGAATGGGTCGGCTGAACTTCATTGCGTGGCATGTTTAGCGGTGGTATGCATGGGCTGGCCCTCGCGAAAAGGCCGCCTGCCACGAAAGGACTGCGACCAGGACTGCGCACGAGAAGACCCCCTCGCAGCACCGCCCTGCCCGCGAGAAGCGGGCGACGCTGACCCCTGAAGCGAAAGCGAGAAGCCGCGAAGGACCGAGAAGACTTAGGGCGGTCCTCTGGAAGCTTATGGACCTTGTTTCAGCCAAGGAGTCTATAAGCTTGTCGAAGTCCTCGCCAAAGAGCATCTTACCTTTGAAGGGAAGCGTGCCCAGCCGGGCCTTCGAGGACTGATCAGCCGACCAGTGGCGTAGCCAAAGGAGCCTCCGGGCAGCCACTGCCAAAACCATCGCCTTCGCCTGCGCACGGACCAAATCGTAGAGGGCGTCTGACACGTAAACGATTACCGCCTCCAGACGTTCGGCTTGTTCTGCCTCACCTGGCGGAAGCTCCCGGGCGCAGAGTAACTGTTGGACCCACTGGAGGCCCGCCCGCATCATGAGACTGCTACAGCAAGACGCCCGAACCCCGAGGGCTAGGATGTCGAAGATGCGCTTCAGGTGAGCCTCCAGCTTACGATCTTGTGAATCCTTCAAGGCCGTGGAACCTTCCACCGGAATCGTGGTGTGCTTGGCCACTGCAGAAACATAAGAATCCACCGATGGATATCGCAACAGCTTCAAGCCCTCTTCCGGGAGGGGATAGAGCTTATCCATCGCACGCCCCACCCAGAGCGCACCCTCAGGAGCCTCCCCCATTCCCGCAGGATAAGGAGCTTAAGCATGGGGTGGAAGGGAAAGGCAGAGGCCGGAGCCCTCCCAAAACCGGGGTCATATCCTTAGGGAGTGAGGCCATGAGATTATCCACGGAGGGACTTTCCAGACCCAGCTTCTCCAGAACAAAAGGGAGGAGGGGCTCTAACTCCTCCTTACGAAAAAGACGAAGGGCTCTGGGGTCAACCCCCTCTAGGGGGGGGGGGGGGCATCTGCCGAATCCGAGGAAGCAGCGGGGTCCGAGGACCCGGGAGACACCAGGGGGGGGGGGCACCCCCGGGACCACCCACCTGCACCCGAACTGGTCCCTGAGGCTCCGCGGCCGATCCAGTGGTCAACGGCGCTGAACGAGGGATTTTTGGCGGGGGGGACGGGGGACAAGGGGGGGGGGCTTTCATCCAGCTCATGCAAGCTAGCTAGATAAGATTTGTGCATGAGGAGGATGAAATCCGTGGAAAAAGGGACCCTGGATTTGCCGGGGGGGGGGGGGGGGGGGAGGGAGAGGGG
Source organism: Rhinatrema bivittatum (assembly GCF_901001135.1). Lineage (NCBI taxonomy): Eukaryota > Metazoa > Chordata > Amphibia > Gymnophiona > Rhinatrematidae > Rhinatrema > Rhinatrema bivittatum. The sequence continues at coordinate 22,142,066 of NC_042630.1, forward strand.
AGGCGAGGGAAGGTCAGGACCCCCCTCCTGGGGACCCACGGGGGCCAAATCGGGGGTTAAATCAAAAAAATCCGGCCTCCCAGCCCCAGGGAGCATTGAAATCGGCCCTGATGAAAAATCCAAGATGGCGGTCGTTCCCGGGCTCTGCCGACCCGGGAAAGGCCTAGCCATGCCGGGAGGAGTGGAGCCCCGGGCTAAATTTGCTTGTCCTGCCGAGGAGGGACCTTCCCCACCCGACAGGCAAGCAGTGCAGAGGCCCTGACACGAAAAACGCGGAGAGGACAGCCCACAAGAAAGACAGGCTGTCAGCCGGGACATAGCTAAACTTCGGCTGAAGAAAAAAAAAAGTGGGAAAAAAAAAAAATGCTTTATTGACAGCCTGCACAGCAGGAGAGAGCAGGCGGGAAATCTGCTGCCTTCTGCTTCTCTGACTGGCGGTTCTAGCCCTACTCAGACCAGAAAAAATAAAAAAGCTGGTCAACTGCTGCAAATAAGTTACAGGTAGGTGAGTACCTGCAACTTATTGAAAGTTTAACACCTTTTAACTCCTTTTTCTCTTTTTTTATTGAGCGCAGCAGCGGGTTCAAAACCCTCTCGGCAGCCAGAGGGGGAACGAGGCCCAGAGATCATCGGTCCCCACACCTGGAAGCGTCCACGGACTCAGGACTATGCAGGGAACCCCCTCCTGCAAAAGGGGACAAGCCCCCCTGAGCCGGGAAAGAGCTGGGAGACGGACGTCTCCCACACAAAAAAAACAGAAAAGCACTAAAGAAGGCAGAAATTTCCTTCAAAGATCCTTTTTTTTTTTTTTTTTAAAACAAGAATCAAAAGAAGTACATGCTTGAACCTAAAGAGAAAGAAGAGGCTGACTAGCCTACAGCAGAGAACCGAAGGGGAGATGCTGCACCTGCTGGAGACAGACAAATACTGAAGGGTTAGAGGATAGGCTCTGTCCTGATGTAGGGCATCCTGCAAGTTTTAGTCTGTCTCCACCTGCTGGAAAGGAGGCTCAACCCACTGTCTGGACTGATCCGGGTACGTACAGGAAAAAGGCTTTGTGTATTAATAAAATTAATTTAGAAGAAAATGGCACCTGTTCCTTTAAGGGCTCCGTCGGGGAGGGGGCCGAGTTCGGAGGGAAGGCGGGCCACGGACTGCGCGGTCGAACCGGGTTTAAGCTGGGAGGAAAAAGTGGAGGAGGAGGAGACTCCCCTCCCCCTACAGTAGAGCATGGGCCCGACAAAATGGCCACCATTCCCGCGGCAGCCAGGGAAGGGGGTCGCCCGCCATCAGGATCGCTGTGTAGTAGTTTGCTCCAAAATTGCGCTTGAATCTTCCCTTGAGGGGCGTTCCCCCCTGGGAGGCAGCGTGCACACACTCCCTCACGCGAAAGCCACAGCCCCAAGCCCCCACACGCGGAACACGAAAGTCCCTGCGGCATCCCAGCGATTCAAAAAACAGCCCAGCGGTGAAAACAAGCACAAGTCAGCAAAAAAACCCAGTAAGTACTGCTGAAATTCGGCCTACTGGAGCTCTGGGAACCTGAGAGAGCCAAGCTCAGGACAGGACACAGCTCCCGAGGAATTTCACTTCTTGGGCCGCAGGGGGGAGGGATGGGCCCACCGGTTAATCACCCCACTCACCAGAATAGACCGCGCCTCTGGGGATGTTGGCTATCGGGGCGTCCAGCCCCAGACGTACCTCTACCAAGGCTGCAGATGCCTCGGAAGGATAACACAGACTGCACTGACTAAAAATGAAACTAAAGTTTTTTGTTTTTTTTAAACGAACTTGATGTAGCCAAGGCTGCTATATCAAACAAGGGAGAGTTAATCAACTCTGAAAACTATTAGAAAATATGCTAGGATCAGGACCGCAGGGTCTGCCGACCTCCTCTGCTGGAGTCAGAGAAAATACTGAAGGATGGCAGGTGGCACACCAAGTTAAGCTTTTTTCTCTGATTCCATCTGCTGGAAGGGAGACACAACCCAGCAGTCTGGACTGATCCTTGAATGTACAGGGAACAGCCATTACGCATCATATGAGTGACATTTTAAAATATTTTAATTCTATTACTTCAAGCACTTACCAACATTAAAAATGCCTTATTAATCTATATTAATTTATTTGATATTTATTGCAGTTTATAAATGCTTAATATTATTATTTATTGTAGCTCTCTGCAGTTTTGGAAAGAGGATTCATAAAATATATTGATATTTGTTTTATTACATGGTTGGATCTGATGTTTCTGTTAAGTGTTCTTTGTTTACTTTTTATATGATATTAAGCATTTATAAATTGCAATAAATATAAATATCTGTCTCCTGATCCATCAGTCCTAGAGGTGACAAGCTTTATACCTCTGTGCCCAATGCCTAAGCCATCTAGTCCTAGAGATGATGGACTCTGTGTCTGAGTGCCTATTGCCCAAGCCATCTAGCACCAAAGGTGACAGATTCTGTTTCCCAGTGCCTATGCCTAAACCATCTAGTCCTACAGGTTCAATAACCCTATTTCCATACTGAGCCACCCAGTCCTTAAGATGACAGGCTCTGTACCCCTATGCCCATTCCCTGAACCATCCAGTCCCAGAGGTGACAGGCTCTGTGTCCCTGTACTGAGCTGTAAGAACCTCAGCTATTGCACAATAGTGACACCTAATGACCAGACTCAGGGACATTTGTTATGAGTTCTGGAGGGTGCTACAGTCTGTGGTCCATGGTTAAGGTCTATTACTATGATGAAAGGATAAATGGAAGGAGGGAGATGGAAGAGTGTTAATAAAGGGGAAAACCCATGGCTAACTGCAAATGAAGGCTCATGGTGCTATGGATTCATTAGAGGCTTGTTCAAGTTGAACTGGAAACAAACATGGAAGAGGAAATATTCAGGCCAATAAAATAGACATCAGGTGTGAGCTGGTCTAGTGGCTCAGGGGGTAAGTGTGGTGCACTGCCATGTGTAAGGTCTCTTGTCCAAACCCTGAGTCACATCATCTGCTCCCTAAATCAGCCAGGACTGGGATGCTGTAGAGGTAGTGTTCAAGGCCCATGCAGGGACAGGGAGAGTCATGGTCATTGATAAAGGATGCCCCTTGGTGGCTGGATTCAGGGTCCATGATTACAGGGCTCTGGAAGGAGCCCTGTTGCACGGCCCCCAGCCCAGAACCACTGCAATGATCAGATTAGGTATGTTGGGGGGTAGAATATAGAAAATAGAGGAAAAATCCCCTGCTAGATGCAAATGATGGCTCATGGTGCTAGATCCCAGTCCTGAAAGTACAAAGGAGCAGGAAGAAACTGCTGGATCTAAAATAAAAATGAAAATAATGCCACAGCAATTATCTACATTCTGCTCTTAAGGAGAGTACTTGAAATATGGGAATGTGTGACTTGTAAATAGGCAAGAGATGTAGCCTCAATTTACCATCAGAATCTCCAGGGTCCTCGATGCTCTGGGGAGTCCCTGCATCCTGCTGGAAGCGCCCTGAAAATCCAAACTTGCTGATCCTTTCCTGGGAAGAGAGAAAGAAAAAGAAATCACAACAAGATCGATAAAATTTTAAAAGATAGAATGCATCGATTTTACTCTATCAGCAGATGGAGGCAGAGAACAATGGTTTTACTGACATCACTTTATGAAGGGTACTGTGAAGCCTACAGTAGCTCAGTATGTTATCATCAAAACAAAAAATACATTCATCAAAAATCTCTCTCGCCCCCCCCCCCCCCCCCAATAAGCAGGGGATTGAAAATGGGCCTCTAAACCAACTTGACCCTGCCTTGGAACAGAAAACAAATCACCAACCTGAAGAAAAAAACTAAATCATAGCATATTTGAAATACACTAGCAAGCAGGATGTCAGCTAAAATTCTGAGGGTAACTGGACTGGTCTGGTAGGACTCAAGGAAAGAAAATTAGCAGGTAAGAAACCAAATTTTTCCTTCCTTATTGTCACACCAGACCAGTCTAGAAAAAATGGGATGTACCCAAGCTACTTTTACACAGGCAGGGAGAGTCAGGCAGACCTGCTCTCAGAATGCTTGCTCTGAAAGAGGCAGCTTCTCTTGCGTGTACATCTATTCAGTTATGCCTGGAGAAAGCAAGCAAGGAAGCCCACATCACCACCCTGAAAATTTTCTCTAGCAAAACCAAATGAAGCTCGGCCAACAAATTACCTGGATCCCTTGTGGAGTGTGCCCTCAGACCATTGTGAACCCTTAAACCTCCAGAAATGAAAGCTGAACCAATAGCTTCCTTAATCCATCTGACTACAGTGGCTTTTGAATCCACCTCACTTTTCCTTTGACTACTAAAGAGAATAAGTGATCCAATTTCCTGAAAGAATAACTCATCTTCAGGTCACCTCAGCAAGATTCATCTAACATCCAAAAGGTGAAGATCCTCAAGCTTCCCCTTGACTTCCTCCTTCCAAAAGGAAAATTGGTTCTTACCTGCTAATTTTCGTTCCTGTAGTACCACAGATCAGTCCAGACACCTGGGTTCATCTCCCCCTATCAGCAGATGGAGACAGAGAAAAAAACCTTGTTGACACCGTATCTAAGTAACCGTGCCACCTGCAGTTCGTCAGTATATATCTATATCAAAGCAGATAATAGCAAAAAATATGGAACCATTAAACAACAATTAACAAGAACATGGAATGCAACAGAGAACAATCTTACAGCTGAGCGGACGACTCTCCCCTTAATATAACCCCCTTCTAATTGGGCGGGCTCTGGACTGATCCGTGGTACTACAGGAACGAAAATTAGCAGGTAAGAACCAATTTTCCTTTCCCTGTACGTACTCGGATCAGTCCAGACACCTGGGATGTACCAAAGCCCTTACCCAAGGTGGAACCTGGAGAGTCCCGCTCGCAAAACACTCTCGCCAAAGGAAGGGTTTGCCGGAGCCCCGACATCTAAGCGATAGTGCCTTGCAAAAGTATGCAGCGACTTCAAAGTCGCCGCTCTGCAAATTTGCTGTGGGGAAACAAATTGAGATTCCGCCCACGAGGAACTTGATGACCCCGTGTAATATACGCGGAAGAAATAGCCTCCTTCAACCATCGTGCAATAGAGGCTTTAGAAGCTTTGGAGCCTCTATTAGAACCACTCCACAGCACGAAGAGGTGATTGGACCTCCTAAGTCATTGGTAATCTCGAGGTAACGCAAAAAAAGCTCTCCGAATATCTAGACATTTGAGCTCCCTCGCATTAGGATCCAATGCAAATAAGTTAAGAAAAGCCGTAAGTTCCACTGACTGATTTGACATGGAACGCTGAAACCAAATTTGGTAAAAAGGAAGGTACCATCCGTAAAGAAACACCAGATTCCAAAATCTGAAGGAAAGGATCTCGACAAGATAACGCCTGTAACTTAGAAATTTTTCTATCCGAACAAATGCAATGAGAAAAATTACCTTAAGTGTCAAATCCTTTAACGCAGCCCTTCGGAGCGACCCGAAGGGAGGTTCACACAGAGCTTTAAGAAATAGATTAAGATTGCAGGACGGACAAGATTTCTGAACTGGAGGACGAAGATTCAGCGTACCTCTAAGAAAACGAACCACGTTCGGATGAGACAAAATAGAGGAATCTTCAATTTTGCCATGGAGAGAGCCCAGTCCTGCTACCTGCACTTTAAGAGAACTAAGAGATAAGCCCTTGGTGAAGCCAATCTGTAAGAAAGATAATATTTCAGGAATTAAGGCCCTAAGAGGGCGAATTCCCCTGACGGAACACCAGGACTCAAAAAATCTTCCATACCCGAACATAAGAGAGACTTCCTTCTAGACTATAACAATGTGGTGACTACCGAGTCCAGGTAACCTTTCCTTTTCAAACGCCTCCTCTCAAAAGCCATGCCGCTAGACAAAAGCGAGCAGCCTGGTCAAAAAATATAGGACCCTGCCAAAAAAGACTTGTCAGGTGGCCAAAGCAAAGTGGGCCGTCCACAGCCAGGTTGACCAGATTCGCAAACCACGGATGCAGAGGCCACTCCGGAAACACCAGAAATACCTCTCCGCAATGCTTTTCTAAGCGACGTAGAACCTTGCCCACCAGCAGCCACGGAGAAAAAACTTATAGTAGAACTCCGAGGCCATGGTAGAACCAGAGCGTCGACTCCTTCGGCCCCGTACTGTCTTCGGCGGCTGAAAAATTGGAAGGCCTTGACATTCCGAGAGGTCGCCATAAGGTCAACGTGAGGTAGACCCCAACGATCTCGAATTAACTGCATGGCTGTCTCTGAGAGTTCCCACTCGCCTGGATCCAAGTGTGTGCGACTCAAGAAATCTGCCTGAACATTCTCTGTTCCTGCGATGTGGGATGCCGCTAATCTCTCTAGATGTCGTTCCGCCCACAGCACCAACCTCTGTGCCTCTAGAGCCACTGCCTTGCTTTTGGTTCCGCCCTGCCTATTTATATACGCAACTGTTGTCGCGTTGTCCATCAGAACATGAACTGGACAATTCCGTAGTAACGGCAGAAACTCCTTCAAGGCCAAGCGAACTGCCCTGGTCTCTAGATGATTGATAGACCATGCAGACTGTCTCGTGGACCAGGATCCCTGAATCGAATGGGACTGAAACTGCTCCCCATCCAGAGAGACTGGCATCGGTAGTAACCACCATCCAATCGGGAACTTCGAGGTCCACACCCGACTGAGATTGGAAGTCTGAAGCCACCATGACAGACTGTCTTTTGGCAAACCCTTGAGATGTAAGCGAATATGATATTCTTCCAATACTGGCTTCCAGCGGGACAACAATACCATCTGTAGTGGTCTCATATGGGAAAATGCCCAGGGAACCAAGTCCAGCGTGGAGACCATCGAGCCGAGTACCTGTAAGTAGTCCCAGACCTTGGGAACCTGCAATCGCAAAAACCGGCGGATCTGAACCTGAAGTTTCAAGATTCAAACTTGAGAGAGAAAGACTCTGCCCATAAGAGTATAGAACCGAGCTCCTAAATACTCCAAAGTTTGTGTTGGTGATAGCTGACTTTTGTCGTGATTCACTATCCAACCTAGGGACTGTAGGACTTCGAGAATTCAATGAACCAACTCGCGACATGGAGACTCTGACTTGGCTCTGATCAACCAATCAACCAATCATCCAAATATGGGTGAACTAGAATACCCTCCTTTCGAAGGAAAGCTGCCACTACCACCATCACCTTGGTGAAAGTCCGCGGAGCCATGGCGAGACCAATCGGAAGAGCCTGAAACTGAAAATGTTGACCCAGAATCATGAAGCGGAGAAAACGCTGAGAGTCCTGATGGATGGGAATATGTAGACAAGCCTCCATGAGATCCAAGGAAGCCAGGAATTCTCCTTTGCGTACAGCCGCTATGACCGACAGAGTTTCCATCCTGAAGCTTGGCACCTTGAGTTTTGCATTGACCTTCTTTAAATTGAGTATCGGCTGAAACGAGCCCTACTTTTTGGGGACCAGAAAATAAATGGAGTATCTCCCCTGAAGGAGCTCCGTACTCCTGCACTACTGGTACTACTGCACTTAACCGACATAACCGGTCTAGCGTCAGTTGTAATGCCGCCCGCCTGACTGGATAGCTGCATGGGGAACTTAGAAAACGTTCCCGTACGGGACGAGCAAATTCTAAAACGTAACCATTTCTTATCACATTGAGAACAAACTGGTCCTGAGTGATCTTAAGGAACTGCTGGATGAAGGAGAAGTTAGCAATTGGATCACGTCCCCCTCTGAAGATGAGCTGGATGTGTCAGTTCGTCTTGTTCTTCATGAAATGGGACTGTGTGAGTAAGGAGGACGAGCCCGTACATCAACTATAGACTCCTTTGCTCTGTGTCCATGGGAAACGTGAGCTTTTATACGTTTGGGACACGGTTCTGATACTAATAATGGACTTTGTAGAGCAGTAGAACCTACGTGCGTCGAAGATAAAGTGGTTTGCCCAGGTTGTGGAGGTGATGACCCCTGATGCGTCGTGTGTTTTCTTTTATGAGTCGAGTGTTTTGGCTGCAGCATCGAAAGGGTTGAGGTAGATGCCTGGTGAGCTCCTTCCGACATACGTTGCGTCGGCCTCGATGCAAGATGCGTCGGCCTCGAGGTCGAATGCGTCGATCTCGACTCTTTATGTGTCGGTCTCGACTCCTTCTGCATTGGTCTCGGCGCATGCATCGACCTCGATTCCTTCTGCGTCAAATGCGTTGTTATCGACGCTTTGTGCGTCTGTTTCGAAGCACTATGCATCGTCTTCGATTTGTGCGTCGGAGTCGAGGATCTTGATTTCAGCGCAGAGTGCTTCCAATCGCCTTTAGTTTGCTTCGTCATCGGAGGTAGTGTCAATACGTCCGACGCTGCTTCAACAGCCTTTGAATCTGAAGGCCGCGGCGCAGGTATGGGGATTGATTTGTCTCCGCTCTGTGTCGAGGGGTTCGGATATATGTCTCGCGCTTGTTGTAAGCGGGTGTCTTGTAATTGCCTAACCTTTTCTCCAGGCCTGGAGAGTCTGGGTTCTACTGAGGCCGCTCGTTTTGCAGATGGGGCCTGTTTTTTCGACGGTCCTGGCGAAGATTGTGTATCTGATGGGGGGGCATAAGAGCCCTTGTTCCCCGACTTCAATTCTTGAATCTTCTAGGCCCGCTGCCGCTGGGCCCTCGGCGACATCCATCCACAATGTGGGCAGTCGCTTTGAATATGATCGGGTCCTAGGCATCTGAAGCACAAATCATCTCTAATGGACATGATTTTGCCACATACGCAGGGTTTAAATCTTGGCTGCCTACTCTGCTTTTTAGACATCGTTCCGTTTTGAAGAAAACTTTTCTGAGGAGAAAAGAAGCTCCACGTGCGATCTCGGAAAAAACAGACTGAGGAGAATCTGTTACTTTCCTGTGCGGGAACCTATGCGCAGCCGCAGAGGACAAAGCTCTGGCCTCTGCTTGGGAAAGCTCTGCCTCCCGGGACCTGAAATCAGCTTCCCTGACAGCATGGCTAATTCAGCCTATTGACGGGAAATTGCTAATTCCAGGCAAATAAGTTGCTTGGAGAGAGATGGATCTGTGGTGAGCCCACTCCAGTATCTGAACTGCTTCCTTGCAGAGGTTCCAAGAACCGGACCCTCCTCCTTTGTTTAAGTAGAACATTGTAACTTGGTTGTCTGTGTGAATCATCACTGCTTTTCCCCATAGGGAGTTTTCTAAGGCTCAAAGGGCGTTTTTGACTGCTCTGAGTTCCAGAAAATTTATGTGTAGTTTGTGTTCATATGTGGTCCATAGACCCTGTGTTTGTAGCTGGTCCAGGTGAGCTCCCCCATCCCTTGGGAGATGCATCTGTGGTGAGTATTATTTGATGTCGAAGGGGGTCGTAGAGGTGAACCTTTTAGTAGCGTTGATGGCAGTAACCACCACTGCAGGTCTGTCTTCATGTTGTTGGTTAAGGAGATGGGAGTGGACAACGGATGGAGAAATTGTGTCCATTGGTTTTTTAGACCCCATTGTAGGCAACGCATATGAAGATGCGTATGTGGGTCTATATAAATGGATGCTGCCATGTGTCCTAGAATGGTTAGGATTTGGCGAGCTGGAACTGTTGCACTGTGAAGTAGAACTGTAGACAGTGTGGCGAGAGCTAATGCTTGTGGGTGTGGTAGGAAGGCCTTGTCTTGAATTTTGTCGATGAAGGCTCCTATGAATTGTAAGGTTTGAGTGGGTTCTAGATTTGACTTTTCATAGCTGATTAAGGGACCTAGATTGTCCAGGCAAGAGATAGTCCGAAGCAGATTGTCTCGTAAGAGAGTCTGATTGGGTGCTACTAGAAGCCAATCGTCCAGATAAGGAAATATTTGCACCCCCTGACGACGGAGGTGTGCCACCGCTACTGATAGACATTTGGTGAAGACTCTGGGGGCAGAGGAAAGAACGAATGGAAGAATCTTGTATTGGAAGTGTTGGTTGTCCGTCTGGAAACAGAGGTAACACCAGGAGTTGGGATGCATTGGTATATGAACATATGCATCCTTCAAATCCAGTGAACACATTCAATCCAGGGTCGTAGAAATGGAAGAATGGATTTGACAGAAGTAATTTTGAACTTCTCCTTGTGGAGATGTTTGTTGAGTGAACATAGGTCCAAGATGGGGCGCAGTCCTCCTGACTTCTTGAGAATAAGGAAGTATTGTGAGTAGAACCCTTGATGAAACTGCAGGAAAGGCAATTTCTGAAGGCACTTGTTCTGTAGAAGAAATTGGAGTTCCTCGGTGCATTGTTTGCTGTTTCTGAGGAACTAAGTGCGGGAGGGTAGGGAGGGATGAGAAATGGAGAGATTAACCCTGTTCTTTTATTGTGAGGACCCACTGATCTGAAGTGATGTGGTTCCAGACTGGAAGGAAATTGGACAATCTTCCCCCTACTGGAGGTGTCTGACGGTGGCAGCACAATCCTTAAAAACCCGGCTGGGTTTTTGCAGGTTGAGGGTCAGCTTGACGACGTGGCTGACGAGGGGCTCTGGCACGTTGGTGCTGATATGGTTGTTGCCTCGATGGTTGATAGGATTGAGGCTTGTAGTATGGGTAAGGGTTATAGGCCTTGAAGTTGGTTCTTCTATATGGAGCAAAAGAAGAATATTGACGCCAAGATGTGGATAGTTGGTGAGGGGATGTGAGTGAAAGAACATCTGTTTTCTGTTCTTTAAGCTTCGTCACTGTGTCAGTGAACTTATCCCCAAATAAGTTATCTGGACAGCATGGCAGATTCGCTAATTTATCATGAACATCGTCCCTTATTGCACTGGAATGGAACCATGCCAGGCGTCTTGCTGCTATGGCATTAGCCAAAGTTTTGGAAGAGACATCAAATCCTTCATAAATAGACTGTAGCAGGTGTCTTAAACCTTCCTCTAGGTTGTGGTACTATACAGGCAAACCTGTGTACTGGGTTCCCTGTTGGAGATGTGGCTTCAGCGCTTGTAAATTCTTGAAAAGATATTGCGCTATAAAGAATTGGTGGTTTTGTATACGGGAGTTCAGCATCCCAGATTGAAATGACTTTTTAGCAAAGTCGTCAAGCGTTTTATTATCTCTGGTAGGGGTGTATTTGAATGAAGTCGCGATTTACGAGCCTTCTGCATTGCCGACTCTACCACTACTGATTGATGTGGGAGCTGGACTGCTGAATGGAAGGGGGAGTTCTTCATTTGATATTTCAGGTCTATTTTGCATGATGTTGGAGGAATGGATAGCGGGGGTATCCCATGACTTCTCCATCAGCGCAGAAAAAAAACAAATGTTGCGGTAGCGCCACCAGTTCATTCGGAGCATCAAAAATCTTGAGAATGCCTAACATCTCTTGACGTGGATCAGGGACTCTCCTTGTCTCCACATTAAACATCTGACCCACCTTTTCTATAAACTGAGAATAAGTAAGATCCTCTGGTGGAGAGGAAGGCTCAGGGGGAACCTCCGCCGGATCAGACGGATAGCCTGTCGATGAATTCGCAGGGACGGAACCGACTGACAGGGAACATCCAGCCCGTTTGGCAACCCCTCGCGGCCGCGGAAGAGATCTGCTGCCTGGCAGAGGCAGCTGAGAAGGGCCCTCGCACCCTGGGAAGCAGCGCGAACACAATCCGTCGCGGGAGAGTCGTGCTGCTGACTCTCCACACGCCGAGCACGGCACTCCTCGCAGCATGGCGGATAGCGCCATGAAAAAATAAACTGTGTGGGTATGAGTCCATCCCTTCTGGAGGCCCGGGAAGGAAGCAGGCTGTCTCATTTACTTTTTTTTTTTTTCTTTTTTAAATGAGCAGGGGAATGGAAACGTCCCTGAACACAGAGGAATGAAACTTCTCTGACACGTAGGGGAGAGGGACCGGCCCACTGGTAAATCTCCCCTACTCAACGGGCTGCCACTGACTCTCCAGGTAAGATTGCTGAAAGACCACAAGGCTCAGCTATGCCTGCATTGAGAGGAAAACTATATACTGCAAGTAAATAGGAGAATCCAAACCCCTAGCAATGAAAAAGTCTTTTGGGGGTTTTTTTTATACTCACTACGCTGTTGATCTAGTCATTAGGCCACTCAAAGTATATAAAGAAAGTACGTTTCAATCAATAAGAATTAATTTAGTAAGACCAGGACTGCAGGTTATGCTGTCTTCCACCTGCTGGAGTCAGAGAAATACTGAAGGATCGCAGATGGCACACTAGGTTATCAGGGGGTGCCTTTTCAGTTTGTTCTCTGACTCCACCTGCTGGAAGGGAGGCATAACCAGCTGTCTGGACTGATCCGGGTACGTTCAGGGAATGCAGGATTAAAGGAAAATTAGTTTCTTACCTGATAATTTTCGTTCCTGTAGTACCAAGGATCAGTCCAGACACCTGGGTTGTGACTCCGCACCAGTAGATGGAGACAGAGCAAAACTTGTCGGGCTGAGTCATATATGACCCTGTGGCAGTCACAGCCCCTTCAGTCGCACGTAATGTCAAAGTAGAAACTCAAAACTAGCTAGCAAACTTAGCTTCTTAAACGGAAAAATTATCTCCGAAAACCCCAACTGAAACTGAACTCCCCAACCGGGAGAGCTAAACAAGCAATCAGATTACCTAATGAACCAATAGGCGGACTCTCCGATACTTCAACGCAGCGCTGCGGGTGGGATCCTGGACTGATCCTTGGTACTACAGGAACGAAAATTATCAGGTAAGAAACTAATTTTCCTTTCCCTGTACGTACCAGGATCAGTCCTGACACCTGGGATGTACCAGAGCTGAATTACTGAGGGTGGGAAGTAGAGAGTCCCGCTCAGAGTACCCTCTCTCCAAATCCCCCGGCATCTGTAGCCCGGACATCCAACCGGTAATGCCTGCTAAAGGTATGCAACGACTTCCAGGTAGCCGCCCTGCAAATCTCTTGAGGCGACACCTGAGAAGCCTCTGCCCAAGACGCAGCATGAGATCGAGTCGAGTGAGCCCGAAGCCCCACGGGAAGCGGTTTTCCCCGCACCAAGTACGCCGAACCTATGGCCTCCTTGAGCCAACGGGCGATCATCGTGCGAGACGCTGCGGCCCCTTTCTTTGGACCAGAGAACAAAACAAACAGATGATCCGTTACCCGAAACGGATTAGTAACCTCCAGGTAGCGAAGGAGGGATCTCCGCACATCAAGCTTCCTCAGTTCCCTCGAATGCGGATCAGAGGACTCCCCGACCGCAAAAGCGGGCAGCTCAACCGACTGATTTAAGTGAAAAAACGACACCACCTTGGGTAGAAAAGAAGGGACCGTCCGCAAGGAAACTCCTGAATCGGAAAAACGCAAGAACGGTTCCCTACAGGATAAAGCCTGCAATTCCGAAACCCGCCGTGCCGAGGCAATAGCCACCAGGAATACCGTTTTCAACGTGAGATCCTTAGTAGTTGCACGCTTCAAGGGCTCAAACGGAGCCGAGGCTAAGGAGGAGAGAACCCAGTTGAGGTTCCAAGACGGACATGGAGGACGAAGATGTTTAGCCCCCCCAAAGAAAACGGGAGATATCCGGTGAAGGGCCAGGGAGGTTCCCCTGATCTTACCTCGCAAACAACCAAGCGCCGCCACCTGGACCCGTAGCGAACTGCACGCCAAGCCTTTGGCCAGACCGGCCTGAAGAAACGCTAGAATATCAGATACCGAAGCGGAAGTGGGATCCACCCCCCCGCTGCACGCACCATTCCTCAAAAACCACCCAGACACGGACATAAGCCAGGGACGTAGACTGCTTCCTGGACCTCAGCAGCGTCGCTACCACCGCATCTGAGTAACCTTTTCGCGTTGGTGCTTCCTTGGCCGATTCCTCTCAAAAGCCATGCCGCGAGACAGAAGTGATCCGCATCCTCCAAACAGACGGGGCCCTGATGGAGGAGCCCCGCGAACCCCTGGAGACGAAGAGGAGCCGCTACCGACAACTGGATGAGGTCTGCGAATCACGGACGGCACGGCCACTCTGGAGCCACCATGATCACGTTGGACGGGTGCAATTCTATGCGCCGGAGAATTTTGCCGATCAACGGCCACGGGGGAAACACGTACAGCAGCACATCCGTCGGCCAAGGAAGCACCAACGCGTCGACGCCTTCTGCTCCCCTTTCTCGACGTCGACTGTAAAATCGCAGGGCCTTCGCGTTGTGCCACATGGCCATCAAATCCATGTGAGGCATTCCCCACTTTTTGCAAATGAGGAGGAACGCTTCGTCTGCCAGCTCCCACTCTCCGGGATCCAGGCGATGATGGCTGAGAAAATCCGCCTGGATGTTGTCGATTCCGGCAATGTGGGACGCTGCGACGTTGCTGAGGTGTTGTTCCGCCCAGGCCATCAAGAGCCGCGCTGCCTCCGCCACCATTGGACTTCTTGTCCCGCCCTGGCGATTGATGTAGGCCACGGTGGTTGCGTTGTCCGACAACACTCGGACCGCCTTTCCCCGCACCAGCGGTAGAAAGGCTTGTAGGGCCAGACGGACCGCTCTGGTCTCTAGTCGGTTGATTGACCACTGGGCTTGCGACGCAGACGATAGACCTTGAACAGACTTCCCTAGGCAAACTGCTCCCCAACCGGAGAGGCTGGCATCCGTGGTCACCACTGTCCAATTGGGCACCAGAAGGGACACTCCACATGACAGATGACTGGAATCCAGCCACCAGAGCAGGCTGGCTCTCGCCTGGCCCGCAAGCGGAAGCGGTAGGTGGAAGTCCTCCGAAACCGGCTTCCAGCGGGATAGCAAGGATGACTGCAATGGTCGCAGATGAGCGAACGCCCAGGGAACCAACGCGAGCGTTGAAGCCATAGAACCGAGAACCGTCAGATAATCGCATACCCGCGGGCGGCGAAGGGACAATAACCGCCTCACTTGAGCTTGCAATTTGCATATCCGTTCGTGAGATAGGATCACCTTGCCCCGTTTCGTGTCGAATACGGCTCCCAGATACTCCAAGGTCTGTGTGGGTGTCAGCTGACTCTTGTTGAAGTTGACTACCCAGCCTAGGGACTGCAAGAGCTGTAGGACCCTGGCCACCGCCAGCCGACACTGATCCTCGGACTTCGCCCGAATCAACCAATCGTCCAGGTAAGGATGAACCAGAAAACCTTCCCGGCGTAGCTGCGCCGCCACCACTACCATTACTTTTGTAAATGTATGAGGAGCCGTCGCGAGGCCAAACGGGAGCGCCCGAAACTGGTAATGCCGCCCCAGGATGCAGAACCTGAGGAATCGCTGGAACGCCGGCCGAATGCCCACGTGAAGGTACGCTTCCGTGAGATCTAGGGAGGCCAGAAATTCGCCCGGATGCACCGAGGCGATCACGGAACGAATCGTTTCCATTTTGAAGTGAGGAACGCGAAGGCATCTGTTTACCCCTTTGAGATTTATTTATTTAACAGATTTTCTATACCGACATTAAAATACACATCATGTCGGTTTACATTGTAACAGCAGGTAGAAAATACATAGAACGGGGGAGTGGGGGTGGAAGAACCAGCAAAAAACAAGAGTAGAGAGGGCTCTAACAGGGAGCCCGAGGCAAATAGATAAAAATAGATAACAAGGATAACAAGGAGGGGCAGGATAAGATCCAGGATTGGCCGCGACATGCCGTCCTTCTTTGGAACGACGAAGTAAATGGAGTAGCGTCCCTTGCCGTGCTGATCGACATGGACGGGGGAAATGGCTCCCAAGCTCTCCAAGCGACGGATGGTTTCTAGCACCGCCGCCTTCTTCTCGGGAGCCTCGCAGGGTGAGACAAGGAACTTGTCCGCTGGGATGCGAGCAAAATCTAATGCGTAACCGTGTCTTATCACATCGAGGACCCACTGGTCCGACGTCACACTGGCCCATCCCTCGAAAAATAAAGTTAACCGCGCCCCGACATTTGGAACGACGCGCTGAGGCCGCGGCGAGGGATGGGCCGACCCCATTTCATTGCGAAGCCTTAGACCCCGGGCCCGCCGTGGGTCCTCCCTGCCTACCGAAGCGTTTCCCCCGAAAGGAGTGCTGCCACTGAGGGGTTCGGGAGGGAGGTGCCCTATACGAGGAGCCTGTAGCCCGTTGGGGACGCGACTTCCTGGAGCCGCGAAACCGGGACCTGGTAGAACCCGAGAACCGCGTCCTGGACCTGTCCTCGGGCAGTTTGAACGCTCTGTTCTCTCCCAGAGAAATCATTAAATCATCCAACTCCTTGCCAAATAACAATTTCCCCTTGAACGGCAGCGCCCCAAGATGAGCCTTGGACGACCCATCCGCCGCCCAGTTGCGCAGCCACAGAAGTCGGCGAGCCGAAACAGCCGCCACTATGGACCTAGCCGACGTACGCAATAGATCGTGGAGAGCATCTGCCCCATAAGCTATTGCCGCTTCCAACCTATCCGCTTGAGATGCCTCTTCCGCTGACAGACCCGCATTCGCTTGAAGGACCTGGGCCCAGCGCAGGCTAGCTCGCATAGCAAAATTAGTACAAATGGCAGCCCGCACCCCCAGGGCGGACACCTCGAAGATCTTCTTAAGTTGAACTTCCAGCTTCGTCCTGGATGTCCCTGAGGGCCGTCGCTCCTGTAACCAGGATAGTAGACCTCTTTGTCACCGCAGAGACCGCTGAGTCCACTTTCGGGAGCATGAGAAGTTCCAGCGCGTCCTCGGGCAGCGGATAGAGCTTATCCATGGCTTTGCTGACCTTCAAACCTAATTCCGGGGTATCCCATTCCCGGAACAAAATATCCGATGAGAAGTGAAACGGAAAAGCCACCGCTGGGCCCGTGAGACCCAACAGGACCGGATCCATGTTGGCCTCCTGGCGAACCACCACCGGCGGGGCCTCAATCCCAAGCTCCTGCAGGATAGCGGGAATGAGTGGGGACAGTTCTTCCCTACGAAAAAGCCGGACCACCTTGGGGTCATCCCCTTCCACAGCCTGTGCCCCTTTGCCTGCACCGGGCTGGGTGGTATCGGCCCCCGTCGTGTCATCGGCCCC
Organism: Rhinatrema bivittatum; assembly: GCF_901001135.1. Lineage (NCBI taxonomy): Eukaryota > Metazoa > Chordata > Amphibia > Gymnophiona > Rhinatrematidae > Rhinatrema > Rhinatrema bivittatum. Next base: position 22,159,047 of record NC_042630.1, read on the forward strand.
CTTCAGTGGCTCCTCGGGGGAGTCCGTGTCCGCTGTAGAGGAAAATTCCGAGTCCGTCTCTTGTGGGATGCCCCGTGGGGGCCACTTCCCTCGTGAAGACTCCTGGGAGGGCCCCGCCGTATCCTTGGCTTTCCTCTTCCTCGGGGCGGCTTTGCAAGCTGCCCCCCCGGATACAGCCTTACTGCTGCGCTTACTGCGCTGGTATTTAAGGACTTTGCGCAACAAAAGCGCAAAGTCCGCAGAAAAAGCACCTGACTGAGGAATCGTCCCCGGAATCCTCAGGGGACTGAACTCCCTCGGGGCGACACCCCCCCCCCCCGCGGGGTTCCGCTGCGGCGAAAGCGCGGGGGGCAAGGCCGAGGCTCCCGCGCGGTTTCGCGGCCGGTAGCCAAAATGGCCGCCACTCCCGCGCTGAGCGGGAAAAGATCCTGAGGAGGCGCAGCCGAAGGCCCACCGCGCGGCGGCGATCGCGCGGTTCGGACCCGGGTTCCCCGAGAAGCCCCCGACGAACCTTCTCCCCCCGGGACGCAGGCCGCGCAGAGGCCATCGCGCAAGAGCCGCGCACGCGCCGAGCCACAGGCCCAACAGGCCGACCCACGCGGCTTGCCGGCGCGAACGGAAGAGACGCGACCTGACTAAAAAATAAAAAACACAAAAACAGCTCCCCCCCCCCAAGAACCTGGAGCGGCAGCGCGAAGGAAGAGAGAGCCGACAAATGGTAAACAAAGAAACTTAATAATTTTTTTTTTTTTTTTATACGAACGCTTGCCGCTGTCCTCGGTCCTGGAGCCCTGATGCAGCAGGGGTGAGTGAACCGGGCTCCCCGGTGTCACCCCTGGCGCTGGTACTAGATGAGCCGGGTCCTCGACCCTAGCAGCGGCCTCAACCAGGGGGGGGGGGTCCCCTCAGAACCTCACAACCCCCCTGGGAGGCAGGGCGGATGGGACTACCCTGAACAAAACTAAAGAAAAATATAAAAAAAGCTCAAATAGGCTTAACTAAATATTATCAAAATAAACCAACCCTGACTAACTACCAGAATCAGGGCAGGCAGGGACTGTGACCGCCCTGCACCATCTACTGGAGACAGAGTAAGACTGAAGGGGCTGTGGCTGCCACAGGGTCAACCCGACAAGTTTTGCTCTGTCTCCATCTACTGGTGCGGAGTCACAACCCAGGTGTCTGGACTGATCCTGGTACGTACAGGGAACAGCCTCTGCCATCTGCTGGAGACAGAGAAATACTGACGAACAGCAGGTGGCACGGTTGCTTAGATATGGTGTCAGTGAGGTTTTTTTCTCTGTCTCCATCTGCTGATAGGGGGAGATGAACCTAGGTGTCTGGACTGATCCGGGTACATACAGGGAATGAAAGATGGGGTAGGATGAGGAGGGAACCAGACTCCTCTGGTTTTCAAACCCCCATCGACAAGGACCAAGCCAATATTGGACACTGACCCATACCTGCTCATCCCATTCAACCAGGGAGCCAATAAGGCAAACGTTGCAGGAGCCACACATCTCCAGATGTCCAAGATGCAGGTTTTATAATACCTCTACCATCTGCTGGAGACAGAATACTGAGCTGCTGCATGCTGCATAATACCCTACAAAACAAATTTCTCTGCCCCCAACTGCTAGTATAAGGAGTAAAACCCATGTGTTCTGGACTTGTCTAGTGGGACGATAACTGGTGAATAATGCTCTTGCCCCTAAATGGTAACAGGAATCACCCTCTGCACCTACAATCTGTCTCAGCATATCAAGTGAAAACACATGGTACATAATCCAATCAAATATTAGTGTGTACAGCATCAGATGTGGTTGCCAACAAAATTGCTTCAATGTTTTCCCAGCTTGTAACTTGTGAAAAATGTCTTTTTTTGCAAGGATACAAGTGATACTGGTTGAGGTCAAGAGATGCTGTTCACGGAGATGCTGAATTATATAACAAGTATGACAGATTTAAGAGCTTTCAAAGATTTCCATTACCTGAATGTTCAGTTTCTCAGCTTCCTTTGCCATTTTTATGGCTGCATCAAGTGCTGGGCTGTAATCCTTGTTTTTCACTTTTTTCTGCAATGGCAAAAACAAAAAGTGTGAGATTAATGAAGAAATTTTATTACCTGTTAATTTTCATTCCAGCAATTCTGCAACACCAAATCAGACAAGTGGGTTATGTCCTCCTACCAGCAGATGGAGGGAGAGCATATAGCTTGCCCTGTGACATCATCGCTACTTTCTAGAGGTGGTGCAGCACAGAGAAACCAGTATTCCTATGCAAAACACTACAAACAGATCATAAGCAAACATTCAACTTGTTAAAAAACTTTTTCATTGGGAGAGAAGATCCTCTCAGGGCAAACTATCTGTGCACACCCTGAAAGAAAAACAGTAACATGTCAGAAGAGTGAACAAGAGATAGCAGAGCAAGGCTACACCAGACTAACAGAGCCATATCTCTGAAGGCTAAGAAGAGGAATACTATCTCTCTGTAATAAATATGTATCAGACAGTCATTTGAAAATATTGCTTTTTTTCTTTTTTTTTTTAAAACTTTTTATTTAAGTTGGTCAGAACATACATTAAGCCCGACACAGCATAGCAAAATACAATGACAAGATCAAAATGAAATAAAAAACAGCCATGTAACAATAGGCATAGATAATTATTGTGCATTGAAGAATCTCCAATATGGGTCCCAGATTTTGTCATATAATTGTACATTATCCCGTAGCATAAACATAAGTTTTTCCAATAGAGCAATAGAATGAATCTGGGATCTCCACTCTACAAGAGTAGGGACAGACTTCCATCGCAAAGTAATGTTAAAGTGCGCAGCATGCAACGTGTTGTTCGAGCAATCTTTGGTATTTACCTAGCCTCTGATCTCGCCAAAGCCCTAAAAGACACAGCCCTGGGTTAACTGACAATGAGCAGCCTGCAATTTGCCCAATAAGACGCCCTACTCTCTGTCAGAAGAGAGAAATAAAAGGACACTCCCACCATACGTGCAGATATGAACCAGGTTAGCTGCACCTGCGCCAGCAGAAAGGAGAGGCACAGGTCGAGAACTTGGAGAAGAACAAGGGATGTCTATAGGTGCGCATAATCAGCCGAACCATCAACTCAGCCCTTTTAGCACAGATCGAGGATTTATGTGCCCTTTATCAAATCCCTCTCAAGTCCTGTGTGCTTATAGAGATCTTCAGATCCATTGTTCACTGCCTTTCCACCTTTAGGACAGGATGTTTGTCCAGGGTGGTCTGGCATATTGCACGATACAGAATAGAACAGGTCTTTCTCCTGACAAAGCCCTTAGTGAAGGCAAGTTCTAGAGGTGTAGTAGTAGACCAACGCCAATCTTTGTGCTCCCGTTGTGCCAGCTCCACCCGCAGACAGTCATAATAGGACTGAGAAGAGTCAGGAATCTCAAATTCATCCTGCAAATCTGAAAAAGAAAGAAGCCTTTCGTCATCGTATAGATGCCCTAGGCAACATAAATCAGCCTCCCACCATTACTTGGTAGCTAGGCTGAATGTATGAATGGATAACGCTGGATTTTTCCAGAGGGGAGTAAAGGCGAAGGGCCCCCAGCCCAAGATACCCAAGCCCCTGCACATTGCTTTCCATGTTTTAACTGTACAGGCAATAAGGAGGTAGGGGTGACCGGCTCTCCTGCCTTCTGGTGGCATTGGGGCGCAAGATAACAAAGACATAAAATCCAAGCCACAAGCCAAGGGCTGGGGAGAAGACTGATCTCCATACAGCCATGTGAAGATTCCAAAGAGGCGTGCTGCCCAAAAATAAGCCTTAAAGTCAAGAAAGGCCATCCTACCCCACTTCTTGGGCCTACATAAAGTTCGAAGACCAATCCTCTCTACTTTTCCATCCCATAGAAAATCCAAAAGAGCACTATTAAGAGAGGCGAAAAAACCCTGTGGAAAAAAACACGGAACATACTGGAATAGGTAAGAAAGGATAGGTAAAATATTAATTTTGATTACATTTATCCTGCCCCCCCCAAGGAAAGATAATGGCCCTGCCATTCCCTCAGATTCCACCTGATCTTGGTGACCACTGGGGCGTAGTTCAGCCTGTAGAGATTTCCCAGAGCACTAGGTATAGCAATGCCCAAATATTTAAGAGAGGTTGACATACGTTTGAAAGGAGTAAAACAAGCAGCAACCTACCCTACAACTCCCAATAGGGAAAATGACCTATTTATGGTAGTTGACTTTATATCCTGCCACCACACCAAATGCTGCCAACTTGGCCAGCAACACCAGATCTTCCCTACCGGGGTTAGATAAAAATAAGAGAACATCGTCCGCATAGAACAAGATTAAATGTCGGCGCGTCCCCGACCGGAAATCCACCAAGGTGGAGAGGTCCCATAACTGCGCTGCGAGAGGCTCTATGGCTAAGTTAAATAACAGAGGTGGTAGCGGGCATCCCTGTGAAGTAACTTTTTCAATAGAAAAATGAATAGACACTTGACGATTGATGAGAATACTAGCTTTCGGACAGTTATACAATGCCTGTACCCATCCGCAGAACAGGGCCGGGAACTTGTATTTCTCTAAAACTGGAAAAAGAAAAGGCCAGAGAAGACAGCCAAAGGCCTTCTCCGCATCCAAGCTAATCACTAATCCAGACGTCTTCTCCTTTTGGGCCAGGGCCATTATATCAAACAAGCGATGAGTGTTATTTACCGATGAGCGGCCACTAATGAAGCCCGTTTAATCAGACCCCAGCAATGATCCCATACAACACTCTAATTGAATCTGAAGAACTTTGGCTAAGATTTTGATGTCTGCATTCAGTAGGAAGATAGGTCTATAAGCTTCAGGTTGAAACAGATCCCATCCCTGCTTATGAAGCAAGATTATCATAGCGTCAAACAGATTTCCTGTGCAGTTTTGGATGGACCTGTAAATAATCAAAAACAAAGTTTAAGAGTTTTATCAACTCAAAGTGCTTATAAAATTCCACTGGGAAACCATCAGGGCCTGGACTTTTCCTCCCTGGGAGACGTGAGATTGCATCTTGTATCTCCAAAGTTGATAGAGGAGCCATCAGCCTCTCTTTCTGGGAGTCAGAGATAGCAACCGAACCTCAGCTAGGTAATTTTCAATCGCTTTATCCGAAACAGAGCCATCAGCCGGATATAGCTGATGGAAAAATTCCTTAAATTGATCATTAATTGCTTCCTTACAGTGGGCCAAGGAGCCATCGGCCTTGCGGACCCGGGTTCAACGTCCTTTGCGACCAATGCGTCAACAACCTGGCCAACATAGCCCTGGACTTATTGCCAAACTCGTATACTCGCTGTTTTGAATACCGAAGAACCTGTTCCACGCCTTCCAGCTGCAACCCCTGGAGCAATGCTCTGCATTTCTCCAGTGCCTTATAGATGTGGTAAGAACCAGTACATTTATGCACCTTCTCCAGCAGTCCGATTTGAGCCTCCAGGAACTGCTTACGGCATTCGTATTCCTTCTTCCGATGAGAAGTGAAGCGTAAAACAGTTTTAAGCGTCTCCCATAAAAGAACTGGAGAGTAATCCTCAGTACTGTGAACCTCGAAAAACTCGTGTACAAAACTCCGGATCATATCACAGAAGGGCGATGAACGCAGGAGGGAAGCATTAAATCTTCAACCCCGTCCCGTGGCAGGCCCACTTGTGGTGCTCAACGGCAGCAAAATAGGGCAATGATCTGAAAGGGTGCCTGGCCAAATATCTGCCAACCCCATCCTAAATAATAGCAGACGAGAACATAGAAAAAAGTCAATCCAGCTGTAAGACTGATAGCGGGTTGAGTAGCAGGTATAATCTCTGCCCGATGGGTTTTGCTCCCTCCAAACATAAGAAAATTATTCCTTACCTGCTAATTTTCGTTCCTGTAGTACCACGGATCCAAGGCCACCTTCACAGAAGCTTTCTTCCTCACAGTTGCAGTCCTGGTCTCAGTTCTTTCTGGGGCGCAGACCAGCCCGAGATGGCTTCTCCCAAGGGGCCCCCTCCAAGCCAGCCCAATGAAGCCTTGCCGATCCACTCCTCAACTCTCAGGATAGGGGGACGTCTTTCCCTCTTCTTCGGGGAGTGTGTCAAAATTACTTCGGACAAATGGGTCCTGGATATTCTACAGCACAGCTACGCTTTAGACTTTGTTTGCCCCTTAAGAGACAGATTTCTCTTTTCTTCCTGTGGAACCCTGCAGAAACAATATATAGTTCGACAAACACTAGACCGCCTCCTGGACCTAGGGACCATCCTCCTGAACAAGGATTAGGCCATTCCATCTACTTCGTAGTCCCCAAAAAGGAGGGTGCATTCCGGCCAATCCTGGATCTCAAGATGGTCAACAAGGCCCTCAAAATCCCACACTTCAGGATGGAAACATTGCGATCCATGATAGCAGCGGTTCATCGCGGAGAATTCTTAGCCTCTTTGGATCTCACGGAGGCTTACCTTCACATTCCTATCCTGAAGCAGCATCAACGCTTCCTTCGGTTCAAGATACTTGGACAACATTTTCAATTTCAGGCCTTACCGTTCGGTCTGGCCCTACGAAGAGAAGGGATTCTGGTCCATCCCTATCTGGACGACTGGCTCATCCAAGCAAAGACCCTGGATCTTTGTCATCGGGCACTCAACAGAGTCTTGCACCTCCTGCACTCTCTGGGATGGGTCAATAACTTTGCCAAAAGCAGCCTTTCGCCCTCTCAGTCGATCGATTTTTTGGGAGCTCACTTCGATACCAGCGTGGGCAAGGTCTTCCTCCATCACGATCGTGCTCAGTCTCTTATCTCTCAGGTACAGCAATTCCGCTGTCTCCCTCTCCCCACAGCATGGGATTATCTTCAGGTCCTGGGCTCGATGGCTTCTACTATAGATCTATTTCCTTGGGCCTTTGCACATATGAGACCGTTGCAGAGAGCATTGCTCTCCCGCTGGAAGCCTGTCTCTCAAGAGTTCCAAGCCCTCCTGCCCCTATCGGAGGTTGCCAAGGACAGCCTAAGCTGGTGGCTCTGTCTGGACCACTTGCTCCTGGGAGTGGACTTACAGATCCCTCAGTGGGTGATCACCACCACAGATGCCAGTCTCTCCGGCTGGGGAGCGGTGTGTCAATCGCAGTCTGCTCAGGGGCAATGGTCGTCAGTGCAGGAAACATGGCCAATCAACCGTCTGGAGACCAGAGCGGTTCGTCTCTCATTGAAGCACTTCCTTCCTCTGGTTCATAACAGAGCGGTAAGGATCCTCTCCAACAATGCCACTACAGTAGCGTACATCAATCGTCAAGGGGGAACAAAGAGCCTACATGTCTCTCGGGAGATGGACAAGTTAATGGCTTGGGCGGAGCTCCATCTCTCCCACCTGGCGGTCTCCCACATAGCAGGAGTCGACAATGTTCAGGCGGACTTTTTAAGCCGCCAGCACATAGATCCCGGGGAATGGGAACTCTCCGCTGAAGCGATGTCATTCCTCGTCAGACGATGGGGGTCCCCCCATCTGGACCTGATGGCCACTCAGCGGAATGCGAAGCCTCCGTACTTCTTCAGTCGCAGAAGGGAACATGGCGCAGAAGGCGTAGATGCCCTAGTCCTCCCATGGCCGACATTTCCTGCTCTATGTGTTTCCACCATGGCCCCTGGTGGGCAAAGTGCTTCGACGGATAGAAATTCACCAGGGGCTAATAATCCTGGTAGCATCGGAGTGGCCCCGAAAACCATGGTTCGTGGACCTCTTCGCCTGGGACATCTGCAGAATCTGCTGCGTCAGGGTCCTCTATTTTTCGACTGGGCAGATTGCTTCTGTCTTGCGGCCTGGCTTTTGAGAGGCGCAGATTACAAAGACAGGGCTACCCGGAGCAGGTTATCTCGACACTCTTGAGGGCCAGGAAGACGTCCACTTCCATTTCCTATGTCAGGGTCTGGAAAGTTTTCGAAGTCTGGTGTGATTCCATCCAGATATCGCCTCATCACGCTTCTGTAGTCCAGATCCTCTCCTTTCTGCAGCGAGGCCTTGAGAAGAACATAAGAACATAAGAAGAACATAAGAAAATGCCATACTGGGTCAGACCAAGGGTCCATCAAGCCCAGCATCCTGTTTCCAACAGTGGCCAATCCAGGACATAAGAACCTGGCAAGTACCCAAAAACTAAGTCTATTTCATGTAACCATTGCTAATGGCAGTGGCTATTCTCTAAGTGAACTTAATAGCAGGTAATGGACTTCTCCTCCAAGAACTTATCCAATCCTTTTTTAAACACAGCTATACTAACTGCACGAACCACATTCTCTGGCAACAAATTCCAGAGTTTAATTGTGCGTTGAGTAAAAAAGAACTTTCTCCGATTAGTTTTAAATGTGCCCCATGCTAACTTCATGGAGTGTCCCCTAGTCCTTCTACTATCCGAAAGAGTAAATAACCGATTCACATCTACCCGTTCTAGACCTCTCATGATTTTAAACACCTCTATCATATCCCCCCTCAGTCGTCTCTTCTCCAAGCTGAAAAGTCCTAACCTCTTTAGTCTTTCCTCATAGGGGAGTTGTTCCATTCCCCTTATCATTTTGGTAGCCCTTCTCTGTACCTTCTCCATCGCAATTATATCTTTTTTGAGATGCGGCGACCAGAATTGTACACAGTATTCAAGGTGCGGTCTCACCATGGAGCGATACAGAGGCATTATGACATTTTCCGTTTTATTCATCATTCCTTTTCTAATAATTCCCAACATTCTGTTTGCTTTTTTGACTGCCGCAGCACACTGAACCGACGATTTCAATGTGTTATCCACTATGACACCTAGATCTCTTTCTTGGGTTGTAGCACCTAATATGGAACCCAACATCGTGTAATTATAGCATGGGTTATTTTTCCCTATATGCATCACCTTGCACTTATCCACATTAAATTTCATCTGCCATTTGGATGCCCAATTTTCCAGTCTCACAAGGTCTTCCTGCAATTTATCACAATCTGCTTGTGATTTAACTACTCTGCACAATTTTGTGTCATCTGCAAATTTGATTATCTCACTCGTCGTATTTCTTTCCAGATCATTTATAAATATATTGAACAGTAAGGGTCCCAACACAGAACCCTGAGGTACTCCACTGTCCACTCCCTTCCACTGAGAAAATTGCCCATTTAATCCTACTCTCTGTTTCCTGTCTTTTAGCCAGTTTGCAATCCACGAAAGTACATCGCCACCTATCCCATGACTTTTTACTTTTCCTAGAAGCCTCTCATGAGGAACTTTGTCAAACGCCTTCTGAAAATCCAAGTATACTATATCTACCGGTTCACCTTTATCCACATGTTTATTAACTCCTTCAAAAAAGTGAAGCAGATTTGTGAGGCAAGACTTGCCCTGGGTAAAGCCATGCTGACTTTGTTCCATTAAACCATGTCTTTCTATATGTTCTGTGATTTTGATGTTTATAACACTTTCCACTATTTTTCCTGGCACTGAAGTCAGGCTAACCGGTCTGTAGTTTCCCGGATCGCCCCTGGAGCCCTTTTTAAATATTGGGGTTACATTTGCTATCCTCCAGTCTTCAGGTACAATGGATGATTTTAATGATAAGTTACAAATTTTTACTAATAGGTCTGAAATTTCATTTTTTAGTTCCTTCAGAACTCTGGGGTGTATACCATCCGGTCCAGGTGATTTACTACTCTTCAGTTTGTCAATCAGGCCTACCACATCTTCTAGGTTCACCGTGATTTGATTCAGTCCATCTGAATCATTACCCATGAAAACCTTCTCCATTACGGGTACCTCCCCAACATCCTCTTCAGTAAACACCGAAGCAAAGAAATCATTTAATCTTTCCGCGATGGCCTTATCTTCTCTAAGTGCCCCTTTAACCCCTCGATCATCTAACGGTCCAACTGACTCCCTCACAGGCTTTCTGCTTCGGATATATTTAAAAAAGTTTTTACTGTGAGTTTTTGCCTCTACAGCCAACTTCTTTTCAAATTCTCTCTTAGCCTGTCTTATCAATGTCTTACATTTAACTTGCCAATGTTTATGCTTTATCCTATTTTCTTCTGTTGGATCCTTCTTCCAATTTTTGAATGAAGATCTTTTGGCTAAAATAGCTTCTTTCACCTCCCCTTTTAACCATGCCGGTAATCGTTTTGCCTTCTTTCCACCTTTCTTAATGTGTGGAATACATCTGGACTGTGCTTCTAGAATGGTATTTTTTAACAATGACCACGCCTCTTGGACATTTTTTACTTTTGTAGCTGCTCCTTTCAGTTTTTTTCTAACAATTTTTCTCATTTTATCAAAGTTTCCCTTTTGAAAGTTTAGCACGAGAGCCTTGGATTTGCACACTGTTCCTTTTCCAGTCATTAAATCAAATTTGATCATATTATGATCACTATTGCCAAGTGGCCCCACCACCGTTACCTCTCTCACCAAGTCCTGTGCTCCACTGAGAATTAGATCTAAAATTGCTCCCTCTCTCGTCGGTTCCTGAACCAATTGCTCCATAAAGCTATCATTTATTCCATCCAGGAACGTTATCTCTCTAGCGTGACCCGATGATACATTTACCCAGTCTATATTGGGGTAATTGAAGTCTCCCATTATTACTGCACTACCAATTTGGTTAGCTTCCCTAATTTCTCTTAGCATTTCACTGTCCATCTCACCATCTTGACCAGGTGGACGGTAGTATACCCCTATCACTGTAGTCTTCCCTGATACACAAGGGATTTCTACCCATAAAGATTCAATTTTGTATTTAGTCTCATGCAGGATGTTTATCCTGTTAGACTCTATGCCATCCTGGACATAAAGCGCCACACCTCCTCCCGACTGCTCCTCTCTGTCATTGCGATATAATTTGTACCCCGGTATAGCACTGTCCCATTGGTTATCCTCTTTCCACCATGTCTCTGAGATGCCAATTAAGTCTATGTCATCATTTACTGCTATACATTCTAGTTCTCCCATCTTACTTCTTAGACTTCTGGCATTAGCATACAAACATTTCAAAGTTTGTTTTTTGATTGTATTTTTATTCTGCTTTTTAATTGATAGGGATAAGTTAGAATTTTTTAGCTCAGGTGAATTTTTAGTTACAGGCACTTGGACTGCTTTTCTTATTATTGGAACCTCACTGTCGGGATGCCCTAATTCTAATGCATCATTAGTATCCTTTAAAGATACATCTCTCCGAACCATGCGCTGCTGAGCGACTGTCGGCTTTCCCCTTTGTTCTAGTTTAAAAGCTGCTCTATCTCCTTTTTAAAGGTTTGCGCCAGCAGTCTGGTTCCACCCTGGTTAAGGTGGAGCCCATCCCTTCGGAAGAGACTCCCCCTTCCCCAAAAGGTTCCCCAGTTCCTAACAAAACTGAATCCCTCTTCCTTGCACCATCGTCTCATCCACGCATTGAGACTCCGGAGCTCTGCCTGCCTCTGGTGACCTGCGCGTGGAACAGGGAGCATTTCAGAGAATGCTACCCTGGAGGTTCTGGATTTAATCTTTCTACCTAAGAGCCTAAATTTGGCTTCCAGAATTCCCTGAGGATTCAGGTGGCCACCCTTGGTTCTCTCATCCGTCGCCTGGACGGGGCTCCTCTTTCCTCGCATCCGGACATAGTCCGCTTTTTAAGGGGAGTGAAGCACCTACATCCACTGCTTCGCCGCTTATGTCCCTCCTGGAGCTTAAATTTGGTTCTTCGGATCTTGGGCGGGCCGCCCTTCGAGCCGTTGCGCAGAGCTACACGCAAACATTTAACGCTTAAGACTGTCTTCTTGGTGTCTATATGTTCTGCCCGCAGGATCTCGGAGATCCAAGCGCTGTCGTGCAGAGAACCCTTCCTCCGCTTCTCAGACTCGGGAGTATCCTTGAGTATAGTGCCCTCTTTTCTGCCGAAGGTGGTCTCAGCCTTTCATCTGAACCAATCAGTGGAGCTTCCATCCTTCCCTGACGAGGATTCCAAGGAACTTTGACAGCTTGATGTTAAGCGAGCTCTTCTGCGCTACTTGGAAGTTACCAATGACTTCCGACGGTCCCAGGAAGGGGAATGCGGCTTCCAAAACTACTATTGCTCGCTGGCTGAAGGCAGCCATCTCTGCAGCATATATTGGTGCCGGGAAGCCACCTCCGGAGGGCATTAAGGCTCACTCCCTTCGGGCTCAAGCGGTCTCTCCACAGGCGATTTGCAGGGCGGCTACCTGGAAGTCGTTGCATACTTTTGCCCGTCTTTATCGTTTGAATCTCCAACCTCCGGGTTTTGTCTCGTTTGGCACTCAGGTCATTCGAGCAGGGCTATCCGGGGCCCACCCTACATAGGGAAGCTTTGGTACTGTCTGGACTGATCCAGGTACGTACAGGGAAAATAAAATTATTCCTTACCTGCTAATTTTCGTTCCTGTAGTACCATGGATCAGTCCAGAAGCCCACCCTCTTGATCTTAAACTCAAGTTTTCGTACATTTTGTACATGTTTACAGTTGTTTGTTTGATTTTCCATGATCCATCCTCCGTTTTTCCTCTGGCTTTGATATTCTTAATACTGAAGGGACGCAGAGGGCGCACCTGTGTCTGGGAGAGCACCCTTCAAGTTTTCCTCTGACTCCCTCTGCTGGAACAGGGATACAACCCATTGTCTGGACTGATCCGAGTACGTATAGGGAACCACCAAATCTAAGCACGTCATCATGGCCTTTAAAGAATCCACAATGCCTCCAGGCTGGCTGCCCACGGTCCTGTCAAGGCCAGGATCTAGGCCAACATTCCAATCCCCACCCAAAATAAGGGTGGAGGAAGAAAAGATGTTTATCTGCTCGCACAGCTGCAAATAAAATTTCTGCTGGCCTACATTAGGGCCACAGACGTTTATTAAAGTAAAGTGCTCCCCATTTAAGAGCATTCCAGGAAGACAAATCGTCTTTCAAGATCTTTTTGCACCTTGCAGCCCTCTATGAATTAAGAATCACACACCCCTACATTTGAAATTATAGGAGGAGTATTCTGCTCGGCCAACCCAGTCCCTAATTAATTTAGCAGGCTTGATGCCTGTTAAGTGGGTTTCTTGAAGAAAGACCACCTGTGCCCCCTTGTTAAGATAATCCAAAATACACCTGCCCTTGACTGGAGATCCTATGCCCTGCACATTGGGAGAGAGAAAATTTAAAAACAAGTTGGCCATTGTCCATAAAAACACAAAATGCGTGCCCAAAACCAAAGGGATAGCAAAAGAAAAGCATGGCTTCAATGCAGAACCGACGATTTTGTAATAAGAGCACTCCCCAAACAAACCACAAAACCTCACCAATCAGCTCAATCCTCCCATCAACCACAACACCCCCCCCCCGAACCCCAAAGAACATAACATCTCAAAGCCCAGAGCAAGCTATCCAAGGGATGAACCATAAACACCCCAGTCCTACCCCCAGCTCAACATGGAACACCCAAGGCAGATGAAGGGATATCCAAATCAGAATAGTCATCCAAAACTGCAATCCCGCAAGGTACCAGCCCCACTTCATCACCCCAGACAAATCAACCCAAACCAGATAGGTCTCTGTGATATATTGAGGAGAGAATAGCTGTTCCAGTCCATGACTTGATCAATGCAGATGCATAAAAGTTTCCGTCACAAACTAAGGACAGCACTCTATAGAGGTAGAAGGTGTTCTAGTAAACAGTCGCCCAGCACAAACGATGTGCACTTCACCATTGCCGCTCCAAGAGGATAGAAGTATCTGGATAAAGCTGAATAAGGAAAAAAGGCTTCCCGCAAATATTTATTTATTTGTTTTTATACACCAGTGTTCGATTTACATATCACATCGATTTACAAACAATTTGAGAGGTGCAGGAAGGGAGTCCCTTCCTTTAGAAAGGTGCAGTGAATGATTAGAGAAATATCCAGTAGGCTAACTCCCACAGCAACCCACGCCTAGAAACACCCATAAAATCTCCCCCCACCCTGCCCCGAGCCCCACAACTGAGATAATTAATGAGCCCAAAACTATGAATGAATAAGCACATGGGCCCCAGTAAACAAGCAGGGCCATCACAGCTCTAGTAGCGGCCCAGAAACAGGAACGGGGAACCAGTCAAACTAGTAGTGTATTTAAAACAAGAAATACAGCAAGAGAAAAAGTATCTATAATGAAGGAGAACTTCAAGACGCTCCAACTGCTGCTGCCGCTCCAGCCCTCCTGCGCTTTTGGGTCAATGCTTGGGCCTCCTGCAAGTTGCAAATCTCTGATTTGCCAGCATGGTACATCCTAAAACGAGCCAGGTAAAGCATGGCATTCTTCACCCCCAGATTGCGTAGCTCACGTTTAACCTCCACGTACGCCACTCTGCGGTGCTGTACCTCCGCAGAATAATCTTGAAAAACGAATATGCGATGGCCCTGATATTTAATTTCTTTCACCTTTCGGCCAGCATCTAGGAGGTGGTATTTCTCTTGGAAATTGTGCACCCGGACAATCACAGCCCACGGCCACTCATTAGCTTTCGGGACAGGTGTCAAGGCCCTATGGGCCTGATCCAACTTGACACACCTTATTCACAATGGGTTCCAGTTTGGCATCTAGACTGGAGTGGATTTTGGTGCCGAGCTGGTTCATGGCCATTTTGACTGCCTCCACCAGGTCCGCGGGAAGAGGGCCGTTGTCCATGTTTTCTTCATCAGAGGCCTACTCTTCACTGCAGGCCGCCTGAACGAGTGCAGCTTTTCTGCAGGTTTGCTTAGCATGAACCATTTGATCTCCCCACAGCATAGGCAGGGAGTTTTTGGCTGCCTTGTCCATCATTCTGATCATGGTTTCGGCCAGGAGAATCGAGGGAGGAGGTTGTAAAAGGCTCGCGGGGCTGGAAGCTGCATCCATTCAACAGCACAGCATCACGTGACCCTTCTTTTCTCTTCTTACAGCCCAACATGCTGGAAGAGTCCTGGACTGGTATAGCAGGATTCATGCACAGAAAATTAACAGGCAATAACATTTTTTGTTTCATTTCATCCTGTTACACCAGTCCATATGAGTAGGAAGTACCAAAGACCAAGTATTTCAGGAGGAAGGCAGTAAGATCTACTCTAAGAATGCCTGTTCCAAAGGCTGTGGCTTCCTGAGCAAGAACTTCTAATCTTTAATGCTTAACAAAAGAAAAGGAAAGGACCGGCCTGACATCATTGCGCAGGCTTTCCCCCGGCAGACAGTTGGGAAACTCCAGGTCTGTCAAAACGCCGGCCTCGAGAGGTCTGGGACCAAGACTGCTGGTGCGTTGGTGCGGGACGAAAGGAAGAAGTGTTGGGACGAATCGGGCGAGACTTGCGAGCCCCTTGAAATCGAGATTGCGCCGAGAAGGACCCCCTGGATCACGTCCTGTCCTCCGGCAGGCGATGAACCTTATTCTCACCCAGTGACTGAATCATATCCTCCAATTCCTTCCCAAAAAGAAGCTTCCCTTTAAAAGGCAAGGAACCTAAACGGGATTTGGATGCCCCATCCGCTGCCCAATTCCACAACCACAACAGCCGGCGAGCTGAAACCGCCGAGAGCATGGAGCGAGCGGAAGTGCGCAGAAGATCATGAAGGGCATCAGCACTATAGGCCACCACCACTTCGCGACGGCCCGCCTGTTTCGCTTCATCTTCTGAAAGGCCCTCATTGGCTAACAATTGTTGCACCCAGCGAAGCCCCGCTCTCAGGGCAAAATTACTACACATCGCCGCCCGAACCCCTAGGGCAGAGACTTCAAAAATCTTCTTAAGCTGCACTTCTAACTTCCGATCTTGAAGGTCCTTAAGTGCCGTAGCCCCTGTAACCGGAATGGTCGTCCGTTTTGTCACTGCCGAAACCGCAGAATCCACCTTCGGAACCCGAAGTATATCTAAAGTATCCTCTGGAAGAGGATACAGCTTATCTATAGCCTTCGAAACCTTCAATCCCAGATCTGGGGTATCCCATTCACGAAAAAATTAATCGGTAGCCGAAAAATGAAAAGGAAAGGCTGAAGGAGGACCACTCAGGCCCAATAATACTGGGTCCATGGAACCCAAGCAAGATTCCTCCGGTGGAGCCGCAATCCCTAACTCCTCCAGGATAGCTGGAATTAGCGGACCCAGTTCCTCCCTCTGGAACAGGCGAACCACCTTAGGATCGTCACCCTCAGTGACCTGACTCTGTCATGCAGAGCCTTGAGCGTGGTCACTGACTCCTTCAACCCCCCGCGGGGGAAGAGCACTCTCCTCTGGATCCTCCGGATCTGTGGACTCCAAAACCAAGTCCGAATCCTCCCGGGGGGGGGGGGGGGGGTGCGCATGGCCCGTAATGGCCATTGCGCTTTGGGAAATTTCTCGGGATCCAGGGTCTGGTTTTGCCTTTTAGGTGGGGGGGGGGGGGGGGGGGGGCCTCGAATCCCCCTGACTTAGGAGCCTGTCTCTTTAAGGCCTTGCGAGCCTTAAAAGCCCTGTGCATAGCCAAAATGAAATCTGAGGAAAAAGGAGACGAAGAATCTTCAGAATCCGTGCCAACATCGCCATCCAACCCTCCCCCTGCAGCTGCTGCCAGTGGCTCGATCCTTGCAGCCGACTGCTGTGGGGAGAGGGGGGGCGGTAAATCAGCGTCCTCTTCTGCGATCGGAGCCGCGATTGAAGCGGCTCCCAAAATGGCGGCGTTTCCCGCGCTCACCGGCCCCGATCTGCGAGAGGAGGCAGGCAGGTCCCCGATGGCAATCGCCAGGGAGCTGCGCCTCACAAGAACCCCCCTGACCGGCCGCGACGTTCCTTCGCCCCCGGGGATGCAGGCCGAGCAAAGCCCATCCCGCGAGAGGCGCACGCAATCCGCCCCACACGTGATGCAGGCCGGACCGTATGGCATCGAGTCGCCGGGTCGACAGAAAAAAAAACTAAGAAAAGAAAGAAAATACCCCCAGAGTGCCGCCGCAAGAAGGGAGAAACCGTGAAAAAATCAAGCCTTTTTTTTTTTTTTTTTACAGAAAAAAGGAACGCCATCTGACCTGCTCCGCTGTCCTGAGTCCTGAAGTGGTCTGATTGGGGTGAGTGATCCGGACTCTCCGGTATCACCCCAAGCTGGGCTGCCTACTAGGCACAGTTAGGGCCCTCGACCCTGAGCCACAGCCGCCTGCAGAACCAGGGGGGATGGTCCCCTCAGGACCTGCCAACCCCCTGGGAGGCAAAGACCTACAAGCGGGAGCCCGACTTACTTCAGTAAGCTTTTGGTCTTTTTTTTTTTTTTTTTTTACTAAAAGAACTTAATTCAAAATTAGCAATCAAACCAAAAAGAAACTAGCTAACTCCCTTTTTTTTTTTAAATCAGACTGTGAGTGGAGCCCCCGGACCATCTGCTGGAGACAGAGAAATACTGAGGGATTGCAGGAGGCACGGTAGGCTATATGGCAGTGTCAGTTAAACATCTGCTGGAAGGAAGGCATAAACCCAGGAGTCTGGACTGATCTGGGTACATACAGGGAAACTGAGATTAATGACAGAGTACCCAAGGCAACCTTAATGGTGAGAGCACAGAAATGTCATATTTGTAGACGGAGGTTTCAAACTCATCCCTGCCACCAGTCCATGTGACCCAGTACCGCCTCCAAAGCTAAAGAGTGTGAGTGACCAAGCTAGGATTAGAACTAACTCACAAGGAGATAAAGCAATTGCCTCAAAGTCACACAGTCAGTCTGTAGCAGGAAAGACTTTGTGTCTTATGTTCAAATTGTTTTTATTGTGTATGTAAATTGTAAACCGCCTAGACGGACACGTAAGTGACCCCATGTGCGGTATATAAAAAACTTTTAAATAAATAAATAAATAAATAAGACTCAAATTCATATTCCTGAGTTTGTCCCAACTCAGTATACTGATACTAGGGCACACCCATTCCCATACACCTCACATCAACAACTGAATTATATTACAGCATAGTAAGAAACTTCCTTGCTCTTCTACCTGCCCCCCTCCAACTTCATCATGGGCAAGGGTTTCATAGCTCAAGGAAACAAACATACTCACCAACCCAGTGTCATCTGTGGACATCTCATTAAAGTTCTTCAGCATGGAGGTAGGGATCCATGCACGGGACACACAATCCCCAAGGAAGGTGATGTGGTATTTGGACTGAAAGTGAAAAACAGTACTGAGAAATTAATGAAACGAGTTAGGAACGGGAGAGCATCCCTTCTGGACTGTTGTCACAAAGTAGAAAAGAAAATTGGTTCTTACCTGCTAATTTTCATTCCTGTAGTACCCCGGATCAGTCCAGGCTGTGGGTTATGCCTCTCTTCCAGCAGATGGAGACAGAGAAAAACTTGAAGGGCACCCTCTCTTAACCTGGTGTGCCATCTGCATCCCTTCAGTGTATAGATTATCAAAGCAGAATAACAGTTAACCACATGAACAACGAATCAAGCAATAATAATAATAATTATTATTATTTTTATATACCGACATTCGATCTCAATTGAGATATCACACCGGTTTACATTCAGGTACTGTAGGTGGCACACCAGGTTAAGGGCACCCTCTCTTAACCTGGTGTGCCACCTGCATCCCTTCAGTGTATAGATTATCAAAGCAGAATAACAGTTAACCACATGAACAACGAATCAAGCAATAATAATAATAATTATTATTATTTTTATATACCGACATTCGATCTCAATTGAGATATCACACCGGTTTACATTCAGGTACTGTAGGTATTTCTCTATCCCCAGAGGGCTTACAATCTAAGTTTTGTACCTGAGGTAATGGAGGGTAAAGTGACTTGCCCAAGGTCACAAGGAGCAACAGCAGGACTTGTCCACTGCTCTAACCACTAGGCTATTCCTCCTCCCTAATAGAACTTGAACTATAGAAAAATTGAAAACAACCTGTAGCATTCCTTCTTAGTGATCTGCATTAAAACGGAATATGAGCACGGACTCTTGAAATACCCACTCCCAGGGCGGGCGTCTGGACTGATCCGTGATACTACAGGAACAAAAATTAGCAAGTAAGAACCAATTTTCTTTTCCCTGTACATACCCGGATCAGTCCAGACTGTGGGATGTACCAAAGCTTCCCTATACTGGGTGGGACGTTGAGAGTCCCGCGCGAAGGACCCAACTGCCAAAACTGCAGATATCTGGAGCCTGAACGTGCAAGCAGTAGTGACGAGCAAATGTATGGAGCATCTTCCATATAACCGCTCTACAAATTTCTTGCAGCGAAACCAACTGGCATTCAGCCCAAGAAGCCGCCAGTGAGCGAATGGAATGGGCTTTCAATCCCTCAGGAATGGGACGCCCTTTACAAATGTAAGCGGACGAAATAGCCTCTTTCAACTTTCGCGCAATCATTGACTAAGATGCTTTCTGTCCTCTTTTGGGACCGCTCCACAGGACAAATAAATGATCTGAAACACTGAAAGGATTCATGACTTCCAAATAGAATAAAGATCGCCGGACACCCAAGCAACAAAGTTCTCTCGCATGTGGGACGTTGGCCGATAAATTAGGAAAAGCCGGGAGCTCTTCTGATTGACTTAAATGAAAGGTTGAGACCACCTTTGGCAAAAAGGAAGGAACTGTTTGAAGAGAGCTCCCGAATCCGAAATTCTCAAAAAGAGTTTCCTACAAGAGAGGGCCTGTAGTTCAGATATTCTGCGAGCTGAGCAGATAGCCACCAAAAACACCGTTTTCAAGGTGAGGTCTTTTAATGACGCCTTCTTAAGGGGTTCAAACGGCGGATCGCCAAAACGCGAAGTACCAAATCAAGACGGACATACAGGACGGACGGGAGGAATCAAATGTCTTACCCCTCTGAGGAAACGCACTACATCCGGATGCGACGCTACTGAGCAGCCAACAAGAGCGCCTAGGGCCACCACTTGTACCCGGAGGAATTAAAAGACAAGCCCTTGGATAAGCCATTTTGCAAAAAGGCCAAAATATGAACAATAGAAGCTTGCCTGGGAAGAATGCTTCGTTCGCGACACCACTCCTCGAAAACGCTCCACACCTTGTCATATGATAGCGAGGTAGACTTTTTTCTGGCTTGCAGAAGCATAGTAATTACTTCCTCCGAGTACCCTTTCTTCCTCAGTCTCCGCCTTTCAAAAGCCAGGCCGCTAGACAAAAGCGATCTGCCTGGTTGAAAAATATAGGGCCTTGACGAAGGAGATGCGGAAGATTTCCGAGTCGTAGGGGCCCGTCCACCGCTAGATTGACCAGATTTGCGAACCATGGCCATCGGGGCCATTCCGGAGCTATCAGAATCATGGTCCCTCGGTGAATTTTTATCCTGCGCAGAACTTTGCCCACTAGTGGCCAAGGAGTAAACACGTATAGGAGAACTGAGATTGGCCAGGGGAGTACCAGCGCATCGACTCCATCTGCGCCGTGATCTCTTCTGCAACTGAAGAAGCGAGGGGCCTTGGCATTGTCTCGCATCGCCATCAAGTCCATGTGAGGTGTGCCCCACCTGCTGGAAATTAGACCCACGGCCCGGTCCGAAAGTTCCCACTTTCCTGGATCTATGCGCTTCTGACTCAGGAAATCCGCCTGTATGTTGTCCTTCCCTGCGATGTGGGATGCCGCTAGCAGCGCAAGGTGTTTTTTCTCCCCAAGTCATGAGTTGTTCCGCCTCGTCGGCTACAGCTTGACTCTTGGTGCCTCCTTGACGGTTGATTTGGCTACCATCGTCGCATTGTCGGACAGAACCCGGACTGTCTGATTGCGGAGGCACAGGAGAAAGTGTTGCAAAGCCAGTCGAACTGCTTTGGTTTCCAGATGATTGATCGACCAGCTGGACTCCTCCGGGGACCAGCGGCCCTGGACTGAATGGGACTGACAGCTCCTCGGGACTTCGAGGTCCACCCCTCGAGACAGATTGTGTGGGCACAGCCACCACCCAAGACTGGACCTGGCGTGATCAGTGAGTGGTAAAGGGCACTGGAACTCCTCCGACTTGGGGTCCCAACGGAAAAGCAGCACTCGTAATGGTCTCATATGAGCAAAGGCCCAGGGGACCACCTCCAGAGTGGATGCCATGGACCGAGGACCTGTAAATAGTCCCAGGCTTTGGGAGGCTGGAGCGACAGCAAGCGCTGAACTTGCTCCATCAACTTGTTTTGTCTGTCTGGGGGGAGGAAGACCCTCCCCACACTAGTATCAAAGCGGGCGCCCAGGAAGTCCATTGTCTGAGAAGGGACAAAATCGCTTTTGGCCTGATTGATCACCCAACCGAGCGATTCCAAGAGCCCAACAACCTGGCTGATAGCTTCTATACACAGATCCTTGGACTTCGCCCTGATGAGCCAGTCGTCTAGGTAGGGATGAATTAGAAGGCCTTGCTTCCTCAGGGCTGCTGCCACAACCACCATAACCTTGGTGAATGTGCGAGGGGCCGTAGCCAGACCGAACAGCAGTGTGCAGAACTGGAAATGCATTCCTAGTTGTTGCGTCCGTCGGTCTTCGACTGCTTTGCCCCACCTACCTCTCTCTACTTTCGGCTCCTCCCGCTCACCTTGGACTGATGGCCGCCGCTGTGTCTGCTTGACGCCCTCTCCGGCATCCCCAGACTGGCTTTGGTGCTGCCTCCCGCCATTCTCCTTCAAGGTACCTCTAGGGGGCGTGTGCGCACGCCGCCCTCATCTTTAACTCTACGTTGGCACGAACCTCAGGGGCGTCCCCCTGTTCTGATGTCACGACTTCCAGGTATATCTGCCTACAGTATTTGCTAGCTTGTTGCGTTAGCAACAGGATTCGTACGGATGGGATTCGCTCTCTGTTCCTAAGCTACTCTGCCACTCCAGCGCTATCTGGAACTCTTACTACCCTTCGGGGTCTCTAACGGGGTACCTGCTCCTCAGGGGCCTCTCTGCTTTTTTCAGGTGCTATCAGGAAACCGGTACTCGCTCCTCAAGGGCCCATGTTCCCTGTGTCGCTGCCTGCAACCTCTATCCTTCTACTTGGAAGAACTAACTTAGTTATCATCAGTGAGTACAGAAATCATCTCTCTCCACAGTACTGCTTCACTGGAATCAGGTACTCGCTCCTCGAGGGCCCATGTTCCCTGTGTCGCTGCCTGCAACCTCTATCCTTCTACTTGGAAGAACTAACTTAGTTATCATCAGTGAGTACAGAAATCATCTCTCTCCACAGTACTGCTTTACTGGAATCAGGTACTCGCTCCTCGAGGGCCTGCTCTCTGCTCCGGTGCCAGACCTCTTGTCTAGTGGAATCTCTGTTACTGCTAAGTGAGTACAACGCTACCGAGTCTCTCTGCTCTAAGGGATCAGGTACTCGCTCCTCGAGGGCCTGCTCTCCCTGTCTCGGAGCTTCTCCTATTTCTACATTGGGACTCTGAATGTTAATCTTATTGTGAGCTCATAACTCTCAGTCTCTTCCCACTACAGCACTGCCTTACAGAGGATCTGCTGTTCCAGCGTTTTGTGTGAGACGCGTCCAGCCGGGCTCTACAACCACTACTCACTACTGCCACCTCTGGTAGTCATTCACACTGTTTAATAAAAGATTCAAATCTGTGTTTGTCTGTCCGGAGTCTAGCCTGACACCGTGTTCCCTCACGGGACTGCCCCCCGTGGGCTTGGTCAGCTGCCACAGTGTTCAAGGTTCCACCCAAACACCATTAACCATAACAGATTGCTAACTCCATGGATCCGGCTCAGCTCATCGCCTTGCAGGCCATTCCAGGCCTGGTCTGGTGCGTTGCTGAACAACAAGACGCATTGGAGAATCTAACTACTGCATTTCATCAGCTGCACACACAGAGGAATCAAGGTTCTGCATCCAGTAATGAAGGTCAGTTCCCTGAATTATTAAGACTATTGTGCCTCTTACTGCTCCAGTCCGTTTTTCTGGGGAGATTCAGAGAACTAGAGGCTTCTTAAACCAGTGTTATATGCATTTTGCATTACAACCCACTCATTTCCCACAGCCTACGCCAAGACTACTTATATTCTATCCTACCTGGATGGAAGGGCTTTGACTTGGGCTTCCGCGCTGTGGGAACGCAAAGCCCCATACTTCAGGATATTGACAGATTGATGGACTTGTTTAAATCCATTTTTTGATGATCCTGTCCGGTATACTGTCGCTGGTTCTACATTGGTGGACCTGAAGCAAGGCAACCGACCCCTGGCTGATTTCGTTATAGAGTTCAAGACTCTTGCGGCTGAATTACATTGGGACCCTAGATGCCTGAAAATTCTCTTCTTCAAAGGTTTGGATTCCCGCTTGAAGGACGAGCTGGCTGATCGTGAAACACCTCACTTGCTGGATGAGCTAGTGGCCTTAGCTACTAGGATTGATCACCGGCTTCGTGATAAGGTGCAAGAACTCAAGCCTTGTAAAGGACCTATTCAGGAGGAGGTTTGTGCTAAACCTGCACTCAGGATGGTTCCTTTGACTCCTGTTGCCAGTGGGGAAGAACCGAGGCAATTTGGTAGCAGTCACCTGACATCCAAAGAGAGAAGACTTCGGAGGAGGAATGGATTGTGCATGTACTGTGGACAAGCTGGACATGCAGTCCAAACATGCCCGATATGTCTGGGAAATGGATGGGCCTACGTCCTGCGGGAGGACTCTTCTTAGGCCTCACGACGCCCTCTCCTCTGCTCTCGCTCTCTCTCTCTCTCTCGGATCTGCGGACCTCTGGAATTTCAGACTCTTGCCCTGGTGGATTCTGGGGCAGGAGGTAATTTTATTCTTCAACATCTAGTGGAACATTTGAGGATTCCCCTCACCACTAAGAAGACTCCACTACTCTTATCATCTATACACGGGGAGCCCTTACCAGGTGCTGTTACCTGTTGTACCGAACCGGTATTCCTCCGCACCGGAGCTCTCCATACTGAATTAATTTCCTTCTTTGTTTTGGAGAAGGCCATGCACCCTATCATTCTGGGGTTACCCTGGTTGCAGCTGCATATGCTGCAATTTAATTGGGCCACGTTGGAACTCTCCCGTTGGGGCCCAGAATGCCATGGCAAATGCATTAAGGAGGTCACTCCTATTCTCTGTATGGCTACAACTCCAGTGATGCCAGGACTGCCGCCTCAGTATGCATCATTTCATGATGTTTTCTCCAAAGAAGCTGCTGACATCCTTCCGCCACATAGAACTTATGACTGCGCCATAAGACTGAAACCTAATGCTGAACCTCCTAAGGGACGTGTCTACCCATTGTCGGTGGTAGGGAACAAAGCCATGTCTGAGTACATTGAGGAAAATTTGCAAAAAGGTTTCATTAGACACTGCGTCCTTGTATCGACTATCGAAGTCTGAACAAGATCACGATTAAAGACCGATACCCCTTACCTCTGATCTTGGATCTTTTCAATTGACATCAAAGAGCCAAGATATTCTCAAAACTTGACCTGAAGGGAGCCTATAACTTGGTTCGCATTCGTGAAGGCGACGAGTGGAAACCAGCTTTCAACACTCGAGACGGCCATTTCGAATATTTGGTGATGCCCTTCGGCCTGTGCAACGCCCCTGCCATGTTTCAGAACATGATGAATAACATTCTGCGGGACCTTCTGTACAAATGTGTCATTGTCTACCTAGATGATATCTTGATCTTTTCACAAGAAATGTCTACTCATCTAGCAGATGTCAAACAAGTATTACAGAGACTTCGAGAACACCGCCTCTACACCAAATTGTCGAAATGCGAGTTTCACAAAGAATCTGTGCCTTTTCTTGGCTATATCGTATCGAAACAAGGCTTCCAGATGGATCCCCAAAAATTAGAGAGTATCAAGAATTGGTCTCAACCTACCAGTCTGAAGGCCCTGAGGTGATTTTTGGGGTTTACAAACTACTATAGAAGCTTCATAAAGAACTTTTCTTCTTTGACAGTGCTCTTAACTGCTATGACACGGAAAGGAGCTAATGCTTCAAAGTGGTCTGCGGAGGCCATTTCCACGTTTGAGAAATTAAAGACTGCCTTTTCAACTGAGCCATGTCTGCGTCACCCAGACCCCAAAAGACCCTTCTTCGTGGGGGTTGACGCTTCAGATGTTGGAGTAGGGGCCGTGTTGAGCCAAACTGGAGATTCTAAAGCCTTACATCCCTGCTCCTTTTTCTCGCGGCGCTTTTCTCCTGCAGAGAAGAACTATGGGATCGGAGATAAAAAGCTCCTGGCTATTAAGATGGCATTCGAGGAATGGCGGCTTTGGCTCGAAGGCACCCAACATCAAATTACTGTATTCTTGGACCACAAGAATCTAGAGTATCTCCATCATGCGCAACGTCTTAACCACAGACAAGTCAGATAGTCCTTGTTTTTTTAATTGCTTTGACTTCGTGCTCAAATACCGTCCCGGAGACAAGAATACCAGAGCAGATGCCCTGTCTCGCTCTTTCCTCTCTGAGGATGTTCCTGAAGAACCTCAGCATATCATCGACCCGAAGAAAGTCATCTTGGCGGCTACCCATTTTGTGCCTGCCGGTAAAACGATTGTACCCAAAAACCTCAGAAAGAAACTACTACACTGGACTCACGATTCCAAGCTGGCTGGCCATCCTGGTCAACGCCGTACCCTGTTGAAATTACTGAAGCACTATTGGTGGCCTACAATCAAGGAAGATACGTACTCCTATGTAGCGTCATGCTCCAACTGTGCTAAACATAAGCCTACTTCTGGTCAGCCTTGGGGATTGCTGCAACTGCTGCCTGTTCCGGAGGAGCCATGGACTGACATCGCTACAGACTTTATAGTTGATCTGCCTCTTTCTGGAGGAATGAATGCTATCTGGGTGACGGTTGTCCGTTTCAGTAAGATGGCCCATTTCGTGGCGCTGCCTGGCTTACCCTCAGCCTTGGAGCTTGCTACGCTCTTCATTGCACACATCTTTCACCTACATGGCCTACCGAAGCACATTGTTTCTGACAGAGAATCTCAATTCACGGCAAAATTCTGGAAGGCTTTGTGCAAGCTATTTATTTATTTAGTGATTTTTTTTTATATACCGCGACACGTGCAGCACATCACCTCGGTTTACAGCAAACTATACGTCTGCCTATCATCCTCAATCTAATGGCCAAACTGAAAGGATGAATAGGACCCTAAAACAGTTCATTCGTGCCTATGTGAGTTGCCATCAGAATAACTGGGCCGAACTGTTGCCTTGGGCAGAATTCGCCATTAACTCACATCCAGTGTCATCCACTGGATCAACCCCATTCGAAGTGGTTTACGGACGACTACCTTCACCGCCACTTCCACCGACTCTCTGTGTCGTCCCCAGCAGCTCAATCCACGGCTGATGATATCCATCAATTATGGATTCAGAGTAAAGACATGCTAATCAAAGTGGGTGAACGAGCAAAGAAATCATACGACGCTCATCATTCTAAAGCGTCTGTATTTCGACCTGGTGACAAAGTCTGGCTGTCAACTAAGCATTTGAGACTAAGTTACCTTCTACTCGATTTGCTCCAGGCAACGTTGGACCGTTTCCAATTCTCTGATGTCTTGGCAACATTACATACAGTCTGAAGCTACCACCTGGATTGAAAATCCACAACACATTCCACATTTCACTTTTGAAACCACTCAAGCTCAGTGAATTCTCATCCAAGTCTTCAGTGAATTCTCATCCAAGTCTCCAGAACCAACTTATATTACCACAGAAGAAGACCTTGAATATAAGGTTGAAGCTATTCTGGATGTAAGAAGACGTGGCAAAACTTACCATCAGTGAATACAGAAACCATCTCTCTCCACAGTACTGCTACACTGGAATCAGGTACTTGCTCGAGGGCATGCTCTCTGCTCCGGTGCCAGACCTCTCGTCTAGTGGAATCTCTGTTACTGCTAAGTGAGTACAACGCTACCGAGTCTCTGCTCTAAGGGATCAGATACTCGCTCCTCGAGGGCCTGCTCTCCCTGTCTCGGAGCTTCTCCTATTTCTACATAGGGACTCTGAATGTTAATCTTATTGTGTGCTCATAACTCTCAGTCTCTTTCCGCTACAGCACTGCCTTGCAGAGGATCCGCTGTTCCAGCGTTCTGTGTGAGACGTGCCCAGCCGGGCTCTACAACCACTACTCACTACTGCCACCTCTGGTGGTCATTCACACTGTTTAATAAAAGATTCAAATCTGTGTTTGTCTGTCCGGTCTAGCCTGACACTGTGGTCCCTCACGGGACTGCCCCCCGTGGGCGTGGTCAGCTGCCACAGTGTTCAAGGATCCAAACACCGTTAACCATTACAGAAGTATCATAAAGCGAAGGAATTTGTGATGATCCTTGCAAATGGGTATGTGTAAATATGCTTCCATCAGATCCAGGGACGCCAGGAATTTGCCCTTGCGAACCGCAGCTATCATGGATCGTAGGTTCTCTATGCGGAAATGTGATATCTTGCCTTGTTCCCCTTCTTTAGGTCCAGAATAGGCCGAAAGGATCCCTCCTTCTTCAGGACCACGAAATAAATGGAGTAACGCCCGGTTCTCCATTCCACTTGGGGAACCGGCTGTATCGCCGAGAGCTAGGAGCCAGTCGAGGGTCTGCTGTATGACCTGAACCTTGGTTCTTGCACCGTGAGAAGGAAGTCATGAAGAAGTATTGGAGTGGCCGAGCAAATTCCAAAGCGTAGCCCTGTTCTATCATGCTTAGAACCCACTGATCAAAAGTAATTCTGACCCATGCCTCGTAGAACTGGGACAAACATCCCCTCACTCGAGGTAGCGAGGGATGGGCCGGCCTTATCTCATTGGGAAGACTTAGAGCAAGGGTCGTGGTCGCGCTTGTGTCGCGGGTTGTTCTGCGCCCTTGAAAGTAAGAATTCCAGAACTGCATCCTTAGCGCCGGCTGTCTCTGCCCTGTGGTTTGTGGTCTAGCCTGACGAAAAGAAAATTATTCCTTACCTGCTAATTTTCGTTCCTGTATTACCACGGATCAGTCTAGACAGTGGGATGTGTCTCCCTTCCAGCAGATGGAGTCAGAGAAAAGCTTGAAGGGTGCCCTGTTATAGCCTAGAGCGCCCTCTGCATCCCTTCAGTATTAAGTATATCAAAGCAAGAAGAAACCATTGGATGGAGCAAGTAAACCAACCTCAAACTGTAACTATGTACAAGAATGTTTTGAGTTGAAATTGTAGTGAGAACAAACTTGCAAACGGAACCATTGGTAATACACGAACAGTCCTCATACTGGTAAATCAATCGAGCTGATAATCAGAAGAATTGTGTAGACGATCCCAAGACCCATATCTACTCTTAGAGTGGGCATCTGGACTGATCGGAGGTACTACAGGAACGAAAATTAGCAGGTAAGGAATAATTTTCTTTTCCCTGTACGTACCCGGATCAGTCCAGCAGTGGGATGTACCAAAGCTTCCCTACGTAGGGTGGGCCCCGGATAGCCCTGCTCGAATGAACTGAGCGCCAAAGGAGCCAAAACCCAGTGATTGGAGATTTAAACAATAGTGACGTGCAAAGGTGTGCAACGATTTCCAGGTAGCTGCTCTGCATATCTCCTGCGGCGAGACTGCCTGGCTTTCTGTCCAGGAAGCTGCTTGAGCATGGAGCGAATGAGCTTTGATATCCTCTGGAGGTGGCCGACCAGCACCAACGTATGCTGAAGAGATTGCTTCCTTTAACCAGCGAGCAATTGTGGTTTTAGAAGTCTTGTTCCCCCTTTTGGGTCCGCTCCACAAGACAAACAGATAGTCCGATAGGCGGAATTCATTAGTAACCTCCAGATATCAAATGAGTACGCGCTTGACATCGATTCATCTGAGTTCTCTGGGATCCTCGTCAGGAAAGGATGGGAGTTCCACCTATTGATTCAAATGAAAGGCCGAGACCACCTTTGGCAGGAAAGATGGTACTGTGCTCAAGGATACTCCCGAATCTGTGAAACGGAGGTAAGGCTCCCTGCACGACAAAGCTTGAAGCTCCGAAATCCAGTGGGCAGAACAAATGGACACCAGGAAAACTGTCTTTAGAGTGAGGTCCTTGAGGGTAGCTCTTCTCAGCGGCTTGAAAGGAGGGCCGCCTAGAATCAGAAGAACCAAGTTCAGGTTCCAAGAGGGGCACAGGGTGTGCACCGGCGGCTTCACATGCTTTACTCCCTTTAGAAACCGGACTATGTCAGGATGTGACGAAAGCAGAGCTCCATCCAGGTGACGGACGAGGGAACCAAGGGCTGCCACCTGAACCCTCAGGGAATTGTAAGCCAACCCCTTCTCCAGGCCTTGCTGTAAGAAGGACAGTATCTGACTACTGAAGCACGACGTGGAGAAACACCTGTGGATTCACATCAGGCCTCAAAGACTTTCCACACTTGCACATAGGAGATGGAAGTGGAAGTCTTCCTAGCCTTGAGGAGGGTCGAAATAACATCCTCCAGGTAGCCCCGTCTCCTCAACCTGCGCCTCTCAAAAGTCAGGTCGCAAGACAGAAGCGATCTGCCCGGTTGAAATATACTGGATTCTGACGTAGAAGGTTGGGAAGATGCCCCAGGCGAAGAGGTCCGTCCACAGCAAGGTTGACCTAGGTCTGCAAACCATGGTCTTTGTGGCCATTTGGTACCATTAGAATTACCGGACCTTGGTGAATCTCTATTCTTCGAAGCACCTTTCACATCAGGGGCCATGGCAGAAACACATAAAGTAGGATGTTTCGCGGCCATGGGAGGACTAGGGCATCCACTCCTTCTGCGCCGTGTTCCCTTCTGCGACTGAAGAAGCGCGGAGCCTTCGCGTTCCTTTGAGTGGCCATCAGATCCAGATGGGGAGTCCCCCACTGAGCGAAGAGGAGAGCCACTGCTTTCTCGGAGAGTTCCCACTCTCCGGGATCTATGTGATGACGGCTTAAGAAATCCGCTTGGACATTGTCCACTCCTGCTATGTGAGACGCCGCCAGGCAGGTGAGGTGGAGTTCCGCCCATGACATTAACTTGTCCATCTCCCGAGAGACGTGGCGGCTCTTCGTTCCTCCTTGACGGTTGATGTACGATACGGTAGTGGCATTGTCGGAGAGTATCCTTACGGCTCAGTGATGAACCGGGGGGAAGAAACGCTTCAATGCGAGACGAACCGCTCTGGTTTCTAGACGATTGATCAGCCATGTCACTTGCACTGACGTCCATCGTCCCTGTGCCGACTGCGTTTGACACAGAGCTCCCCATCCGGAGAGGCTGGCATCCATGGTGACGGTCACCCACTGTGGGGTCTCTAAGTCCACGCTCTGCAGCAAGTGATCCAGTCTGAGCCACCAGCTCAGGCTGTCCTTGGCAACTTCCAGCAGCAGAAGGAGTGCTTGAACTCCTGAGACACTGGCTTCCAGCGGGAGAGTAACGCTCTCTGCAAAGGACGCACATACGCAAAAGCCCAAGGAACCAAATCTATAGTTGAAGCCATCGAGCCCAGGACCTGGAGATAGTCCCATGCTGTGGGGAGTGAAAGGCAACGGAAACACTGTACCTGAAAGATAAGCGACCAAACACGGTGTTGATGCAAAAAGACTTTGCCCAAATTGGTATCGAACCTTGCTCCTAAGAAGTCAAGCGTCTGAGTGGGAGTAAGGCTGCTCTTGGCAAAGTGAAGAAGATGCAAGACTCTGTCGACTGCCCGCTGGCAAAGGTCCAGGGACTTCGCCCGAATGAGCCAGTTGTCCAGGTAGGGGTAGACTAGAATCCCCTCCCTCCGTAGGGCTGCTGCCATCACCACTACGACCTTGGTGACGGTGCGGGGAGCGGTCGCTAGGCCAAAGGGTAGGGCTTGAAATTGAAAATGTTGACCAAGGATTTTGAAGCGAAGGAAGCGTTGATGGTCCTTGAGGATGGGGATGTGAAGATAAACCTCCATCAAGTCCAAGGAGGCTAGGAATTCTCCGCAGTGTACCGCCGCTATTACAGAACGTAATGTCTCCATCCTGAAATGAGGGATCCTGAGGGCCCTGTTGACCATCTTGAGATCCAGCATTGGACGGAAGTAGTCTTCCTTTTTGGGGACCATGAAGTAGATGGAAAAGTGGCCTAACCCTTGTTCCGTTGGGGGCACCGGAAGGATGGCCACTAAGTCCAGGAGCCGGTCGAGCGTCAGACAGCAACAGACTCCCCACAGGCAGTGCAGCAAGATGGCCATGGCATCGTGGCAGCGAAGGAGGAGCTGTAAAATCGCGGCAGAAAAAAGAAATGGCAGGAGACCGAAGGAAGCGTGGTTAGTGAAAAAAAAAATGTGCCCCTACTTGAATCGCACGGCCAGAAGACAGAAAAATTAATGGCAGTTTCTCTTTTGGGTTTTGTTTTTTTTTTCAATCGGCTTGGGGCAGCAAAGGGAGAAGAGAGACTGGACCACCAGTATCTTCCCCTGAGCCTTACCTTCCAGGAGTCCCGTGGGGTAACCTACCCCAGCTCCTGAGCTTTCTACCAGGGCGGACTGGCTCGCTAGAACACCCTAGGAGGCTTTTTTATTTTTTTCTAAGTCCTGTTGTCTGCTGACTTTTTCTTTTTTTTTTTGTAAAAGCTTGATTAGTTGTCAATTGCAATAACTTTTTTTTTTTTTTAAAGGGAAATAGTCTCAACACTAAAATCAGGTCAAGACTGCAGGGTCTGCACCACCTCCATCTGCTGGAGACAGATAAATACTGAAGGGATGCAGGTGGCATACCAGGTTAAGAGAGGATGCCCTTCAAGTTTTTCTCTGTCTCCATCTGCTGGAAGGGAGGCATAACCCAGTCTGGACTGATCCGGGTACGTACAGGGAAAGGAAAATTTGTTCTTACCTGCTAATTTTCGTTCCTGTAGTACCACAGATCAGTCCAGACTCCTGGGTTCTGTCCACTCACCAGCAGATGGAGGCAGAAAAAGTTTCATCTGACTCCGCCCCCTTCCATGAGGTGCACCTACAGTACGTCAGTATTTAAATGTAACAAAGCAGAACTAAAAAACCCAACTAAATAGCTAACTGCCATAAACTGAGAGAACATTCCATAAGAACCAGACTCACTGACCCAAACGGCAGCAGAGTACCTAACAACATATAACAAACATATTATGTGAAAATACATATCTGCAAAGTAAATAACAAGAACAAGCGGACTCTCCTTTATCTTCAAACTGAAATGGGCGGGACTCTGGACTGATCTGTGGTACTACAGGAACGAAAATTAGCAGGTAAGAACAAATTTTCCTTTCCCTGTACGTACCTGGATCAGACCAGACTCCTGGGATGTACCAGAGCTCCTTTACCTAGGGTGGGACACAGAGTCCCGCTCGGATCACAGCATCACCGAAACCCCCAGATCCTGGAGCCTGAACATCCAGGTGATAATGTCTAGCAAAAGTATGTAAAGACTTCCAAGTCGCCGCCCTAGAAATCTCATGCGGAGATACTTGCTGACACTCCACCCAGGAAGTTGCTTGAGACCGAGTAGAGTGAGCACGAAGACCAGACGGAAGCGACTGACCATGAAGCAAGTATGCCGAACCGATAGCTTCTTTTAGCCATCGGGCTATAGTAGCCCTAGATGCTTTGTGCCCTCTCTTAGGACCGCTCCAGAGCACAAAAAGATGGTCCGACATGCGGAAACTGTTAGTGACCTTGAGATAACGCAATAGAGAGCACCGCACATCTGGCTTTCTCAAATCTCTAGACTGAGGATCCGAAGGCTGTGAATCAGGAAAAGATGGCAGATCAATCGACTGATTCAATTGAAAAGAAGAAACCACCTTTGGAAGAAAGGACGGAACAGTCCTCAAAGAAACTCCAGAATCTGTAATTCTTAAAAATGGTTCTCTACAAGATAAAGCCTGAAGCTCAGAAATCCTACGGGCCGAAGAAATAGCCACCAGAAAAATCACCTTTAAGGTAAGGTCTTTAAGAGTAGCCCTCTTTAGAGGCTCAAAGGGCATAGCACAAAGAGCTTTAAGAACCAAATTTAAACTCCATGAAGGGCAAGGATTTTTGAAAGGAGGACGCAAGTGTTTTGCCCCCCCGGAAGAAAACAAGCCACATCAGGATGGGATGCCAGGGTAACGGCTTTTATCTTCCCATGGAAGCAACCTAGAGCTGCCACCTGTACCCTGAGAGAGCTGCAAGATAAGCCCTTAGCCAGACCAGCCTGCAAAAAAGACAAAATGTCAGGAATCAAAGCCCGAGTAGAAATCACCTGATTCTCCTCATACCGGGATTCGAAAACTCCCCAAACCCTTACATAAGCCAGGGAAGTAGAGGTTTTTCTTGACCTGAGAAGAGTAGTGATCACCGCATCAGAATAACCCTTATCTTTCAAGCGCCGCCTTTCAAAAGCCATGCCGCTAGAGAGAAGCGATC
The DNA here is from genome assembly GCF_901001135.1 of Rhinatrema bivittatum. Lineage (NCBI taxonomy): Eukaryota > Metazoa > Chordata > Amphibia > Gymnophiona > Rhinatrematidae > Rhinatrema > Rhinatrema bivittatum. The sequence continues at coordinate 22,192,353 of NC_042630.1, forward strand.
TACCTCTTCCAAACAAACGGGACCTTGGCAGAGAAGATTCGGAAGGTTCCGAAAGCGAAGCGGCCCGTCCTCTGTAAGTTGACAAGGTCTGCAAACCAAGGATGTCTCAGCCATTCTGGAGCTACCAGAATCACCTCTGAGGGATGAGATTCTATGCGCCGAAGAATTTTGCCGATGAGAGGCCAAGGAGGAAACACAAAGCAGAATGCTCATTGGCCAGGGAAAAACCAAGGAATCGACTCCTTCTGCCCCTGGCTCTCGACGTTGACTGAAGAAGCGTGGAGCCTTGGAGTTTCGGAACGTTGCCATCAAGTCCATGCTCGGCGTGAAGCACTTTTCGCATATGAGATGAAATGCCTGCTTGGAAAGTTCCCACTCCCCGGGATCTAGATGATGGCGACTGAGAAAGTCTGCTTGAACTTTGTCGAGCCCGGCGATGTGAGATGCTGCAATGCGAAAGAGATGTTGTTCCTCCCATGCTATCAACAGCTGTGCCTCGAACACGACTGACTGGCTCTTGGTTCCCCCTTGGCAGTTGATATAAGCCACTGTCGTCGCATTGTCGGAAAGGATTCTGACTGACTTCCCCTGAAGAAGCGGTAGAAAGGCCTGTAAGGCTAGTCTTACCGCTCTGGTCTCCAAACGACTGATCAACCAACGAGATTACTCTGGTGACCATTGCCCCTGAACAGACCTGTCAACACAAATTGTCCCCCAGCCGGACAGACTGGCATCATTCGTGACTACTGTCCAAACTGGAGCCTCTAGGTCCACTCCACGAAGCAAATTCTGCGATAGGAGCCACCAATCGAGACTGGATCGAGCAGAGTCTGTAAGAGGAAGGGGAAGATGAACTGTTTCAACACCGGATTCCAGCGGGAGAGTAATGCTGACTGAAGTGGTCTCAAATGAGCAAATGCCCACGGAACTAAGTCCAAAGTGGAGACCATGGAGCCTAGAACCTGTAGATAATGCCAGACTTTGGGAGGAGACTTGGACAACAAGACCCGAATTTGACACTGTAGTTTGATGATCCATTGTTGCGTGAGAAAAACTTTCCCACGCCGGGTGTCGAACAGGGCTCCCAGAAACTCCAAGGACTGGGATGGTACTAAGTTGACAACCCAGCCCAATGACTGCAGAAGCTGAAGAACTCGTGACACAGTCAAGCGACAGAGATGTTCCAACTTCGTCGCGATAGGGATGAACAAAGAATCCCTCTTTTCGGAACTGTGTGGCTACTACAATCATTATTTTGGTAAAAGTCCTGGGTGCCGTGGTAAGACCGAAAGGAAGAGCGCAAAATTGAAAGTGGTCCCCCAGAATCGAGAACTGCAGGAACTTCTGATGGATGGACCAAATTCTTATGTGAAGATATGCTTCGGTCAGGTCCAAAGAAGCTAGGAACTCGCTTTTGTGAACGGATGCCAGGACCACTCTTAAGGTTTCCATGCGAAACCTTGGGATTCTCAGACATCGATTGACTCTTTTTAGGTCCAGAATGGGTACGACAAAGTAGATGGAGTAACGGCCCTTTCGTCGCTCCAATGGAGGTACCGGCAAAATGGCCCCGAGCTCTCTTAGACGATGTAAGGTGTCCCGCACCGCATGACACTTTTGAGTGTAAGAACATGGAGACGAGAAAACGGTTGTGAGGGCGCCATACAAAATCTAAGGCGTAGCCTTGTTTTATCACTGTAAGGACCCATTGATCCAATGTTATTTTGGCCCACTCCTCGAAACAGAGAGACAATCTGTTTCCTACTACCGGAACAGAGGAACGGACCGGCCTCATCGCATTGAAAAGTTTTCGTTTCACCAGAGGACTGGGAGGGACCAGGTCTCCCATAATGATGTCCTCGAAAGGACTGAGGCCAAGATTGCTGTCTAGCAGGCTGTTGCCTGAACCTGAAGAGCGGGAGGAGCAAAACCTGCGGTTTCCTCATAAATGGGATCTGAAGATAACGATCCCCTTGTCCTGGGCCTATCCTCAGGCAGACGATGTACCTTATTTTCTCCTAAGGAATGAATCAAGTCCTCAAGATCCTTCCCAAAAAGAAGTTTACCCTTAAAGGGTAAAGATCCCAATTGAGCTTTTGAAGAGACATCCGTAGACCAATGTCTTAACCAGAAAAGTCTGCGGGCAGAGACAGCCGAAACCATTGATCTGGCTGAGGCACGTAACAAATCATAAAGAGTGTCAGCACTGTAAGCAACAGCGGCTTCCAAATGCCCAGCTTGATAGCCTCGGACTCATAAAGAGAAGAATTATTCTGCAGGAGCTGAACCCAGCGGAGTCCTGCTCTTAAAGCAAAACTACTGCACATACCAGCTGGACTCCAAGAGCCGAAACTTCAAAAATCTTTTTAAATTGAACCTCTAACTTTTGATCCTGAAGATCTTTGAGAGCTGTAGTACCGGTAACCGGGATTGTAGTCTTTTTGGAAACAGCAGAGACCGCTGCATCAACCTTGGGAACACGCAAAAGGTCCAAAGCATCCTCAGGCAGAGGATATAGCTTATCCATGGCCTTGCTAACCTTTAATCCCAAACCAGGGGTGTCCCATTCGCGAAATAATAAGTCTGTGACTGAAAGATGAAAAGACCGAGTGGGACCACGAAGACCAACCATGACAGGGTCAATTGAACCCATACAAGAATCCTCTGGCGGGGAATCAATTCCCAACTCCTCAAGAATCGCAGGAATGAGAGGAAGAAGCTCATCCTTCCTAAAGAGGCGGACCACCTTAGGATCATCGCCTTTGACCACATGAGGACCCTGAGAGGGCAAGGGATCTTGACCGGCAGCAGAATCAGGGTCCTGAGGAGGAATGTCACTTGGGTCCCCCTGGTCTGACTCTGAGGTATCAGAAGAAGTGACAGGTAAGTGCTGAGACACTGGAGTCCTAAGAGAGCATTTAAGCTTGGGAACATCCATCCCCCGCGAGGATTTGTTCCATTTAGAAGCTGCTTTTTGAGACAATGGTACTGAAAAAGAAATCCCCTCAGAATTCTTTTTTGAGGACTTTCTGGCCTTATAAGCTTTATGTAACAACATAATAAAGTCGGAAGAAGAGGAGTCTGAAGTCCTCTCAGGACTCTCCTCGGCAGCAGCAACTGAATTAGCAAAACAATCACCTCTCTGGGAGGCTAATTGCTGTGGAGAAAGGGCAGGAGGAGAAACCCCTCCCCCCTCTGCTGCCAGCTTGGAAAAAAATTCAGTCTTGATTGATGTTCCATGTGCCATGTAGAGGGCAAGTCCTATCTTTTAAATGTAGATTGCCAAGGCAGCAATATTAGTAGCAGTTAAATGTTTTTCTTATTAAGAAGGAAAAATGACCAGCAGCATCAATACAGTCTAAGGCAGAGAGGAGCAGCTTGAACAGAGACAGAAATAGCTTCAGATAAAGCAGGAAATGGGAAGGAGGCTGCAGCAGAAAAACACGGGCATCCTGGTCTGACAGAGCGACGAAGCGATGAAGAAATAACACCCCCAGCTGCCCCTGAAGACCCCTCCTCCCAGGGAGGCAGGAGAAGCATAGGCCGTCACGAGAGACTCTAGCCCACTCATCTCCACACGCACGGCAGGCCAGACCACGCGGCATTTATGAAAAAAAAACCAAAATATGAGCCGGCTGAGGAGAAAATGAAAGCGAAAGAAAAAAGCCTGCCAACTGCCCAAAGCAGCTAAAGAGGTAAAGGAGAGTCTGACCGGCAAAGTAAAAGGGCTATAAATAACTTTTTATTTTTTTATACGACCTGAAAGAAGCTGGGTCCTCTGCTCCGCAGGGTGAGTGAACTGAGCTCTCCGGTATCACCCCCAAATCTGCAGCAAACTGAAGCCAAGGGTTCTCAACCCTAAAGCCAAAAGCCTCAAATACCAGGGAGGATGGTCCCCTCAGGACCTGCCAACTCCCTGGGAGGCTAGTCCCCGCTTGCCCTGTTTCAAGAAAAAAACTTCCCTTTTTTTTTTTTTTTTTAAAGTAAAGTAAAATAAGAAATACTTAAAAGAAAAAGATTAATTTTATGAACAAAATATCTATTTTGTCTGTTTTTCAAAACTGACTAAAATCTTGACTGTAGGTTTTGCATCTGCTGGAGGCAGAAAAATACTGACGTACTGTAGGTGCACCTCACGGAAGGGGCGAATCAGTTAGAACTTTTTCTGCCTCCATCTGCTGGTGCATGGACAGAACCCAGGAGTCTGGACTGATCCAGGTATGTACAGGAAATATGAGTTGTTTCCAGTATTGTGGCAGGCTGTTCAGTGACTTAGAGGACTATGTGCCTCTCCTTTCCTCCATTCTTGCAGCAAGAACCCATCCCCAGGTCCAAGAGCATAAGTTGGTAACAGAGTGTGGAGCTGAGACACTGCTGGTGGCTCTCTCCTTATTCCTTACCATGCAGTTCTTATCTGGGATTCTCCCTGATCATACCTCTCTCCAGATTCCTTCTCATCCAGTTCTCAACAGGGAACCTCTCACTGGAAGGCCTCTCTCCTTACCCCTTTCCATCCAGCTCTCATTAGGGATACTCCTTCCATTCCTGTTCTAACTACTTCTCATCTGGCTCTAATTAGGGAGTCATTGTATATTTTATGTCATATCCCCTTCCTCACAGGTCAAATTTTACAGCTGATTTCTGTAGTTGAAAGCACAGGATTCATCTCATTCAAGAGATAATTCCAAAATTGTGCTACCACTAAGTATCATTAATACAGCATTTCTCATCTTGACTTCTCCTTGGGGACTGAAAGTGCTGCTTCAGTAGACTCCCAATCTGCTCTCTGGCAGAAGACTGGCCACTGACTTTTTCCCAAACCCGACAAACCATGCAGGGAGTTGTAGCGCAAACCTTGTAAAATGACAGTGCATAAGTCAGTAGAAAGGAGACGTGCTAGGCTCACTCACAGGGAGCTGATCAAGCTGCGATGTAAACAGGAAATAATCTCCAATGTCAGGGTCTGATTCCACCATCCCAGGCCACCTGCACAAGGAAATATTGACTGTTAATCTCTGAGCATTTTCTTTTTTGGTGTATTTTTAGTTCCAACTTGCCTTTTCTCCCATAATTTTCCAAACATAACAGAAGTACACATTATGTTGTTACATCTTATCCTTAGCAATAGCTATACCCTATACCAGAGGTGAGCAAACCTTTTGAGCCTCGGAACCTCCCACTTCCATCCATACAATTTGTTGGGCTCCCCACCCAAGGCACTCATTTGGCAAACAGTTCAACATCTGATTGTTTGGTGAGAAACTTTGACATATAAATACACACACACATACACACACACAGACTGACACCCAGACAGGCACCCATTCTCTCTCACACAGACCAACCCCCAGGGCAGGCATCCATTCTCTCACACACCAACCCCAAAGACAGGCACCCATTCTCTCTCTCTCTCACACCACACACACACAGATCAACCCCCAGGCAGGCACCCATTCTCTCTCACACACACGCATCAACCCCCAGGGCAGGCACTCATTCTCTTGCACACACACAGACACTCACACATACACATCCCCAGGCAGGAACTCATTCTCTCTCACACACACACACATCCCCAGGCAGGAATTCATTCTCTCTCATACATATACATCCCCAGGCAGGTACTCATTCTCTCACACACACACACACACCCAGGCAGGCCCCCATTCTCTATCTCACACAAACACACACACACAGGTAGGCCCCCATTCTCTCACACACAATCTCCCATTTATACACATACACACACGTAAGGCAGGCCCCCTCTCTTTGTTTTGCTGGTAGCCTTTGAGACTCTCTCATTCCCATTGCTGCTGTCACCGCCGCCGCGTGGCTGTTGAGGAGGAGTCGATCACTCTTCGCTGCTTCTGGTACTGAAGCCCGTTCTGCTGCCTCCTCCTCTGTGCAGGCCCCGTGATATTAATAATTGGCGGAGTAGCACTTCCTCCATGCTGATCTTGTGCATCGTGAGATCAGCATAGAGAAAGTGCTACTCTCCTACTGTGCTCAGCCGCTTGTGGGATGAGGTCCAATGGCGGCTGCATGGCCTCTCTCTCTGATTTTTGGCCGCCGGTAGAATCGGGTCCACCGGCTGCATGCACCTTCCCCTACCGGGATAGCAAAGCTCTCTGTAGAGATCTCATAGGAGCAAAAACCCATGGGACCATCTCCAAGGATAAGTCCATGGAACTGAGGACCTGCAAGTAATCCCAGACCCTGGGCACTTGGGCCTCTAACAGGTTCCGAACTTGAGCTTGAAGCTTGACTATCCACTCCTCCGTGAGAAAGACCTTCCTCACTCAGGTATTGAAACGCACGCCCAAGAACTCCAGAACCTGCGAAGGAGAGAGGTGGCTCTTGGACAGATTCACTATCCATCCCAGCTAAGTCAGGCGCTGCACCACTGCTTCCATAGCTCATCTGCAAAGGACTTCCGACTTCGCCCAGATAAGCCAGTCATTTAGATACAGGTGGACCAGCACACCCTCCCTTTCTGAGGTCTGCCACTACCACCACCATTACCTTGGTGAAGGTCCGTGGAGTTGTTGCTAGCCTGAACAGGAGTGCGCAAAATTGAAAATGCCTCCCCAGGTTCATAAACCAGAGGTACGTCTGATGATCTGGGAGAATGCCTATGTTCAGATACGCCTCCATCAGATCCAAGGAAGCCAAAAACTCCCCACTTCTTACTGCTGCTATGACGGACCTCAGAGTTTCCATACGGAAATGGGAAACCTTGAGAGCCACATTCACCTTCTTTAAATCCAGAATGAGACGAAAGGTTCCTTCCTTTTTTGGCACCACAAAATAAATGGAATAATGCCCCCTTCCCCTGCTCGTCCAGGTCCAGGTCCCCAGCTTCAGCAGGCATTATATAGTCTGCAGGACGATCAGCTTCTTCTCTTCCAAGGTGCAGGGAGACACCATAAACAGGCTTCTGAGCGGCCGAGCAAGTTCTAAAGCATAGCCTTTGACCTATCAGGCTTAGAACCCACTGGTCCGACATGATTTTGACCCACTCCTCATAAAAATGAGTCAAACAATCTCCTATGACAGGGACTGAGGAGAGGGCCGGCCTCCCCTCATTGCGCAGGCTTAGCTCCGCCACTGCCTTGACCAGAGCCGTCTTAGCCCACTCTGCACCCTCGAAATGGCTGGGCCCAGGACTGCAACCTCCCCAAAGTCTGCCTTTGACCAGCTCCTGCAGCCCTGGTCTGATGGAAACATCTTTGACCTCGAAACTGAAAGCATACTGGGAGAAAACCTTCGGACCCCTTTGGCTTGTCTTCAGATAGCTTGTGCTCCTTGTTATCTCCCAGCTGTTTTATCAGCTGTTCCAAGTCTTCCCCCAAACAGAAGCTTGCCCTTAAAAGGTAACACTCCCAGCTGAGCCTTTGACGAAACATCTGCTGACCAGTTTCTTAACCAAAGCAGCCTCCTGGCCGATACCGTAGACATCAGGGTCCTGGAAGACGTGCGAATGAGGTCATACAAAGCATCCGTCCCGTAATCCACCGCAGTCTCCAATCACTCCACCTGTTTGGACTCCTGGGGTGACATATCTCTGGCACTCTGCAACTGCTGCACCCATCTCAAACTAGCCCAGAATATAAAGCTGCTGCACGGTTGCCCAGGGCAGACACTTCAGAAATTTTCTTAAGATGCACTTCGAGCTTTCTCTCCAGCAAATCCTTAAGAGCTGCCACGCCAGCTACCAGAATGGTGGTCTTCTTTGTAACTGTTGAAACCGAACCATCCACCTTCGGCATCCTTAAAAAGCTCCAAAGTGTCCTCAGGCAAAGGATAAAGCCTATCCATAGCCCTACTAACCTTAAGGCCAATCTCTGGAGTATAAGAACATAAGAAATTGCCATGCTGGGTCAGACCAAGGATCAATCAAGCCCAGCATCCTGTTTCCAACAGAGGCCAAACCAAGCCACAAGAACAATCAAGTACCCAAATACCAAGAAGATCCCATGCTACTGATGCCAGTAATAACAGAGGCCATTCCCTAAGTCAACCTGATTAATAGTAGTTAATGGTCTTCTCCTCCAAGAACTTATCCAAACCTTTTTTAAACCCAGCTACACTAACTGCACTAACCACATCCTCTGGCAACAAATTCCAGAGCTTCATTGTGCATTGAATAAGCTTAAATGTGCGTTGAGTATCCCACTCATTGACCACCAGCTTCTTAACCGACTTGTGAAATGGGAAAGTCTTGGCTGGACCCTCAAGCCAGCCATGACAGCATCCACTTCCTCCAAGTCCGCCTGCTCCTGTGGGACCGAGATCCCTAATTCCGCCAGGACTGGTGGGATTAGGGGCAGAGTTCCTCTGTCTGAAACAGGTGAATCACCTTAGGATTGTTGCCTTCCATCGTCGGGACTTTCCTGCATTCCCTTCTGGATCTTGAGGCACACGAGACAGATCAGGATCGGGAGAACCATCCCCAGATGGCAACCACCATTCAGACTCCTCTGAGGAACCTTCCTTGGTGGTCCCAGACCCCTCTAGCCCTTGAAAACCTGGACTTCTTCCTCGGAGGAGGATCTGTCATCCTCCACTTAGAAAGGGGCCGCTCCATGGCCTTGCGGGCTAAAAAGGCTTTGGACAGCAAGAGCACAAACTCAGGTGAAAAAATGGAGGCACCATTAGAATCCTCTTCCAGAGGATCAATGTCCTACTCTGACTGCTTCCCACGGGCCCCCTGGGCCTCCTCGGAACTGAACTTGGCTGGAGAAAGTTCAGGCGGGAGATCCCCTCCCCTCGCTGCAGCCTTCTCCTTAGCAGCAAATGTATTCAAAATGGCTGCCGTTCCCGTACTCAGCGGGAATGGATCGCTGGCCCCTCGCGATGCAGCTTTCGGCTCCACGGAGTCATGCTGCCTCAAAGTTGTCACCGCAGCCCCTCCCGATGAGCCCTCTGCCAGAGAGGCAACGGGTACCACAGCCGGAATGAGAGAGGCGTATGAAGCTGTCCCCACACACGACGCACTGGCACCCCTTCGGTATGGCTTAGACTGCGTGGCAGATGCCCAGAGGAAGGCAGTGGAACAGCTGCCAAGAAATTAAACCAAAGCTGACCCCACTACCACCAGCGATGGGGAAAATGAAGCAACAGAAATACACACGCTGATTTTGAAAATCTTCTAGCAGCTGATTTTTTTTTTTTTAACTTTATAAGAAATAGACAAAAAAAGAACAGTCTTATCTGGAAAGTGGCAGGTATACTCTCCCAATCCTCCTGGAGGAGAGTGAAATGGACCACCAGCTATCACCTCAGGTGAAATCCAGAGAGCAATCTAGGGTCCCCAACTCCTCTCATCCACCCCTACAACCAGGAAGAATGGTCCTTCTAGGACCCGACAACCCCCTTGGAGGGAAAACTCCACTCTTCTCAGCCTAATATTTTTTCTTCTTCTTTTTATTTTTGTTATGTACAGAACTGCAGGTTTTGCACCACTTCCATCTGCTGGAGACAGAGAAATACTGAGGAGCTGCAGGTGGCACACCAGGTTAAGAGGTAGTGCCTGTGATACTTTCTCTGACTCCATCTGCTGGAAGGGAGGCAAAACCCAGTAGTCTGAGCAGGGGTATCTATGATATTTTAATCTGCTTTTATTCTGCTTCCGAGTCTCTGTAAAACAGATATTCAAAATATTGCTGTAGGTAAAATTGGCTTTTGCTTGAATAAATCTTCCTCTTTAAAAATATTCTCTCTTTATCCAAGTAGCTTTATCCACACAAAATTTGTGCATGGATAGTTGCATAGACAAAAAAAGGGTAGGGGCAAAAGGAAAATAGGTTCTTACCTACTAATTTTCATTCCTGTAGTACCATGGATCAGTCCAGACTCCTGGGTTTTGCTTCCCTTCCAGCAGATGGCGACAGAGAAGTTTTGACCGAGCTGCTCTATATCCTGAGGTGCCACCTTCAGTCCGTCAGTATTGAACTGTACCCAAGCCAGATGAATAAACACCTTAGCCAAAAACAGTAACTATAAACAATTTTGTCCCCCAAACGAGCAGAGGGAAGTAAAAACCATGCAAACTCAACAACTGTGCCCACCCTATGTGGGAACGAAATCTGAAAAGTACTGATTCTTCAGAGAAAAAACAAAAGTAACTGGTCAAGCGGACTCACCAATTCCCCGTTCAGAAATCTGGGTGGTCTCTGGTCTGATCCGTGGTACTACAGGAAAGAAAATTAGCAGGTAAGAACCAATTTTCCTTTCCCTGTACGTACCTGGATCAGTCCAGACTCCTGGGAAATACCAAAGCTTCCCTACACTGCGTGGGACCCTGAGAGTCCCGCTCAAAGCACACTCTCGCCAAAGCCCTGTTTCTGGGGCCTGGACATCCAGGTGGTAATGCTAGGCAAATGTGTGCAAAGACTTCCAAAGTAGCCACCCTACATATCTCTTGCTGCGAAACCTGCTAACACTCAGCTCAAGAGGCCGTCTGCGATCGGGTAGAATGAGCACGAAGCCCAACCATTAACAATGTATCCAGAGCTGATAGCTTCCTTCAACCAACGAGTAACAGTGGCCCTTGAAGCTTTATGCCCTCTCCAGGGGCCACTCCACAGCACAAAAAGATGATCCGACAGTCGAAAACTGTTGGTAATCTCCAAGTAACGTAACAGGGCTCGCCTCACGTCCAATCTTTGCAAATCTCTGGGCTAAAGAGTGGAAGAATCCGGACCCTGGAAGGAATAGAGCTCTGATTCAAATGAAAGGCTAATATTACCTTAGGCAGAAAGGAGGGAACCATTCTCAAGGAAACTCCCGTATCTATAATCCTCAAGAAAGGTTCCCCTACAGGATAAGGCCTGAAGCTCTGACACCCGCCGAGCTGAGGTTGTGGCCACCAGAAAAATCACTTTCAAAGTAAGATCCTTTAGTGTTTCAAGCGTCAAAGGCTCAAACGGTGATGCACGCATGGGCCTCAAAACCAGGTTGAGGCTCCGGAATGACAAGGATTACGGATGGGAGGATGTACATGCTTCCCCCCCCCCCCCAAAAAGTAAGTGTACCATGTCCGGATGCGCGACCAAATGTACTCCACACACTCTACCATGAAAGTAACCCAGAGCTGCTACCTGAACTCGTAGGGAATTAAAGGTCAAACCCTTACCCAGACCATCCTGTAAAAAGGCCAAGACATCAGCGACGGAGGCCTGCATGGGATCCACAATGTGGTCTACACACCAAGACTCGAAAACACCCCACATCCTGATATATGCCAGGGAAGTAGAGGTTTTCCTGGACTGTAAGAGAGCAGCAATCACTGCATCCGAATAACTCTTATCTCTTAGCTGCGCCCTCTCAAAAGCCAGGCCACTAGACAAACGCATCTGTCCCTTCCAAACAAACGGAGGAGAATTTGGCAGGAAATGAAGCTGCAAAGGGCCGTCCACCGCTAGAATGACCAGGTCCGCAAACCATGGCCACCTCGGCCATTCCGGAGCTACGAGAATTACGTCCCCTCAATGGACCTCTTCATGGAACACCACCTTGCCTATGAGTGGCCATGTATAGCAGAACGTCCGACAGCCAAGGGAGGACTATAGCGTCCATCCCCTCCGCTCCTTACACCAACTGAAGATACTCGGGGCCTTGGCGTTGCGGAAAGTCGCCATTAAGTCCATGCTAGACTGGCTCCACCTGCGGCATATAAGGTGAAAGACTTCCGTTGAAAGCTCCCACTCTCTGGGAGCCAGCTGGTGTCAGTTGAGGAAATCCACTTGAACGTTGTCTATGCCTGCAATGTGGGAGGCTGCGATCCGCTCCAGATGCAGTTCCACCCGGCAGATCAACTTCCGGGCCTCCAAAGCTACCATCCGGCTCTTGGTGCCTCCTTGGTGGTTTATGTAGGCTACTGCTGTTGCATTGTCTGACAAGATCCGCACAGACCTCCCCCTCACCAGAAAGAGAGCCTGCAGAGCTATCCACACTGTTCTGGTCTCCAACCTAATGATCGACCACGATGCCTCCTCCACCGTTCCTGTACCGAACGGTCCTGACAGACTGCTTCCCACCCGAAAAAGCTGGCATCCCATAGTTACTACTATCCAGGTGGGAATTTCCAAGTCTACCACCCCCAGCGCAACTTGTCCCAGAGGATCCACCAAGAGAGGCTGCAGAGAGACGATTCGGTGAGAGGAAGAGGCAGCTGAAACTGCTCCGAGATGGGATCCCGGGATAGCAAAGCTGACTGTAGATGTCTCATATGAGCAAAGGCCCATGGAACCAGCTCCAAAGTGGAAGTCATGGATCCGAGGACCTGCAGATAATTTCAGACCCAGGGCACACACTTGTCCAACAGAGAGTGAGAGAAAAACTTTGCCCACTGCGTACTATCGCCCCCAGCGAGAGTAGGCGGTCGAGGGTCTGACGAACGGCCCTTCGCTTGTGGAGGGACCCACAAGGAGAGAAGAGAAACCTGTCCCTGGGCTCGCGAACAAAATCCAAGGCATAGCCTTGTTTTAGAATATCCAAGACCCGCTGATCCGACGTGATTTGGACCCACTCTTCGTAGAAGAGAGCAATCCGACCCCCTACCCGGGGAATCGGCTCGTGGGTCGGCCTGGCATCATTGGGCAGATTTTGAGGAGGTGCCCAGGCCCTGTCCGTCCTTGCCGGGCCTGCGCCCTCGAAAGGACCAGTTCCAGGTATGCGAGCGAGATGACGGAGCCCGGGTAGGCTGCTGCCTCATAGTCCAAGCCTGGCACTGAGAACGGAACCGGTTCCTGGTGGAATTGAAGGATCTTGTGGAACGAGGCCGATCCTCTGGGAATCTATGGACTGCATTCTCGTTGAGGGACTTGATGATTTGGTCCAGATCCTCCCAGCCGGGTCTTAGATGAGGCATCCGCCGACCAGTTACGACGCCACAGGAGACGACGAGCCGAGACCGCAGCCACCTTTGATCGGGCCAGGACCCGGAGATCATATAGGGCGTCCGCCCCATAGGCGACCACGGCCTCCAATCTATCCGCCTGTTGAGCCTCCGCATCCGGCAGAGCCTGGGAGGTGAGAAGCTGTTGAACCCAACGAAGACCAGCTCTCTGCGCTAGCGAACTGCAGATGGCCGCCCGCATCCCCAGCGCTGAAACCTCGAAAACTCTTTTGAAATAAACTTCCAACTTTCTGTCCTGGACATCCTTCAGCGCCGTGCCGCCAATGACTGGAATGGTGGTGCGCTTCGTGACTGTGGAATCCACGGCAGGGATCTTGAGGAGCTTAAGAAAATCCTCCGGGAGGGGATACAGCTTTTCCATCGCCCTACTGGCACATCCCACTCCCTGGAGATTAATTATAAGAAGGTGGGATGAGTAGGAAAGGCCTTAGACAGCGGACGAAGACCCGCAAGGAGAGGGTCCTCCTTCCTTACCTTGGGGTCGGGCCCTACCGGTTCCGGGGGGGGGGGGGGGGGGGGGGGGGGGGGCGGCGATGTCCATCTCCTGCAGGATGTGGGGAATAAGGTCGTCCAATTCATCCGATTGAAATATGCGAAGAACCCTCGGATCGTCTCCCTCCATCTGGGCCGCCAAGACGGGGTCGTCCCCAGCCAGATCCAGGAGAGGGTCCCCCCGGGACGGATTGTGATCCTCGAGGTGGTGCAGGGGGGTCCCGGGACAGACCCGGCAATCCCCGGCTAGTGGAGTACTGCCCTGGGGGGGGAAGTGCCCCCCAGGAGTGGATCCGTGTGCGCGCCAGTTTGGGGGAAGGGGTCCCGGGCAATCCATAAGCGGGTCCCTGCTCTGTAGGAATGCCTTGTGCATTAAAATAACAAATTCGGGAGAAAACGAAGGAACCCCCGAGGGGGGACAAACCAGGGCCTCCGGGAGTGTTTTGATGTATTCCTTAGAGGGGAAACTTGAGGGAGGGTTGGAAGAGTCAGAACATTTAATCGGTAACCTTCTTTTATGATGTTTAGTACCCAGCGATCTGAAGTAATCGCTTCCCAACTGGCATAAAAGTGTTGAAGGCGGCCCCCTATGTGCTGCGGTGGAGGTGGCTCGGGGAAGCTCAAAAAGATGGAGTTTGTTTTGGAGGTGCTGCTGGACTTTGCTTTTGAGCCCGTGGTTGGCATGGATGTCCACGGGAGGGATGAGCCTGTGGTAGGTAATGCTGAGGGGGTAATACTGCATTCTATAAGTGTGGTATGGTTTGAACGGTGCCCTTGCATAAGGCCGTCTTCTGAATGAAGGGTAGAATCTTCTAGAAGAGGCAGGAAGGTCTGTTGGTGATGTCAAAGACTGAACCGCAGTATTCTGTTCTTTCAAAAGGGTAACAGTTTCTCCAAATTTATTACCAAAAAGATTGTCTCCAAGACAAGATATATCAACCAACCTGTCATGGACATCGACACGTATTGAACTAGCTCTTAACCATGCCATGCGCCGTGCTGCTATTGCCATAGCTGAGGATCTAGCCAATGATTCAAATGATTCATAAACCGAACGAAGTAAATGTTAAAGACCTTCCTCCATGTCTGTGGTAAGGAGTTATCTGAAGCCAGACATATGGGACGTAATCTCTGGAGGCATTCAAATAGATATTGGATTACGTAAAATTGATGGTGCTGGATTTTTGTGGCTAGAATGGACGAGTGGTACACCTTACGGCCAAAATCATCCATTGATTTATGGTCTTTGCCCAGTGGTGAATTTGCATGAAGTTTTGATCTTTTGGCTCGTAGTAGTGCAGATTCCACTACTACGGATTTGTGGGGTAATTGTGTGGACTCATAAAAACATGCCATACTGGGTCAGACCAAGGGTCCATCAAGTCCAGCATCCTGTTTCCAACAGTGGCCAATCCAGGCCATAAGAACCTGGCAAGTACCCAAAAACTAAGTCTATTCCATGTTACCGTTGCTAGTAATAGCGGTGGTTATTATCTAAGTCAACTTAATTAATAGCAGGTAATGGACTTCTCCTCCAAGAACTTGTCCAATCCTTTTTTAAACACAGCTATACTAACTGCACTAACCACATCTTCTGGCAACAAATTCCAGAGTTTAATTGTGCATTGAGTGAAAAAGAACTTTCTCCAATTAGTTTTAAATGTGCCCCATGCTAACTTCATGGAGTGTCCCCCTAGTCTTTCTATTATTCGAAAGAGTAAAAAACCGATTCACATCTACCCGTTCTAGACCTCTCATGGTTTTAAACACCTCTATCATATACCCCCTCAGCCATCTCTTCTCCAAGCTGAAAAGTCCTAACCTCTTTAGTCTTTCCTCATAGGGGAGCTGTTCCATTCCCCTTATTTTGGTCGCCCTTCTCTGTACCTTCTCCATCGCAATTATATCTTTTTTGAGATGCGGCGACCAGAATTGTACACACTATTCAAGGTGCGGTCTCACCTTGAATAGTGATAGCGATACAGAGGCATTATGACATTTTCCGTTTTATTCACCATTCCCTTTCTAATAATTCCCAACATTCTGTTTGCTTTTTTGACTGCCGCAGCACACTGAACTGACGATTTCAATGTGTTATCCACTATGACGCCTAGATCTCTTTCTTGGGTAGTAGCACCTAATATGGAACCTAACATTGTGTAACTATAGATTGAGTTATTTTTCCCTACATGCATCACCATGCACTTGTCCACATTAAATTTAATCTGCCATTTTGATGCCCAATTTTCCAGCCTCACAAGGTCTTCCTGCAATTTATCACAATCTGCTTGTGATTTAACTACTCTGAACAATTTTCTATCATCTGCAAATCTGATTACCTCACTTGTCGTATTTCTTTCCAGATCATTTATAAATATATTGAAAAGTAAGGGTCCCAATACAGACCCCTGAGGCACTCCACTGCCCACAACCTTCCACTGAGAAAATTGTCCATTTAATCCTACTCTCTGTTTCCTGTCTTTTAGCCAGTTTGTAATCCACGAAAGGACATCGCCACCTATCCCATGACTTTTTATTTTCCTAGAAGCCTCTCATGAGGAACTTTGTCAAATGCCTTCTGAAAATTCAAGTACACTACATCTACAGGTTCAACTTTATCCACATGTTTATTAACTCCTTCAAAAAAGTGAAGCAGATTTGTGAGGCAAGACTTGCCTTGGGTAAAGCCATGCTGACTTTGTTCCATTAAACCATGTCTTTCTATATGTTCTGTGATTTTGATGTTTAGAATACGTTCCACTATTTTTCCTGGCACTGAATTCAGGCTAACCGGTCTGTAGTTTCCCGGATAGTCCCTGGAGCCCTTTTTAAATATGGGGGTTAAATTAGCTATCCTCCAGTCTTCAGGTACAATGGATGATTTTAACGACAGGTTACAAATTTTTACTAATAGATCTGAAATTTCATTTTTTAGTTCCTTCAGAACTCTGGGGTGTATACCATCCGGTCCAGGTGATTTACTACTCTTCAGTTTGTCAATCAGGTCTACCACATCTTCTAGGTTCACCATGATTTGGTTCAGTCCATCTGAATCATTACCCATGAAAACCTTCTCCAGTACGGGTACCTCCCCAAAATCCTCTTCAGTAAACACCGAAGAAAAGAAATCATTTAATCTTTCCGCGATGGCCTTATCTTCTCTAAGTGCCCCTTTAACCCCTCGATCATCTAACGGTCCAACTGACTCCCTCACAGGCTTTCTGCTTCGGATATATTTTAAAAAGTTTTTACTGTGAGTTTTTGCCTCTATGACCAAATTCTTTTCAAATTCTCTCTTAGCCTGTCTTATCAATGTCTTACATTTAACTTGCCAACGTTATGCATTATCCTATTTTCTTCTGTTGGATCCTTCTTCCAATTTTTGAATGAAGATCTTTTGGCTAAAATGGCTTCTTTCACCTCCCTTTTACCATGCCGGTAATCGTTTTGCCTTCTTTCCACCTTTCTTAATGTGTGGAATACATCTGGATTGTGCTTCTAGGATGGTATTTTTAACAGTGACCACGCCTCTTGCACACTTTTTACTTTTGTAGCTGCTCCTTTCAGTTTTTTCTAACTATTTTTCTCATTTTATCAAAGTTTCCCTTTTGAAAGTTTAGCACGAGAGCCGTGGATTTGCTTACTGTCCCCCCTTCCAGTCATTAAATCAAATTTGATCATATTATGATCACTATTGCCAAGCGGCCCCACCACCATTACCTCTCTCACCAAATCCTGTTCTCCACTGAGAATTAGATCTAAAATTGCTCCCCCTCTCGTTGGTTCCTGAACCAATTGCTCCATAAAACTATCATTTATTCCATCCAGGAACTTTATCTCTCTAGCGTGTCCCGATGATACATTTACCCAGTCAATATTGGGGTAATTGAAGTCTCCCATTATTACCGCACTACCAATTTGGTTAGCTTCCCTAATTTCTCTTAGCATTTCACTGTCAGTCTCACCATCTTGACCAGGTGGACGGTAGTATACTCCTATCACTATAGTCTTCCCTGACACACAAGGGATTTCTACCTATAAAGATTCAATTGTGCATTTAGTCTCATGCAGGATGTTTATAGATTGTGGAATTTCACATACGGTATTTTAAGTCCGTTTTCCTTGATGCAGCTGTGGTGGTAAAGAGTTTCTCCCACATCTTATGCAGAACAGTATCCAGTACAGCATGTGGAGATAGAGCTGTGGGCTCTGGTGGCATTTCAAAAAATTTTACAATCCCTAGAACCTCTGCACAAGGGTCGGTAACCTTTCCTGTTTCAATATTTAAGAGAGAATCTACTCTTTCGATGAATTTTGCGAAGGATAAATCTTCTGGAGAGGAATACATTTCTGGAAGCCCCTCGGGAGGATCTGACGAAATCCTGTAGATCAGGATGGTGACGACGTAGATCATTGTGAGTGCAGAGAATCCGGTCAATCTGGAATTGGAATCTGTTCTTCCGGTTGAGTTGGAGGTAGAAGAATTTGTATCACCGGAGGAGAGGAATGTGAAGATGGACTTGGAAGCTGAGGATGCTCGGCCTCCAGATCCTGGAAGAAAGTATTCAAAGCCAAAGAAATCTGTGACATCGCCTTTGATGCGAGGCTATGCTGTGAAGGTGCTGGAAGTGGAGTTGGAGGTAGAGGCTGTGCTCCCAGAGGCAAGTCCTCAGAAGGTCGGAGCGGTTCTGGGAGATGGAGTAAATGAGATCGACTAAGAGAAGACCAATCAGAATGAGAACTTTCGGCACCTGAAGAGTCGTGGTTAGAGTGAGAGACTACTTCTATGTCAGAATCTGTTCATGGAGCGTCAGACAGCTGGAGCTGTTTTGTTTTTGCTTTCTGTTTGGCATGGTGTTGGCCTTGTATTCAAGACTGTGGGGAGGCAGGTGGTGGAGCTGTATGTGGAGCATAGTATTTTGCATGTTTTGCAGCACCATGTTTAGAAGTGTGATGTCTGGAATGCTTTTGTTTGCGAACATCAGGATGTGATGCCCCAGATTGTGATACAGCTCTTCCTGATGCACTGTCAAACGCACATAGAAACATAGAAATGATGGCAGAAGAAGACCAAATGGCCCATCCAGTCTGCCCAGCAAGCTTCACACATTTTTTCTCTCATACTTATCTGTTTCTCTTAGCTCTTGGTTCTATTTCCCTTCCACCCCCAGTTTTAATGTAGAGAGCAGTGATGGAGCTGCATCCAAGTGAAATATCTAGCTTGATTAGTTCGGGGTAGTAGCCGCCGCAATAAGCAAGCTACACCCATGCTTATTTGTTTACCCAGCCTATGTTATACAGCCCTTATTGGTTGTTTTTCTTCTCCCCTGCCGTTGAAGCAGGGAGCTATGCTGGATACGCGTGAAGTATCAGTCTTCTCCCATGCTGTTGAAGCAGAGAGCCATGCTGGATGTGCATCGAAAGTGAAGTATCAGGCACATTTGGTTTGGGGTAGTAACCGCCGTAACAAGCCAGCTACTCCCCCGTTTTGTGAGTGCGAACCCTCATTTTCTCCCCTGCCGTTGAAGCAGAGAGCTCTGCTGGATGTGTGAAGTATTGGTTTTTCTTCTCCCCTGCCGTTGAATCAGAGAACTATGCTGTATATGCATTGAAAGTGAAGTATCAGACTTATTTGATTTGGGGTAGTAACTTGCCGTAACAAGCCAGCTACTCCCCTCTTGTGAGTGTGAATCCTTTTTTCCACATTTCCTCTTGCTGTTGAAGCTTAGAGCGATGTTGGAGTCACAGTAAGCATGTGTATGTTTATTTAATAAGGGTATTGACTCCAGGCAGTAGCCCTCATTCTGGCGAGTCACCCACTCTTCATTGGCGGCCTCTTGACTTTATGGATCCACAGTGTTTATCCCACGCCCCTTTGAAGTCCTTCACAGTTCTGGTCTTCACCACATCCTCAGGAAGGCATTCCAGGCATCCACCACCCTCTCCGTGAAGAAATACTTTCCTGACATTGGTTCTGAATCTTCCTCCCTGGAGTTTCAAATCGTGACCCCTGGTTTCTGGTGATTTTTTTCCTACGGAAAAGGTTTGTCGTTGTCTTTTGATCATTAACACCTTTCAAGTATCTGAAAGTCTGTATCATGTCACCTCTGCTCCTCCTTTCCTCCAGGGTGTACATATTTAGATTCTTCAATCTCTCCTCGTACGTCATCCGATGAAGATCCTCCACCTTCCTGGTCGCCCTTCTCTGTACCGCCTCCATCTTGTCTTTGTCTTTTTGAAGATACGGTCTCCAGAACTGAACACAGTACTCCAGGTGAGGCCTCACCAAGGACCTGTACAAGGGAATATCACTTCCCTTTCTTACTCGATATTCCTCTCTCTATGCAGCCCAGCATTCTTCTGGCTTAGCTATCGCCTTGTCGCATTGTTTCGCCGATTTCAGATCATTAGACACCATCACCCCCAAGGTCCCTCTCCTGCTCCCGTGCACATCAGCCTTTCCCCGCCCATCGAATACAGTTCATTCGGATTTCCACTCCCCATATGCATGACTTTGCACTTCTTGGCATTGAATCTCAGCTGCCATATCTTCGACCAATCTTCCAGTTTCCTTAGATCTCGTCTCATTCTCTCCACTCCTTCCGGCGTTTCTACTCTGTTGCAGATCTTTGTGTCATCCGCAGAAAGACAAACCTTACCTTCTATCCCGTCCGCAATGTCGCTCACAAAGATATTGAACAGGAACAGGTCCCAACACCGATCCTTGCGGTACAACACCACTTAAAAACCGCTCTCTCTTCAGAGAAGGTTCCATTTACCATCACACATTGTCTTCTGTCCGTCAACCAATTTGCAATCCAGGTCACCACCTCGCACTCACATCCCAAGCTTCTTGTTTTATTCACCAGTCTCCTGTGCGGAACCGTATCAAAAGCTTTGCTGAAATCCAAGTATATGATATCGAGCGCTCTTCCTCGATCCAATTCCTTGGTTACCCAGTCAAAAAAGTCATCAGGTTTGTCTGACAGGATCTTCCTCTGGTGAATCCATGCTGCCTCTGGTCCATCAATTCTCCCGACTGTAGATAGTTCACTATTCTCTCTTTCAACAGTGACTCCATTACTTTTCCCACCACCGAGTGAGGCTAACCGGTCTGTAGTTACCAGCCTCCTCTCTGTTCCCACTCTTGTGAAGCGGGACCACCACCACTCGTCTCCAATCACTCAGCAACCACTCCCGTTTCTAGGGATCTATTGAACAGGGGTCGCACAGCGGTCCCGCCAGCACATCTCTGAGCTCCCTCAGTATCCTTGGATGAATCCCATCAGGCCCCATGGCTTTGTCCACTTTCAGATTCTTTAGCTCTTCCCATACATTATCTACTGTAAATGGATTTTCCTCTGTTCCGCTTCCCTCCAGTTTCTTGTTGTGTAGAGATGGTCCTTCTCCAGGGTCTTCTTTAGTGAACACAGAGCTGAAGTATTCGTTTAATATTTCTGCCATTTCTTCGTCTCTCTCCACACATTGATCATTTCCACCTTTCAATTTCACTATACCACTTTGGACCTTTCTCTTTTCGCTGATGTATCTGAAAAATGTTTTGTCACCATATTTTATCTCCTTGGCAATCCTCTCTTCCGCTTGACTTTTTGCCAACTTGATTAATTTCTTAGTCTCCCTCAGTTGAATCAGATATTCTTCTTTGTGCTCCTCCCTTTGGGATCTTTTGTATTTCTTGTATGCAGTTCTTTTAGCTTTAATTTTGTCAGCCACCTCCTTTGAGAACCAGATAGGTTTCATTTTTCTTTTGCTTTTCTTTACATTTCTAACATATAGAGCAGTTGCCTTGGCGATTGCTCCTTTAGATTGGTCCACTGCTGATCCACATCTCTCTCGTTTTCCCATCCATTTAGTTCTTCCTCTAGGTACTTCCCCATTTCCTCAAAGTCTGTGTTTTTGAACTGTAAAACTCTGGTCTTTGTGCTTCTTTTCCAGTGGTGCTGAGGTGGGCGCCCACTTTGACATCAGAGACGATATCTCCATTATTGAGCACTAAGTCGAGAATAGTTCCTTCTCTCGTGGGTTCCAATACCATTTGTTTGAACAAAGATACTTGCATGGCATCCACTATTGCTCTACTGTTTTTAGATTCTGCAGATGGGATTTTCCAGTCTACATCTGGCATATTAAAGTCACCAACGATCATCACTTCCCCTTTCTTACCTATCTTATGGATGTCTTCAACCAGATCTCTGTCCAGCTCTTCCTTTTGGTTTGGAGGCCTGTAAACCACTCCAATATAAATGGATGCTCCATCATCTGTTTTTAGGTTGACCCATAGTGCTTCTTCCTTGCCCCAACTTCCTTGCAGCTCAGATGCTTGGATATTATTTCTGACATAAAGAGCCACACCTCCCCCTTTTCTATCCACTCTGTCCTTCCTTAACAAGTTATAGCCTGGTATTGCCGTATCCCAATCATGAGATTCTGTGAACCATGTCTCTGTGATAGCAACGATGTCCAGTTCTGCCTCTGTCATTAGGGCCTGCAGATCTGGGATTTTATTTCCCAAACTATGCGCTGATGCGTCGTGCTCCAGTGTGCCATGCACTGATGTGTCGTGCTTTGATGCGGTCTCGGCGTCGATGCGCCGTATGCTTCGGCCGCCTTGCTTTCCCCTGCTCCGAATGCTGCGGCGTCGAGGAGCGAGAACGAGCGGGTATAGAGCCCTGTGACCCAAACGGCGCATGATTGGACTTCTTCATTGAAGGAGTCGAGGCCTCGATATCCTCCCACGGCCCTGGTGGTACCGACCTGGCCAAAGCACCTTCCATCTTCTGGCTGGAGTCTTCTTAACTTTCTTCCCCTGGCGAAGAGTGAGGAGATCGTAGGCGCGCGATATTTTCGGCGCGCTGTCTTCGACATCCGACCACAGTCTCGACATGAGGCTGGGTCATGCTTCGGGCCCAAACAAATATAACAATAATTATGTCCATCTGTTATGGACATAATTTTCCCGCATTGGCAGAATTTGAAACCTGATGGCTTCGGAGCCATCACTGCCAAAAAACGGGAGAAAAATTGAAAAACAAAAATTGAGAAAAATCTGAAGAGACGAGTGAGAGAAAAAACCCCGCGTGCAGTCCTGCTCGAGGGAAAAAAGAGACTGAGGTAAAACGGCAATCGCACAGGAACGTCACCGCGCAGCCGTACAGGGTTCAAAGCTCTGTACTCTTTGAGAAAACTCAGCCTACTGATCCGGTCGCGACGCTCCCAGACAGCATGGCTAATTCAGCCTGCTATCACTGGGAAAACCTGGAGGCCTGACACAGATACAGGTCCAAAGCCCAGACAAAATTAACCCCGTGGCCAAATAATTTTTTTTTTTTAACTCCTGTTGTGATAAAACAATAGGTTGAGAGTCTCCTACCATGGGTATCCATACTGCTTAGCCCACACAATGGATCCTGGGATAAAGGTAGCATAAATCACGTCAGGCTCCGACCCAGACCATGTTTCTTCAGGCACATCACAGCTGTTGTACTTCACATCTGGAATTCACAAATAAAGTGTCAGTACAAGGTGCCTGTGTTTACTCAAATCACAGCCTGCTGATTAAACCCACAAGGGTGTTACAACTCATTTTCTTTAGGATTTGTAGTACTACAGTCTTTATCCATGCTTGCTGGATTCCAGACTCCCGAAATAGGAAAAGAAAATTATTCCTTACCTGCCTATTTTCGTTCCTGTAGTACCACAGATCAGTCCAGACCATGGGTTATATCCCCATTCCAGCAGATGGAGACAGAAGGAAAACTTGTGAGGTGCTCGGAATTACCCATGAGCACCCTCCTCGTCCCATTAGTATTAAGAATATCAAAGCAGAACAAAAAAATCAGAACTAACTGATGAATGGATGAAGCAAAAAACTCCCAACCAAATAGGGAACTATATACAGGTTGTCATTAAGGCATATAGTGTCTGTAGCCCAAAAACTTGCAAATGCAAAATCTCGAAGCCTTCAAGAAAAATCTTTCAACCTCAATATACCACCAAAGAACAGGCTAACTGTGCTGAGGAAAAACAAGATATTGGACAGAAAAGTGCTATCGAAACGTGTGGGTGGGCACCTGGACTGATCTGTGGTACTACAGAAATGAAAATTAACAGGTAAGGAATAATTTTCTTTTCTCTGTACATACCCGGATCAGATGCCAGATGTCTTGACGGCTTTTATAGATCGCCTTCCTTTGTGTTTTTTGGGTCATACCCGGATCAGTCCAGACCATGGGATGTACCAAAGCTTCCCTACATAGGGTGGGCCCTCGATAGCCCTGCTGGAATGACCTTGGTCGCCAAACGAACACAACCCCGGAGGTCTTAGATTAAGACGATAATGACGCGCAAAGGTATGTAGTGACTTCTATGTAGCCGCTCTGCAAATTTCTTGAGGAGATACAGACTGACTTTCCGCCCAAGAAGTCGCCTGAGAACGGAGAGAATGCACTTTAATACCATCCGGAGGGGGCTTTCCTGATCCAATATACGCGGCAACAATGGCTTCCTTTAACCAGCGAGCAATAGTAGTCTTAGAGGCCTGTTGACCTTTCTTGGGGCCACTCCAGAGAACAAAAAGAAATCGTTGGTGACCTCCAGGTAACGAAGAAGCGCTCGCTTAACATCGAGCTGCCGCAGTTCCCTGGAGTCCTCCTCTTGAAAGGCTGGAAGCTCCACCGACTGATTGAGGTGAAAAGAGG
Source organism: Rhinatrema bivittatum (assembly GCF_901001135.1). Classification (NCBI taxonomy): domain Eukaryota; kingdom Metazoa; phylum Chordata; class Amphibia; order Gymnophiona; family Rhinatrematidae; genus Rhinatrema; species Rhinatrema bivittatum. The sequence goes on from NC_042630.1 coordinate 22,216,485, forward strand.
ATACCAGCTTCGGGAGGAAAGATGGCACTGTGGTCAGGGTTATACCCGAATCTGTGAAGCGCAGATAGGGTTCCCTAGAAGACAAAGCTTGCAGTTCCGATATTCTGCAAGCTGAAGAAATGGACACGAGAAATATAGTCTTCAGAGTTAAATCCTTGAGCGTAGAATGCTTCAGTGGCTCAAAAGGTGGACCACCCAAAGCCCGTAGTACCAAATTCAAATTCCACGAAGGACACAGGGCACGGACCGAAGGTCTCAGGTGTTTGACACCTTTCAAAAAACAGACAATGTCCGCATGTGATGCTAGAAGTGTTCCATCCAAACGCTCAATGATCGAACCAAGGGCCGCTACCTGAACCCGAAGAGAATTGTAAGCCAAATCCTTGCCAAGCCCACTCTGCAGGAAAGAGAATCTGAGCCACAGACGAACAACGAGGAGCAATTCCCCCGGAGACAAACCAGGAATCAAAAACCTTCCATATTTGTATATAAGAAATGGAGGTGGAAGTCTTCCTGGCCTGCAAAAGTGTGGAAATCACTTCCTCTGGATAGCCTCTTTTTCTCAGCCTTCTCCTTTCAAAAGCCAGGCCGCAAGACAGAAGTGATCTGTCTGGTCAAAAAATACGGGACCCTGACGAAGGAGTCAAGGAAGATGTCCCAGACGAATTGGACCATCCACCGCTAGATTCACCAGATCTGCAAACCACGGCCTTTTTGGCCACTCTGGCGCCATCAGAATTACTGCTCCGCGGTGAACTTCTATTCTTCGTAGAACCTTCCCCACCAGAGGCCATGGGGGAAACACGTAAAGCAGAACGTAGTGCGGCCAGGGCAGTACCAGAGCATCTACCCCTTCCGCCCCTTCTTCCCGTCTGCGACTGAAAAAGCGGGGCGCCTTCGCATTCCTTAGAGTGCCATCAAGTCAAGGTGGGGGACCCCCACCTCCCAATCAGAAGTGACATTGCTTCTTCGGATAGCTCCCACTCTCCGGGATCCAACATCTGCCAGCTTAAGAAATCCGCTTGAACATTGTCTACTCCTGCTATGTGAGAAGCCACCAGACGCATGAGGTGACGCTCTACCCATATAATGAGCTTGTCCGTCTCCCGAGAGACATGTCGACTCTTCGTTCCCCCTTGCCGATTGATGTATGCCACCGAGGTAGCATTGTCTGAGAGGATCCGCACAGACGTGCCGCGCACAAAAGGGAGAAATCGTTTCAGGGCGAGATGGACTGCTCGGGTCTCTAGGCGATTGATTGGCTATTTCACCTGCACCGATGACCAGTGGCCCTGTGCCGCCTGAGTTTGACACACCACCCCCCAGCCGGAGAGACTGGCATCCGTGGTGACGACCACCCATTAGGGGACTTCCAAGTCCACACTGCTGAGCAAATGATCCAGACTGAGCCACCAGCCCAGGCTGTTCCTGACCGGATCCGGAAGTGGTAAGGGAGGTTGGAACTCCAGAGACACCGGCTTCCAGCAAGAGAGCAATGCCCTCTGCAAAGGTCGCATATGCACAAAAGCCCAGGGTACCAAATCTATGGTGGAGGCTATGGAACCCAGTACTTGAAGATAATCCCACGCCGTGGGAAGTGTCAGGCTTGGAAATGTTGCATCTGTGAAATGAGATTGAACGCCCGGTCTTGATGCAAGAAAACCTTGCCCACACTGGTGTTGAAAAGAGCTCCCAAGAAATTCAGTGTTTGCGACGGCGTAAGACTGCTCTTGGCAAAATTGACCACCCTTCCGAGAGAGTTCAGGAGATGCAACACTTTGTCGACCGACTGTTTGCAAAGATCCCGGGACTTTGCCCGAATGAGCCAGTCATCCAGGTAGGGATGAACTAGAAAACCCTCCTTCCGTAGAGCCGCTGCCACCACTACCATTACCTTGGTGAAGGTGCGGGGAGTGGTTGCCAGACCGAAGGGCAGGGCCTGAAACTGGAGCCTTGTGGACGGGAATATGGAGATAGGCCTCCGTGAGGTCTAAGGACGCCAGGAATTATGCGGACCACAGCCATCACTGAACGTATATAGTTGCCATCCAAAAAAGCGGAACCTTTAGGGCCCAATTTACTGTCTTGAGATCCAATATGGGTCTGAAGGATTCTCCTTTTTGGGAACCATGAAGTAGACGGAATAGTGGCCTTTGCCTTGCTCCTTCGGCGGCACTGGGAGACTGGCTCCAAGGTCGAGTAGCCTGTTGGGCGTCTGATGCACTATTAGCTGTGTCCACAATGGTCCGCAGGGGGAGAACAGGAACCTGTCCCTTAAGGGTCAAGCAAACTCTAAAACATAACCGTGCTTTAGAATATCCAGGACCCACTGATCCAATGTGATTTTGACCCACTCCTCGTAAAACAGGGAGAGTCGTACCCCAATTCTGGGCTGCAAGGAGTGGGCCGGCGACCCTTCAGTGGGTTGACTTGGAAGTGGATCCTTGTGGCAAGTCCCCTCGAGGGGATCTGCAGCCACGAAAGGAATGAGACCAAGATTGAGACCTGGTAGAGGGAGGACATTGAGAAACAGGTCTTGACTGCGAAAAACGCCGTTGTCCTCTGAAACAGGCCCTAGAGGAATTGAATATCCGAAAATTCCTTGGACGATCTTCTGGAAGCTTGTGTACTTTATTCTCCCCAAGAGATTTGATAATCTGCTCCAAATCTTCTCCAAACAATTTACCCTTAAAGGGGAGAAGACTCTGCTGACCAGTTGAAGAGCCAAAGGAGACGTCTGGCCGAGACTGCCGACACCATCGACTTGGCCAAGACCCTTAAGAGATCCATAAAGCGCATCCGCTGAATAAGCAATCACCGCATCCAGGCGTTCTGCTTGCTGCGCTTCTCCAGGGGGCAACTCCTGGGTACCTAGCAACTGCTGTACCCATCTCAGACCTGCTCTTTGCATGAGAGAGCTGCAGACCACTGCTCTGACACCCAATGTTGACACCTCAAAGGTCCTCTTGAGGTATACTTGCAGTTTTCGATCCTGCAGGTCACGCAAAGCTGTCCCCCCTGTCACTGGGATGGTGGTCCTCTTAGTGACCGCCGACACTGAAGCATCTACTTTTGGGACTTTAAGAAGTTCTAAGAAGTCCCAGTTCCTCTAGAACTTGGAGAATAAGAGGGGCAAGTTCATCCTTGTGGAACAGGCGGAGTATCTTGGAGTCATCCCCCAAGCCGCTGGAGCTGAGTCCCCATCAGTGCCCGGCCCCACATCCGTATCCACTAAATCCGCTGCTTGGTCGCCTGGGTCTGAGACAGCCCCCCATGGAGGGGCACCAGTGGAACGTGTGATCCTGTCAGCCGACAGGGCCCGCGACATTCCCGAAGCGACCGGCCCACAGCTCAATACCGGAGATAAGACCCTCCCTTTCCCATGGTACCTCGAGCCCCCCTTATGTGCCAAATAGGCCTGGTGCAGAAGTAAAATAAATTCTGGTGAGAAAGAGTGTGGAGTTGTGGTGACAGCTGTAGACTCCACGTGTCCTCCCCTACAGGTGCAGAACTCGCCATTGGAGGTCCCCCCAAGTCCCCCTGTTCCCCAACAGGACACAGATGGACCAGGGAGAGCGCTGGGGGAATTTCCACATCAGGCCCCGATATCACTGGCTTGGTCTCTGGGGGCACCAAAATAGCCACTGTTCCTATGGTTATGCCAGTGGGGAGCTGCATGCGGGCAGAGCCGTCCCATGCAGGAGCCGATGCCGGCACTATTTTTTGCCGTTTTGCAGGTGGGGGAGTTTGGAGGCCCCCTCCCCCCCCCCCCAAAACACAAGCAGCCCAAAGACCACGGCAATTCAAGCGCGTGGGAGCCGCTCCATATGCATGGCAGCATGCTCCTCTGATCATCAGTGCAGCAAAGAAAAAAAACACCTTCAATTCCTGTCGTTTTTGTTTGGTTTTTTTTTTTATTTAAAAAAGAAGCAACCGCTTAAAGTTCCCCCTCCTGAAACTGAAGAGAGCTATCCAGCTCGATTCAGCAAGTTACAAACAGGAGAGGGAAAGTGAGGAAAAGGAGACCAAGAAAAATAGTCACGTAAGGGACCTTGTGGACGGGAGGGATCTGGACCACCAGATGTACACCCCACGGTACCCTGGACCGGGCGTACAAAAGAGTCATCAACCCCCAGCTCATCCGACTCAACCAAGCAGGGTAGGGATCAGTTACTAGGAACTCTGTCCCCTGGGAATAAGGCTCAAAACTAGAAAAAAAAGAAAAATCAGTGAGAAAAAAAAAGAACTGCAGGTTTAAGCATCAGCCACCATCTGCTGGAGACAGAGAAATACTGAGGAACTGCAGGTGGCATCAGGGTACTTGAAGCAGTGTCAGTTTTACTTTCTCTGTCTCCATCTGCTGACAAGGATGAATAAACCCAGGAGTCTGGACTGATCTGGGTACATACAGGGAACTGCTTGTCCTAGAAAAACAGAGCCATCTAGTTACTTTACTAACCGTTTTGTATGCGGGAGCACTGGAAGAAGGCCTGTAACATAGTGAAACAGATAAGCTAATTGAAGGAGGCACTATTACCTAAGTTTTCAGAGCAGGACCAGTTTTCAGGGAGAGACGAAGGGTCTAAGCTGGTCTCCAGCCGCCTCCACTTCTGACAGTTCTCTAAGCTGCACTGGACCCAGGCAATACACTGATCTGTGAAGGGCACAGAGAGAATGTGGGTCTGTGTGTAATGGATGGACATCATCCTTGCTGACCACATGCAAAGGACATGGACAAAAGCTAAAAACAAACTAACAATCAGTTCAGACTCGTGAATCACCGTACATCAATTTAATAAATGGCAGTAGTCCGTAGTGCCCAGGTTGATGCCAATCTCATTGCCATGAAGGCTTCATTTCTTGCACCCAGAACTGGGATGAGTCTAATGGGGTGAACTGATAAATCTTCATGTACATAAAAGGAGGGTTACATGAAGAAAAGCAATAAATTGTTCTCCATCTCCGCAGACGAGCATACAAGAAAGGAAAATTGGTTCTTACCTGCTAATTTTCATTCATGTAATATCACAGATCAGTCCAGACCAGTGGGCTGTGCATTCCTACCAGCAGATGGAGTCAGAGAACAAAACCTTTGGGCACTGCTACATAACCAAAAATGTCACCTGCAGTCCCTCAGTATTGGCCTGTACCCAAGCCCAAACAACTAACCTTACTAAAGGCGAAGGGGGTTGGAACCGAAAAACGCAGTAGCAAACCCCTCGCCCATAACAGATAAAGCAAATGTTGCTTACCTGATGTAACAGGTGTTCTCACAGGACAGCAGGATGTTAGTCCTCACAAATGGGTGACATCGAGGATGGAGCCCTGTACGGAAAACTTTTCTGTCAAAGTTTCAACAAGCTTTGACTGACACTGGCACACTGGGTGCACTGAGCATGCCCAGCCTGCAATTATCCCTGTGAGCCACAGGTGTCTCCCTCAGTCTCGTCTTATAGCTAAAAAGCGCAAGCGAAACTAAAATAAAAGTATACAGACCCAACTCCGCGGGGTGGCGGGCGGGTTTCGTGAGGACTAACATCCTGCTGTCCTGTGAGAACACCTGTTACATCAGGTAAGCAACATTTGCTTTCTCACAGGACAAGCAGGATGGTAGTCCTCACAAATGGGTGAGTACCGAGCTGAGGATGCCCGGGAATGCACCAGATACACCACAGATGCGCAAAGGCGTAACAACTGAGGTGGAAATGGGAACGGAGGGCATCCGCAACACCATAATGGGTTCGTGGAAGGATGTTGGGTAGTGAATTGAAAAAAGTAAGAGTAGGCGGACTGGCCAAACATGGAGCATGCCGGCTAGTCAAATGTAAGCAATAATAGGCTGCGAAGGTATGGAGAGGACTCCAGGCTGCAACCTGATAAAAAAGTACAAGCAGCAGTAACCAAAGGGAAGCTGTTAAGGCTAAGACGGACACAACAGTATGTGGATACCCACAGTGTTGTAGTGAAATGTCTGCTTGTTGGTAGGAAAGGAAATATAGACCACTTAATCAGAAGGATTAGGTCTGTGTGGCCACTGGAAGTAGCAGCTTGACCCTTGCATGAAGGAAAGAGTCAAGTGGAATTCACATGGAATGCAGTGCAATGTAGATAGAATGTAAGCGCAGCATTACTGTCCAGGAATGTGGAAAACCCAGTCTCTCCCTAGGGCGAGAGAGAGAGGTTAGGAAAAATTAATAGAGTATTTCCTGAGGAAAGAAGATACAACATCTACCTGAAAAGGATAGAAAGTTGAATGCGTAGAACTACTCAGTGGCAGAGGAACGGAGTCAGGTGAGTATGGAAAGAGTGCATAACTCACGGACCCTGCTGGCAGGAATGACATTAAGAGGGAAAGAAGTTCCCTTGCCAAACTGTGGAAGAGAGGAATGGAAAGGCTCAAACGTAGAATGTATGAGACTTATAAGGAGAATATATATGTTCATTCCGTGATTAGAGAAATAGAGGCGGCTTGATCAGTGGATAATCCATGGTAAGCCGACTCAGAGAGGATTACCGAAAACGGGAACCCAACTCCCAAAACGATACACCTCCTAAGAGAAAGGTGTATCTATGTGGAGGATGTCTGGAGAACAGAATCCGAGGGAGTAAGAAAAATGGTGGAAAAGTAAAAGGGGTAATACCTCTTTTTTTTTTTTTTTTTTTTTTTTTTAGCGTCAGGAGGTAAAGCCTGCCATATTAAACGGCAAGATTTATGTTTAGAAGGTTTTGTGACGCTACCAGAACCTAAGAACATCAGTAAGTCTATGATTTGGGACTGACTGGTGAGGGAATAAAAGGTTACTGATATGATGGATTGAGAAGTATGGGAAGCATACTGATCTCAGTCAGGGAGTGGGGAAAAGAATACTGAACCCCATCCCAGTTCAACATTAGAAGAATGCTGGCTACGAGAGGCAGCAGAAGAGATATATTGAAGAGGCCTTTGATGGAAGAAAAGGCATCTAAGGGAACGCATAGGAAACATGTGCAGGGAGCAGAACCTGTGCATCGTATGGAATGATGCAGACGCAGAGGAAAGTTTAGTTAAACTCAGCGTTAAAAGATTTGCCCTGTACACATGTAATTGAGACCATTCGAGAGGATAGAACCTACGTGGAGAAGGTCAGATAGAGCGTTCATTAAATCTCTTAGATATGTGGCCCAAAGACGCATGAAGTGAACAAGGGCCAAGGGTAGAGCTGCGCAGCTGTCTAGCAGAGCAGCTAAGAGGTTGTGCGTGCTTATGAGTTGGAAAGCACATTGTCCCTATGCTGTCTGTCTGTATGCACAAAGAATTGTTGCAAAAGCAGTATTGGAAGGCATAAGGGCATAACTCATGGGTGCAACGTCCAGGAAGTTTATGAGAAACTATGCTGGAGTGCAATAGATGCATAATGGGTTGACAGCTTTCAGGAGAAACTTTATAACCCTAAGGAATTGCGAGCATGAGTCGAAGGAGACTAGGTCCTAGTTCGAACTGGGATAAGAATCAGGGACGAAAGCAATGAAACCACTTAGGTCCATTGAGTATAGAATGTCACTGAATATAACCCATAGCAGTTTTGAATTATGAGAAAAAATGCATAGTGGGAAGAAACCCCATAGCCCAACCATGAAAAGTTGAAAGGTTGAGGTTATGGAAAATATGCGCAGGGACATATAACAATGTATCAGAATGTCTGTGCGCATGCTGGACAAGAGGGTCTTAAGACTGTGGTGTCCAGAAGTGTTACAGAAGGGATTTATGGCAGTGACAGTAATCCCAGTTAGTAAATGTATAGTGAGTCCTGAAAAAAGTGAGAGCTCTTTGCATGTACTGAAAGGAAAGTGAATGATGTTACACTCCGCAGAGAAAACAGCATTCACCAACAGTGATGCAAGAGACAGTTCACTTACCGAAGCTGGTGCCGGCGGCAGAGCTTGGGGTTGTAATGTTGACTCACCATAAAGCACATAGAAACATTAAAATAATGTACTTACTGCAGTATGGAGTGATGGTAACCAAAGATACCATTGTACCTGTGACGTCTAAAGAAAGTTGGATTTTCTTAGGTCCAGGATGTGCGGAGAGTAACTATTTTCTGTTAAAAGAAAGAATAGTGCAATTAAAACTCCCCAACCCCCCCTCCCTTCTCCCCTCTGCACTTCGTAGCGCCTGGGGGAGTGTACCGGGACTTTGGTACAAGGTGGGGTGGCCGCTCTGATATCTGACCAGATGGGAGACCAAGAGGTGTCCCAATGGAGGATATCATGTAGGCTCCTGCAGGTGTGTGAGCGGTAAGTGGTACCCGCATTTCTGTATGCTGTACAAGGAGACACTGAGACCTGTGGCCAGGCCTCAAGGTGGACTTGTACATGGGGCAATGGTTGCTGAATCTCATGTTTAGCAGATCAGCCAATACAGCTGGACCTTGGTTGGGAGGGAACCAAGAGTCAGAGCATTGGTCGGCACAGGGACTTGTTACTGACAAGAGAAGAAGCCCTGCTGCAATCCCAAGAAGATAGAGGGGTTCTCCTGATATTGTGGCTAACATAGCTAACATAGTGATATGTGACACTAATACAGTTCTAAAAGGCACATGACCCAGAACTTTTCGAACCACGGTCCGAATGGGAGAACACAACTCTATGGGAATGCCGCCGAAGCGGGTACTTACCATCCGACGTGGATCGCCGCAAGACGAGCCGGTGAAGATTGTTGACCCCGACGGTCTCCGGAGTCCTCGAGGGTAAGGCCGGGGACGTAAACGTCCATCTCGCTCTGAAACCCGGTATGGTGGCACAGGTACAGAGGAGACAGGCCAGGCGTGAGTGGCGTTTAGACTGCTAAGTGTAACAGATGGCCATAGTCCCACACCACTTGACGGTGGGGCACGCCAGGAACAGAGGAGCCCTAACGGAACTCATGTTCCCTCCCTCGTCACAGCGGCTCGATGTGTCGTGACGCCAATGCAGAAGCTGTCGGACCTGGATCCGGAAGTTCTGGATCACCAAGGACTGCCAAAACTGTAGGAACAGTGCTGATGGCAGTGGTGATGTCGCTCTGCCCGAGCGTTGTCCAGCCTGGAGAAGGATGGCACCGATGTGCTGGATGGCGTCAGCGGCGGACGATCACGATGTCGGCGATGATGGGTGCCACGGTGCTCGGCCCGGTCTTTCCCCAGCGCCGAGATGGAAGCCCTCGTCGTCCTGGAAGGCGATCGATGACGAACTGTCAGCACGCCTGCTCTGCTCCTGACACAATGGAGTGTCTTAAGCTAATACGGGGCTTAAAAAAGAACCCAAAGCGTGGAGCAATGTGAGGAGGCGAGGGTATTATGTGGCGGTGCTATGTCGGTATTGACGATATTGAAGGCAACCTAAGGGGCTTCGAGGATATCATCAAAATGGGTATGAAAAATCGTCGATGACTGGCCAGGAGAATGATGACAGTGACGGGCACTGACAGCAGTGGCATAGGTATCTTTGAAACGATGTGGAATCGAATAATCGAAAAACATTGCCGTTATTGAAAAAGATACCGGCATCGACTGAGTCGAATCAATAGGGCGTCAAGGACACCGAAGGAAAACGGAGGTGTCGAGGGCATCGATGCATGGAGGCGGGCATTTATGCCATTTGTGGCATGGCCACGGGCATCAACTATAGGGCCACAGACGTTGACGGTATCGATTTGGACAGACTCAGATTTCCAAGTGTACATGGCATCGGTGCCCCAGACACGTGTGTCGGTGGCATCGATATGGACACGTATGGAATCGATGGCATGGATCTCCCAGTCGATGAATTCCATCCCGGCATCAACGCCAGTCCTGGAATCGGCATGGGCATCGATGCCAGCCATAAGGCTGGCATTGGCATCAATGCCCATCCACGGAATCGAGCCGGCATGGATATCCACCGATGGGATCCACCTGGGCATCGAATTTCACCGATGGGAGCAGCCTGGCATCGACTGCCCTCGATGGATGCATTCTAACATAGATGCCCATGGATGAAACACCTGGGCATCGGTGTCCATCGATACAAAAGGACCCGGCACCGATGCCATCGACGGACGGCCATCCGGCACCAATGCCATCGACGGACAAGCCATCCGGCACCGATGTCCATCGATGGGGACCATCCGGCACCGATGTCCACCGATGGGGACCATCCGGCATCGATGCCCACCGACGAATCGATGTGGCACCGATGCCCCCCGATGGAAAGGGCTGGACATCGGTGGGGAGGATGGGGCATCGATGGCATCCCCAAAAGGGGGGGGGGGTGGCATCGATGAAGTGACCCTGGGATCGTTAAAAAGTGTCTCGGGCAGCGGTGGCGGCGACCCGAGTATGCATGGCAGTGACTAACAGCGTGTGCGTCAATGGCATGCATCCGGGTAGGGACGGCACCGAGGAAGCCCAAGGAAAAAAACAGTGCGTAGGAGGAAAAAGCCTGGTAGCACTGAAAAGCAAAAAACATGGATAAAGGCATCAGGGCACCGTGGGGGGAGGGGCGCTGATGACATATAAAAGCCCAGGGCGGTTTAGGCGGGTCCCGGTGTAGCGATAGGGTATCGACTGCGTGAGGGGTACCAGGGAACGAAGGACTTGAAGCTGCAGAGGTCCCAAGTTAAGGAAAAAATCCCTACCCCACTAGCATAAGCAAGCAGAGTGTCACAGAGATACTCGCAAGCTGTTTAAAGCTAACTGAAAAATGGGGGAAGGGAAGGCTTCAGTCAGTTAACAGCCTTAAGATAGTGACAGGAACCGACCGAAAAATAAGAATTAGTACTCACCGAGCGTCGTAAAAACGTACGCGGAGGGAGACCTGTGCAGGGAAAAGTGTTTTTTGAAGTGAAAAGTTAAGTGTTTCCATGAGGTAATTAGTTAAAAAATCCTCACAGAGCTCCAACCGCTATGCTGACTGCAGAGCGGAAAAAAGAAGACTGAGGGAGACACCTGTGGCTCACAGGGATAATTGCAGGCTGGGCATGCTCAGTGCACCCAGTGTGCCAGTGTCAGTCAAAGCTTGTTGAAACTTTGACAGAAAAGTTTTCCGTACAGGGCTCCATCCTCGATGTCACCCATTTGTGAGGACTACCATCCTGCTTGTCCTGTGAGAAAATAAAAAACCACCTCGGAACCTGCTCCTTCAAGAGCATTTGCAAAAGAACAAAATTGTTTCTTCAGGAAAATATCACCTCTCAAGGTAGTCTTTCAGAATCTGAAAAGGGGATGGGCCTCTGGACTGATCTGTGGTATTACAGGAACGAAAATTAGCAGGTAAGAACCAATTTTCCTTTCCTGAACATACCCAGATCAGTCCAGACCAGTGGGATGTACCCAAGCCACTCTACCCTGGGCAGGTACCTGAAAGACCCGCGGGCAGAACACCCTCACTGAAGGACGATTCATCTTGCAACCTAACATCCAAACGATAATGCTTGGTGAAAGTGTGAAGGGAGGACCAAACTGCCTCTCTGCAGATCTCCTGAGGCGACAGAAGCTGACACTCAGCCCAGGAGGTAGCCTGGGCCCTAGTAGAATGAGTTCTCAGAACCATGGGCACCCGATGCCCTCGGGCAACATAAGCTGAAGAGATAGCCTCCTTAATCCAGCGTGAAATCGTCGCCTTGGAAGCCTTGTCACCCTTCTTAGGACCCCCAAAACAAGACAAACAGATGGTCTGACCGCCGGAAGACATTGGCAACCTCCAAATAGCACAAAAGAGCGCGACTCACATCCAAAAGATGAAGCTCCCTCTCCTGAGGGGAATCCCTAGACCACTGCAGAAATCCTGGCAGATCCACTGCCTAATTGACATGAAAGGCAGAGACCACCTTGGGAACGAAAGAAGGAACCGTGCACAGCGAAACTCTAACATTGTAAATCCTAAGAAAGGGATCCCGACACGACAAAATCTGTAACTCTGAAATGTGTCGTGCAGAACAAAAGGCTACAAGGAAAACGGTCTTCAAGGTAAAATCCTTAATGGGTGCCCTGCATAAAGGCTCAAAGGGGGCTCCGCAAAACACCCAAAGCACCAGGTTCAAACTCCAATCCAGGACATAAATGCTTTACTCCCTTGAGGAACCGTCAAATATCTGGGTGCACTGCCAGCGACCGACCGTGAACCCTGCCCCTTAAGGCACCTAAAGCTGCCACTTGAACCCGAAGTGAGTTGAAAGCCAAACCTTTGGCCAACCCCTGTTGAAGGAAATCCAACACCTGGGGAATCTCCATTGACAAAGGATCCAAGGAGCGCTGGCGGCACCATGCCTCAAACAACTTCCAGACCCTAACACAGGCCATAGAAGTAGACTGTTGATGCGCCTGAAGAAGAGTGGAAATGACCTGCTCTGAATATCCCCTCAATCGCAATCACTGCCTCTCAAAAGCCAAGCCGCAAGAGAGAAGTGATCCTCCTGATCCGAAAATATGGGCCCCTGATGGAGTAGCTGCAGAGGACCTTCCAGCGCTAATCGCACCATGTATGCGAACCGTGGACGACGTGGCCACTCCGGGGCCACCAACACTACACTGCCTGGATGTTGCTCTATGGGTCAGAGAAGCCGACCAATGAGAGACCGGGGGGGGGGGGGGGGGGGGGGGGGGGAAGGCATAGAGAAGAGTGCCTGTGGGCCAAGGACACACTAGGGCGTCTAATCCTATTGAGCCTATTTCTCGACGACTGAAGAAGCGTTCCATCTTCGCATTGGCTTGAGTTGCCATCAGATCCAACTGAGGCACGCCCCACCTGATGCAAATGAGGTTCCAAGCTTCAGGAGCTAACTCCCACTCCCCTGGATCGAACTGTTGCCTGCTGAGGAAGTCCGCCTGAACGTTTTCCACTCCTGCAACATGGCGATTCCTTTGAGATGGCATTGCACCCAAGCGAACAACAGCCTTGCTTCCAGTGTCACCACGAGACTCCATGTCCCGTCTTTCCAGTTGATGTAAGCTACCGTCGTCGCATTGTCTGAGAACACACGAACCATTGTATTCTCAACCAGAAGCAGAAATGCTTGCAGGACCAGTTGGGCAGCTCTCGTCTCGAGGCAGTTGATGGACCAGGATTTTTCCGTTGGGGACCAAAGACCTTGAGCGGATTTGTTGAGGCAAACTGCTCCCCAGCCAGACAGACTGGCATCTGTGGAGATAACCGCTCCCCAGCCAGACAGACTAGCATCTGTGGAGATAACCACCCAATAATGGCTATTAATCAAATTTACTTAGGGAATAGCCACTGCTATTAACTGCATCAGTGGCATAGGATCTTCTTAGTGTTTGGGTAATTGCCAGGTTCTTGTGGCCTGGTTTGGCCTCTGTTGGAAACAGAATGCTGGGCTTGATGGACCCTTGGTCTGACCCAGCATGGCAATTTCTTATGTTCTTATGTCCAAATCCACTCCCTGTTCCAGGTTGCTGTGTGAAAACCACCATGATAGACTGACTCTGGAAGTAGAGACAATGGTACATGGAACTGTTGCGACACCGGGCTCCATCTCGATAACAGCACAAGCTGCAACGGACGCAAATAAGCGAACGCCCACAAGACCAAATCCAAGGTGGAGGCCATGGATCCCAGAACCTGTAAGTGATGCCAAACCGTTGGGAGTCTCTCTCTGAAGAAGGGCCTTGACCTGATCTTGCAACTTCGTTACCTGGTCCGATGCCAGAGAAACCATGCCTTGGAAGGTATCGAAGAGCGCTGCCAAGTAGACCAGCGACTGCGTGGGCTCCAAGTGACTTTTCTAGACATTTATGACCCAGCCAAGCGACTACAAGGTGAGCATCACCCCCTGGACTGATCTTACGCAGTCCTCTTGTGACTTCGCTTGAATTAGCCAGTCGTCCAGATAAGGGTGAACAAGGACTCCCTCCTTTCACACCAAGGATGTGTCTCCAAGGCCTACTGCCCAGGAGGGAAGGATTAGGTCAGTCGTCATAGTTGGTGATTCGATTATTAGGGATGTAGACAGCTGGCTGGCTGGTGGGCATGAGGATCGCCTGGTAACATGCCTACCTGGTACGAAGGTGGCGGACCTCACACATCACCTAGATAGGATTTTAGACTGTGCTGGGGAGGAGCCGGCTGTCATGGTACATGTGGGCACCAACGACATAGGAAAATGTGGGAGGGAGGTTCTGGAAGCCAAATTTAGGCTCTTAGGTAGAAAGCTTAAATCCAGAACCTCCAGGGTAGCATTCTCTGAAATGCTCCCTGTTCCATGCGCAGGTCCCCAGAAGCAGGCAGAGCTCCGGAGTCTCAATGCGTGGATGAGACGATGATGCAAGGAAGAGAGATTCAGTTTTGTAAGGAACTGGGGAACCATTTGGGGAAGGGGGAGTCTCTTCCGAAGGGACAGGCTCCTCTGCTGAGGGAAGTAACCCTAATCTACAAATGTGACATGTATGTATGACCACTACAGTTTAAGCATTGATACCTACTTAATCAAAAATTTTATGATACGTTTTCTCTAAGGTCACATAATTGGTTGTACAGTGGTTATAAGAGTATTGTATACTTTAGATTTCAATTACCCCAATATTGACTGGATAAATGTATCATCGGGACATGCTAGAGAGATAAAGTTCCTGGATGGAATAAATGACAAGTTTATGGAGCAATTGGTTAAGGAACCGACAAGAGAGGGAGAAATTTTAGATCTAATCATTGGAGCACAGGATTTGGTGAGAGAGGTAATGGTGGTGGGGCCGCTTGGCAATAGTGATCATAATATGATCAAATTTGAATTAATGACTGGAAAGGGGATAGTAAGCAAATCCACGGCTCTCATGCTAAACTTTCAAAAGGGAAACTTTGATAAAATGAGAAAAAGTTAGAAAAAAACTGAAAGGAGCAGCTACAAAGGTAAAAAGTGTGCAAGAGGCGTGGTCATTGTTTAAAAAAGACCATACTAGAAGCACAGTCCAGATGTATTCCACAGATTAGGAAAGGTGGGAAGAAGGCAAAACGATCACTGGCATGGTTAAAAGGGGAGGTGAAAGAAGCTATTTTAGCCAAAAGCTCTTCATTCAAAAATTGGAAGAAGGATCCAACAGAAGAAAATAGGATAATGCATAAGCATTGGCAAGTTAAATGTAAGACATTGATAAGACAGGCTAAGAGAGAGTTTGAAAAGAAGTTGGCCGTAGAGGCAAAAACTCACGGTAAAAACTTTTTAAAATATATCCGAAGCAGAAAGCCCGTGAGGGAGTAAGTTGGACCATTAGATGATCGCGGGGTTAAAGGGGCAATTAGAGAAGATAAGGCCATCGCGAAAAGATTAAAAGATTTTTTTGCTTCAGTGTTTACTGAAGAGGATGTTCGGGAGATACCCGTATTGGAGAAGGTTTTCATGGGTAATGAACCAAATCACGGTGAACCTAGAAGATGTGGTAGGCCTGATTGACAAACTGAAGAGTAGTAAATCACCTGGACCGGATGATATACACCCCAGAGTTCTGAAGGAACTAAAAAATGAAATTTCAGACCTATTAGTAAAAATTTGTAACCTATCATTAAAATCATCCATTGTACCTGAAGACTGGAGGGTGGCTAATGTAACCCCAATACTTAAAAAGGGCTTCAGGGGCGATCCGGGAAGCTACAGACCAGTCTGACATCAGTGCCAGGAAAAATAGTGGAAAGGAAAATTAGTTCTTACCTGATAATATTCGTTCCTGTAGTACCACGGATCAGTCCAGACACCTGGGTTTTGCCTCCCCTCCAGCAGATGGAGACATAGAAGTTTTTTCAAAACAACCCTACCATATATACCAAGGTGCCAGCCACAGTTCCTCAGTCTTACATAATGTCAAAGCAGAATGGAACAAAACCAAACTACACAACTAACTATTCATCATTCTATCATAAGGCTCAGTCAAACCCTCAACTGGGAACAGAACTCGCTGAACCAATAGAACAAAACGATAATGTAGTACAAATATCCAGAATCGATACACGAGCGGACTCTCTGATACTTTAGTGTACACAGCAGCGGGCGGGGCTCTAGACTGATCCATAGTACTACAGGAATGAAAATTATCAGGTAAGAACTAATTTTCCTTTCCCTGTACGTACTCGGATCAGTCCAGACACCTAGGATGTACCAGAGCTAACTTACCTAGGGTGGGACCCGGAGAGGCCCGCTCGGAGTACTCCTTCCCCAAATCCCCCAGAATCCAAAGCCTGAACGTCCAATCTGTAATGTCTTGCAAAAGTATGCAAAGATTTCCAAGTAGCCGCCCTGCAAATTTCCTGAGGCGAAACTTGGTGACGTTCCGCCTATGACACTGCCTGGGACCATGTAGAATGGGCACGAAGTCCCACCGGTACTGTCTTACCATGCAGTAAGTACGCGGAACCGATAGCGTCCTTCAGCCAACGAGCTATTGTAGTTTTTGAGGCCATACTACCTCTTTTTGGACCACTCCCCAACACAAAGAGATGATCTGACACACGGAAAGGATTCGTAACTTCCCTGCGTACATCTAGTTTTCTCAAATTCTTTGCAACAGGATCCGTTCGATCCACCGCTGAGGAAGACACCACCTTCGGGAGAAAAGAGGGAACAGTCCACAAGGACACCCCTGAATACGAAATGCGCAAGAAAGGTTCCCTGCACGACAACGCCTGTAATTCCGACACTCGACGAGCCGAAGAAATAGCTACCCAGAACACCACTTTCAGTGTTAGATCCTTCAGCGTCGTCCGCTTTATAGGTTCAAAAGGCGGTGCACACAAAGACGAGAGGACCAAATTGAGGTTCCAGGAAGGACACGGGTGGTGAAGCGGAGGACATAAGTGCTTTGCCCCTCAAAGGAAACGAGCTACATCCAGATGCAACGCCAAAGCTACTCCCTGGATCTTCCCGTGAAGTCAACCGAGCGCCGCAACCTGTACCCAGAGGAAATTACACGCGAGACCCTTAGAAAGCCCATCTTGAAGGAAACCTAAAATGTCAGATATCGATGCATGCATAGGATCCCTCGCACGATCCCTACACCAGGTCTCAAAAACTTTCCAGACTCTGACATAAGCTAGAGAAGTAGACGGTTTTCGCGACTGCAACAACGTAGTCACCACTGCATCAGAATAACCTTTATCCTTTAACCGCTGCCTCTCAAAAGCCATGCTGTTAGACAGAAGCAATCCGCCTCTTCCAAACAGACGAGACCTTGATGGAGAAGGGCTGCGGACTCCCGAAACCGCAGAGGCTCCGCGACGGAGAGATTGATTAGATCCACAAACTACGGGCGCCTTGGCCACTCCAGAGCCATTAGAATTACTTCCGCCGGAATGAGTTCTATGTGCCGGATCACCTTGCCTATCAGAGGCCAGGGAGGAAACACATACGGCAAAATGTGCGTTGGCCGGGGAAGAACCCCTCGGGCGTCGACACCCTCGGTGTCTGTCGCCCTGCGACTGTAGAATCGCAGGGCCTTGGCATTCTTGAACGTGGCCATCAGATCCATACAAGGCGTGCCCCACTGGTCCCAGATGAGCTGAAACACCTCCTCGGAGAACTCCCATTCCCCTGGATCGAGATGATGATGACTGAGAAGTTGGCCTGCACGTTGTCCTCGCCGGCAATGTGAGATGCCGCTATGTTTACCAGATGTCATTCCACCCAGTGCCACTGGACGGCTCTTGGTTCCCCCCCTTGGCGATTGATATAGGGTACCGTGGTTGCATTGTCTGACAAGATTCGTACCAACTTTCTCCGAAGGAGCGGTAGAAAGGCTTGCAAGGCTAGGGTCACTGCTCTGGTCTCCAATTGGTTGATCGACTACTGGGCTTCCTCCCTGGACCACTGCCCCTGCACTGACTTTTCCAGACAAACCGCTCCCCAGCCGGAGAGACTGGCATCCATGGTGACTACTGTCCAATGATATAATGAAGATCTTGGTTCAGGACTTTGGTTCATTCAGCTAGTCCCAGAATCCTTAGCTGTCTGCTTCAAACTGAATCTGCTGGGATACATTGAACCTTTGACTGACCTCAGACTCAAGAATTTGGAAGATATCTGGGAGACCTGTAGGCTCTGTAAAGCCTATAATTAAAGGCCATGAGGTTATCGATGGCAGATAGCTGAGTAATATTACAAGCTTGGTTCTCACAGATTCCTATCTTGACTGACAGAAGCCAGGTGAACTGGAGATTCCCGGAGGTCAAGACTAATTAAAGGCTTGGAACCAACAACAGAACACAGACCTATCTATTTACAAAACACAGAAGATCACAAGAAAACAGAGTGCATCAAAGCAGTGTTAAGACAAAGGAACTTTTAAGGTGGGAGGAGGTTTCTCAGGCTAGAGAAGGTCAGTTTATGACACTGTCATATTGTGTAAAGGATCCTCTCACAAGCATTTTCTATGTATGGTTTGAAAACTATAAAGTAACAGCTTTCACAAGAGACTGGAAGACACAGTAATGCTCTGCCTATCTTGAAGGCTTGGCATCTATGCTTCCAAGGATATACAATATTAAATTTATATTTGTTCTAATTAAATTCTGTGTCATATCCTTGTTTGAAAAACGTGCTGACAAGCGTCTTATTGAAGTCTAATATTTAGACACCAATCGGATATTATCAGGGAAACTCCACATTCCAGATGTGCCGAGACAAGCCGCCAGTCTAGACTGACTCTCGCGGAGTCCGTAAGCGGGAGAAGTAGGTGAAACTGTTCTGAAACAGGATTCCAGGGGGACAGCAATGCTGATTGTAAGGGACGCATATGGGCAAAGGCCCAGCGTACCAACTCCAGAGTGGACATCATGGATCCTAGAACCTTCAAGTAATCTCTCACCCTGGGCATCCGCATGGACAACAGGACCCTCACCTGTCCCTGCAGCTTGACTATGCATTCTGTAGTAAGGAACACGCGTCCCTGCTTCGTGTCGAACAATGCTCCCAGGAATTCCAAAGATTGCGAAGGGGACAGACGACTCTTGGCAAGGTTGACCACCCAGACGAGCAACCGCAAAAGCTGTAGCACCCTGCAGACCGCCTCCTGACACAGAGCCTCGGACTTCGTCCGAATCAGCCAATCATCCAAGTAGGGATGTACTAACAAGCCTTCCCTCCGGAGCTGTGCTGCAACCATCACCATTACCTTGGTGAACGTTCGGAGAGTGGTGGTGAGCCCGAAAGGTAGCGCCCAGAACTGATAACACAGAACCTGAGGAACTTCTGGTGTGACAATTGGATGCCAATATGGAGATATGCTCCATGAGATCCAGAGAGGCCAGAAACTCTCCTTGCCATACAGAGACGATGACTGGCCGAAGCATTTCCATTCGGAACCGCGGTATCCGGAGGCATTTGTTGACTCTTTTGAGATCTAAGATCGGTCGAAAAGTGCCTTCTTTCTTTGGGACCACGAAGTAAATGGAATAGCGACCTTTCCGCAGACAGCACCGGTCTTATGGCTTCCAAATCCAGGAGGCGCTGCTGTGTGCCCTGCACTGCTTCCCACTTTTCTCGGTAGGCACAAGGAGAGATCAGGAACTTGTCGTGAAGATGCCATACAAAATCTAAAGCGTAACTTTGACTTATCACGGTGAGGACCCACTGGTCCGATGTCAACTTGGCCCATTCCTCGAAGAAGATCGTTAGTCTGGCCCCCACGACTGGCACCGAGGAATGGACCGGCAATATCTCCTTGCGAAGATTTAGCCCCCGCAGATGCCTGGGGGTTACCTGGCCTGCTGAATCTCCTGCCTCGAAAGGACTGAGGCCACGATTGTTGTCTGCCTGCCTCCGGGCGAAAGGACAACCCGGAGGACCGCGCCGGCCGAGGCCTCCTATTACCTTGAAACCAAGTTCAAGCCGCAAAAGATCCTCTTGATCTGGGTCTGTCCTCTGGCAGCTTATGAACCTTGTTCTCTCCCAGAGATTGTATCATGTCCTCCAAGTCTTTTCCAAATAATTTGCCTTTAAAAGGAAGTGAGCAGAGGTGGGCTTTAGAAGAGACATCCACAGCCCAATTTCGCAGCCAGAGGAGCTTGCGTGCGGAAACCACGGAGACCATGGATCTAGCCGATGTGTGCAGTAAGTTGTAGAGAGCATTGGTGCTGTACACGATGACTGCTTCCAGGCGGTTCGCCTGTAATGCCTCCCCCTCCGAGAGGTCGGCATTGGCCTGGAGTTGTTGGGCCCACAGAAGACCCGCGCGCAGGGCAAAATTACTGCACATCGCCGCACGGACACCCAGTGCGGACACTTCAAACACTTTCTTGAGCTGTAGCTCCAACTTTCTGTCCTGTAAGTCCTTGAGGGCCGTCGCCCGCGTGACTGGAATAGTGGACCTCTTTGTCACGGCCGACACCACTGCATCCACCTTAGGGACGTGTAACAGTTCCAAAGTGTCCTCCAGAAGAGGATATAGATTGTCCATAGCCTTAGTGACCTTCAGTCCCAAATCCGGGGTATCCCATTCGCTGAATAGGAGATCAGTCACCGAGAAATGAAAAGGGAAGGAAACCGCCGGACCCCTAAGACCCAGCAATACCGGATCCATAGCTCCCAGCCGGGACTCCGCCGGCGGAGCTTCCAAACCCAGCTCCTCCAGGATAGCCGGAATAAGCGGAGTCAACTCCTCCTTCTTAAAGAGACGCATCACCTTCGGATCGTCGCCTTCCATTGCTTGGGATCCTCTGGATGAGTTTTGCTGTGGATCTGCATCCCCCTCGGAGGCTTGGGCTGCAGATCCTGATCGTCTTGAGACGTGGAGTCCGTTTCTGTCCCCGCTGGCACAGACCATAAGGGTCTCTTACTCTTAAATGAACCAGAGCCCCACAGGGTCCTATCACGTTTCTGAGCCCTCCGGGTCTGCAGCTGTAACAAAAGTTTTTCAGCCGCCTGCTTTCTCCCTGTCTTTTTTGCCTTGAATGCCTTCTGCACGAGTAAAACAAATTCTGAGGAGAAAGAGGAGTCTGACGAGGAATCAGCAGCCCCCTCAGGGCTATCCTCGTGTACCGGAGAAGCAGCCCCCACAGGGACGCCTCCCCCAGCCAGAATTTGCTGCGGGGAGAGGGGGGTAAAATCCCCATCCCCATCGCTGCCCACGTGGCTGCCCTAAAGGAGCCTAAAATGGCCTCCGTTTCCAAGCTCAGCGGGAACGGGTCCTCTGACACCGTGCAACCTGCCCCTGCTTGCACTGCCGACCGCGGATCCCGACTCCGAGCCTCCCGATTTGAAACGGATCCCTCGCCACCCTGCACACATTCTGAACAGAGCCACACACGCGGTATGAGGAGCCCCGAGGCATCGCAGGAAGCAAACAACAAATTAACCCCCAAAACACCGGCGAAATTGGCGATGCAGCTCCCAGTTATTTATTTATTATCAGCTCCCAGTTATTTATTATCCCAGTTATTTATTATCAGCTCCCAGTTATTTATTTCCCTGTTTTATTGTAACTGTCACTCTCCTTAACATGCTCTTGTTCCAGTTGTTTGAGTTCTCTCTTACCTTGCACACTTTGTTAAATGTAAACCGGTTTGATGTGATTCATGTCATGAAAGCCGGTATAGCAAGAATAATAAATAAATAAAATAAATATATTGACAAGACAAAGAACTAACAGAAGATTGACAGTACTCAATAGACACGTGGGTTGTCATTAGGCCTAATTGGATCTTAAGGTGGGAGGCGGTATCAAAATAACAATACAAAATCCGAGGAAAAAAAGATAAAGAGGGGGAATCTGCAACCCCCTCGGGCTTGACCTCTACAATTTTAGCAGCATTTACTTGTGCTCTGCCCCCTTCAGGGGCCAGTAGTTGAGGTGATAAAGGCGGCGGAAGACTCTCCTCTCCCACCGCAGCCAGCGCCGCAGACCTCATTGCCGATGGGGAAAAATTCAAAATGGCGCCCGTTCCCGCACTCAGCAGGAACAGACTGAGGGAGGGAGTCAGAAGTGTTATTATTTGTGATAATTGTGGGTGGATCCTTGGGCCGGTGGCAGATGACCACGCCCCCGGGTGAAGATCCCGAGAGGGGCCACCGGTCAAGCTCAGAGTTGGGAGACAGACACACAATAGATCTTTTATTAAACTGTATAGTGAACCACCAGAGGTGGCAGTAATGAGCTGGAAGAGCCCGGCTGGGCTGTAGTCCCTCAGGCACTGGAACAGTGATCCCAGGATGGCTGAGCTGTAGAGAAACTGAATATAGTGAGTAGGCAGATTATGCAGAGTTCAGGAACAGAACCTTGATGGTAACACTCACACAATAGTTTCTTGAAGCAGCCCAGAGGCCGGAATGAAGTGGGCCCTCGAGGAGCGAGTACCTGGTTCCAGGGAAAGCTCTGAGAGAGAGATGGTAACTCACTGGTGTTGTAGGCAGCAGTGACTTCCTGGCAGAAGTAGTATTTGGTAGCAGGTCCGGGAACGTGGGCCCTCGAGGAGCGAGTACCGGTTCCAGACTGCGACCTGAAAAGCAAGAGAGAGAGCGAGGCCCCCCCGAGGAGCGGGTACCCCTGGTAAAGTCCGAGGAGGCAGAGTAGCAAGATATGCAGAGAGCGAATCCCATCCGCAGCGATACCTGGAGGAGTCCCCATGCTAACTCGAATAGGTGGCAAAAACAAAGACCTTAAATATCCGGGCTTGATGACGTCATCTCAGGGGGACGCCCCTGAGGTTGGTACTTGAGTCGGGGCCGTGCGCGCCCTTAGGCTTCAGGAGAACATGGCGGAAGGCAGTGTCTAGCCGGTCCGAGGACGCCAGAGGAGAATGGCAAGATGACGCCGCGGCAGGCAAAGTTCCATCAACCAAAGAGGGAGTCGCAAAAGAGGTAAGGTGGGCAGAGTGGAGACGTCTGGCAGCAACAGTCGCAACAAGAAGCTTCCTGAAAGCTCCTGCTGCCATTCGGACCCGAACTACGACCCTCTCGGGGGCCGTGGAGGCCCCCCTTCCCCACCGAGAGACAGACTCGGAAAAGAAAACGAACGCAGCCGCGAGGGAAGGGAGAGACCAAAACCAAAAAGTAATGAGAAAGAAAATTTGTTTTTTGGTTTGGTTTTTTTTTTTAATCAAACCTGCCCGGCAGCCTGTTTGTCCTGGACGTTCTGGGGTGAGTGAGTGAGCCGGGCTCCCCAGTTTCACTCCCAGCACTGCTCTTCAGTGGCTATAGGGTTCTCAAAGGAAAATTAGTTTTTACCTGATAATTTTCGTTCCTGTAGTACCGCCCAAGACTCCGCCCAAGAAGTCGCCTGAGAACGTAAAGAATGAGCTTTTAGGCCCTCAGGAACTGCTCGGCCCTTGCAAATGTAGGCCAAAGAAATCGCCTCCTTCAACCAGCGAGTGATCGTAGCCTTAGAAGCTTGCTTCCCCCTGTTGGGTCCACTCCACAGGACAAAAAGATGATCGGAAACCCGAAAATCATTAGTGACCTCAAGATAATGCAATAAGACTCGTTTGACATTTAGACGACGAAGATCACTATTACCAGACGCCGCGATATCCTCTGGTGAAAAAAGAAGGAAGTTCCACGGACTGGTTAACATGAAAAAACGAGACAACCTTAGGTAAGAAAGAAGGAACGGTCTTGAGAGAGACGCCAGAGTCCAAGAAACGCAAGAAAAGGTCTCTACAGGAAAGAACTTGAAGCTCAGATACCCTCCTGGCGGAGCAAACAGCGACCAAAAAGACAGTCTTGAGAGTCAAGTCTTTGAGAGTGGCTCGATGGAGAGGCTCGAACGGAGCCAAACAAAGAGCTCGAAGAACCAAGTTTAAACTCCACGAGGGACAAATAGACCGGACAGGCGGTTTCAAGTTCTTAGTGCCCCTGAGAAAACGAACAACATCCGGATGAGAGGTGACTGCCCGACCTTCGATGGTGCCCAGGAGGGAACCAAGAGCCGAAACCTGAACTCGAAGGGAGCTAACCGAAAGACCCTTGGAGAGACCACACTGAAGAAAAGTGAGAATCACCGCAACCGAAGGCGAACGTGCTGAAACACCCAACTCCTCGCAGACGTTTTCAAAAACCTTCCAGACTCGGACATAGGTAAGCGATGTTGACTGTTTGTGAGCCCTGAGGAGTGTGGCAATAACTTCATCCCTATATCCTCTGTATCTCAAACGTCTCCGTTCAAAAGCCATGCTGCTAGACAGAAGCGATCCGCCTGATAGAAAAATACGGGACCCTGCCACAGAAGATGGGACAGGTGACCGAGACGAAGAGGTCCGTCCGCAGTGAGATTCACCAGATCCGCGAACCACGGCCGTCGGGGCCATTCGGGGGCCACGAGAATGACCGGTCCGCGATGAAGTTCTATCCTCCGTAGAACCTTCCCCACTAGCGGCCATGGTGGGAACACGTAGAGAAGTATGTCGGAGGGCCAGGGAAGGGCCAGCGCATCCACCCCTTCCAAACAATGCTCCCTCCACTGACTGAAGAACCGGGAAGCCTTGGCGTTGGAAAGCGTCGCCATGAGGTCCAGGTGAGGGGGACCCCACCTGTGCACGATTAGGTCCATCGCCTCGTCTGACAGCTCCCACTCGCCGGGGTCGAGATGTTGTCGCCTGAGAAAGTCGGCTTGAATATTGTCCTTGCCTGCTATGTGGGAGGCCGCCAGGCGATCCAAGTGCCGCTCTGCCCAGAGAAAAAGCTTGCTGGCCTCTAGCGCCATTAGACGACTTCAAGTCCCCCCCTGTCGATTTATGTAAGCCACCATGGTGGAGTTGTCTGATAGAACCAGGACAGCTTTGTGTCGAATCAGAGGAAGAAAGAATTTGAGAGCCAGGCGAACTGCTTGGGCTTCTAAACGATTGATGTGCCACCGAGACTGGGAGAGGGACCAGAAACCTTGAGTCGTTTGAGATTGGAAGAAGGCCCCCCAACCGGAGAGGCTGGCATCTGTCATCACAATGACCCAAGAGGGAGTCAGAAGAGGCATCCCCTTGAGAAGGTGTGCCGGGGAGAACCACCATTGTATACTGGCAATGGTAGAGTCGGAGAGAGGGAGAATCTCTTGGTACAGTTTGGACATCGGTTTCCAACGGGATAACAATGCTTTCTGTAAAGGACACATGTGAGCAAACGCCCAGGAGTCGAGATCGATCGTGGAAGCCATGGTCCCTAAAATTTGCAGGTAATCCCACGCCGTGGGAAGTGGTAGAGAGACGAAAGTGTTCAACTGATTGATCAGGTTGAGAGTCCGCGAGTCCGAAAGAAAAACTTTCCCAACCTGAGTATTGAAGAGAGCTCCCAGGAATTCCAGCTCTTTTGAGGGCCGAAGATTGCTTTTGGAGTAGTTGATTATCCAGCCGAGGGATGTGAGTAGGGATAAAACTCTGTTTATCGCGAACACGCAGAGGGCAGCAGACTTGCCCCTTACCAACCAATCGTCTAGATAACGATGGACTAAGATTCCTTCTCCTCGGAGAGCTGCCGCAACGACTACCATGATCTTGGTGAAGGTGCGGAGGAGCGGTGGCGAGACCGAAGGGAAGTGCCCGAAACTGGAAGTGCTGGTCTAGGATCTGGAAGCAAAGGAATCTTTGATGTTCCCGACGGATTGGGATGAGAAGATAAGCCTCTGTCAGATCGAGGGAAGCGAGGAACTCGCCGGGACAGACCGCCGCAATCACCGCACGCAGGGTTTCCATCATGAAACGGGGAACCTTGAGGGCCCGATTGACCCTTTTGAGATCCAGGATGGGGCGAAAAGAATCATCCTTTTTGGGAACAATGAAGTAAATTGAATTCTGGCCGGCGCCCTGTTCTTGCAGCGGTACCGGAAGGATCGCCCCCAACTCCTAAAGTCTCAAGAGGGTGTGACAGACCACAGGCCGCTTGGAACAGCCGCAAGGGGACACGATATATAGATCCGGCAGATCCCTGGCAAACTAACGCGTGGCCGTGTTCTATCACCTTGAGGACCCAGAGATCGGAAGTGATTTTGGCCCACTCCTCAAGAAACAGAGAAAGATGCCCACCTAAGTTTCGTTTGGAGGAATGGACCGGCCGAATCTCATTGGGGAGCTGACTTAGTGGTCGTGTGTTGCTGATGGCCATCCCGGAAACCTCGATGGCCGCAAAAGGAATGGGACCAAGACTGGGACCTGGACACCCCCCCCTGGGGAAGGAGCCACGAGACCTATTGCCATAACGGCGGTTCCCCCTGAAACGAGTGCGAGTCGGAAAGAAAGACTTCGACTGTTTGGGACGGTCCTCTGGTAACTTGTGGACCTTGTTCTCACCCAAGGATTTGATAAGCTGCTCTAGGTTCTCACCAAAAAGCAACTTGCCCTTGAAAGGAAGAGTGCCCAATTGAGCTTTCGAAGAAGCATCAGCTGACCAATTACGTAGCCAGAGAAGACTTCTGACCGAGACCGCAGAAACCATAGCCTTCGCCTGGACACGAAGCAAGTCATAGAGGGCATCCGCACCATAGGCTATAGCGCCCTCCAAACGCTCAGCCTGCTCTGCCTCTGCAGACAGGAGATCGAGGTGCTGAGTAACTGTTGCATCCACCTAAGGCTTGCCCGCTGCATGAGACTGCTGCAAATAGTCGCCCGGATTCCGAGCGCTAAAACCTCAAAAATGCGTTTCAAATAAAATTCAAGCTTACGGTCTTGCACATCCCGTAATGCAGTAGCGCCCACCACAGGGATGGTGGTACGTTTCGTCACCGCGGTGACAGAAGAATCTACTTTAGGAATCTTTAACATGTCCAGACAGTCCTCAGGTAGTGGGTATAGTTTATCCATAGCCCTATCAATTCAAAGCCCCGCCTCTGGGGACTCCCATTCCCTGAGGAGAAGCAGGCGGTGCATTGGATGAAACAGGAAAGTACGCGGTAACGCCCTGAGTCCCGCCAGGACCGGGTCCGAGTTTGGTGTCATTGCTGCCGCCACAGAATCATCTGGTGGGGCATCAATTCCCAATTCTTGGAGAACGAAAGGAGTAAGGGGCTCCAGTTCCTCCCGCTGAAATAAGCGCAGGACACGGGGGTCGTCGCCCTCCAGCGGGGGGCTTGGGCCGTGGTATCATCATCCCCAACATCAAACGCGTCTAAGGGAGGCGGGGGGGGGGGTCTGCCGGGGGAGAGGGGGCACCCGGGACTACACGAACCCTAACCGGGCCCTGAGGGTCCGGAACCACATCAGGTGACGGCACAGGCAAAGGAGGAGGGTTCGGAGGAAGGGGAACAACTGGGGGGGGGGGGGGGGGGTCTACCTTCCTCTGTAAGCTGGCCAAGTAAGATTCATGCAATAAAAAGACAAATTCCGATAAAAAATGGGCCCGGGCTGAATTTTTAGTGGGGGGAGGGGGGGGGTCTGAGCCACCCCCCCCCCCCCCCCGAGAGCGAACCAGGCTCAAATCGGGGGGGGGGGGGGGGGGGAATCGGGTCTCCAGCCTCCGGAGAAGCAGGAAGTGTTTCATCAGAAACCCCCAAAATGGCCACCGCTGACGCGCGTTCGAGACTTAGAAACACGACGGGGAGCCCTTCCAAGGTCTAAAAGCTGGCGGTCCAGAAGAGGAGCCTTCACCCCCCGAAATACACCTGGAGCATATCCCTTCACGGGAGAGTCGGGAGGCTGACTCTCCACAAGCTAAACAAAAAGGTGGCCGCGGCATTGAGCTGGAAAGCGGCTGTAAAGCTAATTGAAAACAGCTGAGCAGGGAGCCCCTGAGGAGATGGGCGGGAGATTGAACCCCACTCCCTCCTCACAAAATCAAACTGCTGCCTTTTTTCTTTTTTTTTTTTTAATTTAAACAAAGACAAGTAAAAAATATATTCTGTGAAAGCTTGGGAAAACAAAAACAGTTTATTCACATTAATAATTCATTGCATTCACAGAGGCAGGGGTATAATAATCCTCCCTGAAGCTCCACCGAGGTATGGGCATCTCGTGGCACGGCAGCAGATACAAATCGTGGGGAGAGGGACTGGCACCACCAGTATCACCCACACTAGGTCACCGGGAAGGGAACCTAGGCTGACAGAAATCAAGGGGCAAAGCCCCCCTAGGAACCCCAAGAGCGAGGGAGACAGAACTGTCTGACCTGACACAGTCAGAGAAAAAAAAATCTTTTTTTTTTTTTTTAAATATATTTAAAAATTAAGAAGTAAATTAAAAGAGTACTTGCGTGAGCTTGCCCCAGAGAAAGAAGAGGAAAGAAAACACAGAGGGCAAGCTAAACAAGGAACCAAAGGGTGAGCTGTTCCACCTGCTGGAGACAGACAAATACTGAGGGTTCCAGGGTGGGTTCCGTCCTTATATGGGCTACCCTTAGAACTTTGGTCTGTCTCCACCTGCTGGAACGGGGGCTTAACCCATGGTCTGGACTGATCCGGGTACTTACAGGAAACCCCAGCCGCCTCAGGAACCAAGGGGGATGGTCCCCTCAGGACCTGGCAACCCCCTGGGAGGCTGACAACGGTCCTCTTAGTCCTTCTTGAAGATTTCTCTCTTCCTATTTAATCTTTTTTTTTTTTGTAAACTAGAATTATTAATATTAAACTAATTAACCCGAACAGACTGTAGGTTTTAAACCTCCACCAGCTGCTGGAGACAGTTTGTTTTGAAAACTGCTCTGTCTCCATCTGCTGTGGGGGGGGGGGGGGGGCAAAACCCAGGAGTCTGGACTGATCCGGGTATGTACAGGGAACAGCTGTAGATGCTTCCAATGTTACTCTGGGAGATCTAAGGAGGATGTTGTTAAAACTTGACGCTAACGTTACCCAGATGAACTCATCCTTTTCGGCTATGGTCAATGGAAATAGATTATTAATTAAAGATCAAGGGAAAAAGTTAATCGATTTAGAATCTATGGTTAATAATTTATCATTAAAAGTTCAAAATGCTCAAAGTGTTGAATCTATGTGTATTTCAGGTAACACATTATTACACAGTGAAATAGAGAATTTAGAAAACTGTATAAGAATCAGGAATCTACGTTTTGTAAATTTTCCTTTTACTAGGCTCTTATCTCCTTATGAGATGTTTGTAAAATTTCTTAAGGAAAATTTGGCATACAAAGAAAATGAGATCCCCTCTATCTCTAAGATTTATTATTTTCCCTTCCAAACAAATGATACACCTGGGAGACTGAACGATTTGCAGACTCCAGGTATATCAACATTTTTAGAAGAATCTGTAAACATTATAAATAAAAGAGCAACATTGTCTCATTTGCTTTGGAAAGGGATAAAGAATTAATTTTTGAAAAGTTCTTCAAAAACAGGGATTTGCTATTCTGTGGTCAAAATATTTATGTTTTTTCCGGATGTTTCAAAGCCCACGCAGGTGCGCAGGAAACAGCTCTTAGCCTTGAAAGGCAGAACTCTGGAATTGGATGCAACTTTTTATTTAAAGTTCCCCTGCAGATGTTTTGTTAATTATCAAGGCAAAAAGTTTATTTTTAGTGTACCACCCCACCTAGAAAGTTTTTTGAGGGACAAAGAGTTAGAAAAGTCGAGTCAAGTTAAAACAACGGAAGTAGGTCCGTAAAAATAAAACTAAACACTTCCTCCTGCCCAGATAATTGTTTTGTTTTATGAGAAAAGTTGCTGCTATTTGGCCCCCATTTATTGGATAAAATGTGATAAGCAACTAGATTGTAATTGCTTTCTTTATAAATGTAATTGCTTATGACTGTAGACAATTTATTGCTTCTATTATGTTTGGAAAACATTTATCTCATTGTTATGAAATTAAAAATGAATAAAGTAAAAATGGAAAAAAAAAGATATACATATAACTGAGGCAGTTTATATGCAAATCTATTCATTAAGGATATCCTGAAACCTCGACTGGTCTGCGGTCCTCAAGCACTGGAGATTCCCTACCCATATTCTAGATCAGGCGTTCTCAATCAAGTCCTTGGGACACACCTAGCCAGGCAGATTTTCAGGATATCCATAATGAATATGCATGAGATTAATTAGCATGTACTGTCTCCATTGTATGCAAATTGATGCAAACCCAAGGACTGATTAGAGAAACCCTACTCTAGATGACCCCTGAGGTATTTTCCAAGTCTTTTTTGATTCTATGATATAATCCTCCAAGGAAACAATAGACAATAAAACTAGCATACACAAAAACTTAAGAACAAAAAAAAAAGCTTTTGAATAATTATCCTGAAGGCTGATAACAGTCATTTTTAGCATAAATATTTTTATTTTGGCTAAGGACAGGGTCCATTTAAACTTTCCCAAAACTGTGGTGCAGTAGCTCACTCAAACACTCATCTGCTTCCTCTTGATCCGTGATCTGGGTGTATCCTGGAACAATTTTTTTTGGCTGTCCTTTCCGGCTACGCTTACACTCCACTTTGCTTCCTTCATCTGCTAGTTAGAAATAGTGAAAAAAAGCAACAGGGTGTCAACGCTCTTTTCCTTTGAAAACATCGAGGGGTTGGGGTGCAGGGAGCAGGTCACATACAGGCTCTTCAGCCTATTTTCTTTTTGTGTTTTAATTCCCCAACAGCACTGGCAGAAATGTTTGGCAGCAGAATGGGGCCCTTGTTGTCCCTAGAGTCAGCTCCTGTACTGCCTGGCTACAGGTGTGGAATTCTCTCGCTCTCTGATTAGGACTGCCAAGTAAGAAAAATCCCAGGTGGGGTGGTAGGCTGCTAATTGCCTA
Source organism: Rhinatrema bivittatum (assembly GCF_901001135.1). Classification (NCBI taxonomy): domain Eukaryota; kingdom Metazoa; phylum Chordata; class Amphibia; order Gymnophiona; family Rhinatrematidae; genus Rhinatrema; species Rhinatrema bivittatum. The sequence goes on from NC_042630.1 coordinate 22,247,085, forward strand.
TACTTTTGAGACAAATGGTATTAGATGAATGCTGGGTCCTGCTGCACATACAGCAGCAAGAGTGTGCCCTCAAGCAAAATGCTCTTGACCTTCATCTGTGGGAGAAGCAGGTTATCACTGGTGAATACAGGCTGTGGAATCAAAATGACAGAAATCAGCACAAATCAGAACTTGATGGTGCAGTTTTGGTATTTACTGGATAAAACATTAAAGAAGTGATCAGAGATTTGAGCTGGGGCATCTTAAAATAACTGGACAGTTTCATGTCACTAGGGACAGGCAGAACCAGGCCTGGTTTTACTCCCAGGGAATGTATGGATTTGTAGCTCTAATGTTAGTAAGAAAAGACGAAGCAAAGAGGAAAAATCAGGATGGGCTCAAACCTGTCTCTATTGACATGGAGCTATCTGGTCACTGCAGAAGTAATATTGGCGAGCCATACTATTAAATATAGCTGGCTATCTTGAAGATTTAAATTTAAAACAATCCAGGAATGCAAGACTTTTGAAGTTAAAATGATCAGACACTTTGGAACTGATAAAAAAAGGGCTCAAAGACCTAGATTTCCTAACAATTATGAAACAAAATTATGATTCCCTGTAACCTTCTAATCAGCCATCAAAAGGAAAATTGGTTCTTACCTGCTAATTTTCTTTCCTGTACCACCACAGATCAGTCCAGACTCCTGGGTTTTGCCTCCCCCTCCAGCAGATGGAGACAGAGAAGGTTTGACTGACTCTGCCCTATACCCTGAGGTGCCACGTACAGTCTGTCAGTATTACACTGTATCCAAGCAGAACATTTTAAAACCAACATAACCAATAAACTACTTTAATTTGAATTTTATCCCCGCAATGGACCGGGGGAAGAAAAATCCTGCAACACACATATCCTGTTCACTAACCCCAAGAAGGAGCAGAACCCATGGAAACTTTGAAAACTAGTCTGCAGAGAAAATAAAGAAGTACTGAATGAACAATGGTCGGGACTCTGGACTGATCCATGGTACTACAGGAACGAAAATTAACAGGTTTAAGAACCAATTTTCCTTTCCCTGTACGTATCCGGATCGGTCCAGACTCCTGGGATGTACCAGAGCTCTTCTACTCGGGGTGGGACCCTGAGATTCCAGCTCGGATCACACTTTCACCAAACCCCCCAGATCCTGGGGCCTGGACATCCAACCTGTAATGCCTAGCAAAGGTGTGCAACGACCTCCAAGTGGCTGCCCTACAAATCTCTTTCGGTGAAATTTGCTGACACTCTGCCCACAAGGCTGCCTGCGAACAGGTAGAATGTGCTCGAAGACCAACCGGAAGCAGCTGGCCATGAAGCAGGTACGTGAAACCAATAGCCTCTTTCAAGCAGCGGGCGATCATAGCCCTAGTCACCTTATGCCCTTTTTTGGGGCCACTCCACAGCACAAAAAGATGGTCCGACATGCGGAAGTCATTTGTAATCTCCAAATAACGCAACAGAATACGGCGCACGTCTAGCCTCCTCAGATCTCTAGACTGGGGATCAGAGCGGTCCAAGTCTGGAAGGGATGGGAGTTCCACCGACTGATTCAAATGAAAGGAGGAAACCACCTTTGGGAGAAAGGAAGGAACCATCCGCAAAGAGACTCCCGTATCCATAATTCTTAAAAAGGGCTCTCTACAGGATAACACCTGAAGCTCTGACACCCTGCGAGCTGAGGAAATAGCCACGAGAAACACCACCTTCAATGGAAGATCTTTCAGCGTCACCCTCTTTAGAGGCTCAAATGGCGCTGCACACGGAGTTTTGAGAATCAAGTTTAGGCTCCACAAAAGACAAGGATTCCTGACCGGAGGACGCAAGTGTTTTGCCACTCGGAGAAAACACGCCACGTCCGGATGCGCGGCTAAGGTCACACCTCGTATCTTACCACGGAAACAACAGAGGGCCTCTACCTGCACCCGTAAAAAGCTACACAATAGGCCTTTAGCCAGGCCAGCCTGTAAGAAGGATAAGATATCAGGCACCAGAGCTTGAGTAGGCTCCACCTTGTGCTCAACGCACCAACCGACCATTCACTCATATCAGCTACTCTCACGACCAGAGGAAACCCCTCTCAACCACAACCTCACTCCACCATCCATCTCAGAAGAAAATGTACCTCCGATCTTCTCAGTGAACATCTTTCCAAGAAACTCCCCAATCTAGACACCTCCAACCCCAACTCAGCCCTTCTATCCTGGCGCAATATCACGGAGTCTATAGCCAACAAACCTTGCCCCAAAGAGACGAAAACCATCAATTGGACTCAAAAAAGGAAGCAACCTTGGTACTCACCGGAACTTAAACGAATGAATCAAGACCTCCGACACAAGGAAGGCTCTTGGAGGAAGTCCCCCAACTCTACAACTTTGTACGATTACAAACGAAACATGCATCTCTATAGGATCTCTCTTCTACAAGCAAAAAAAGACTATTACGCCAGCAGAATCCATGATATTCAGTATGACGCTAGGGCCCTGTTTTCCTATGTATCTCAACTCACTAAACCCTCTGCCCCTACTATTCCTGACGATCAGGCTCAATCCAAAGCCAATGAACTCGCACTCTTCTTTCAGGATAAAATTGCAAACACGCTAGCGCTTCTTCCTACTAACCCAACACCACCAGCTCTAAACTTCACCACCACATGCTCCCCCAGAGCTACCCTAGATTCCTTCGAGCCCACCACCCCTCTGGAGATAGAATCAACACTCAAGAAGCTGAAACCATCCAGCCACCCGATGGACCACATCCCAACGAAACTTCTGCTCCTTATCCCAGGCACCATCTCCAGATCTCTGGCCGACATCATTAACTGCTCCCTAGCCCAAGGAGTATACCCGGATGACCTTAAAACAGCTTCTATTAAACCTCTCTTGAAGAAACCCAACCTGGACACTAATGAGTTCTCCAACTTCCGACCCATATCCAACCTCCCGCTGCTAGCAAAACTCACCGAGAAGGTGGTGAACACACAGCTTTCGGACTACCTGGAGGAACACAAAATCCTATACCCCTCCCAGTATGGCTTCCGCAAGTCTTCCAGTACCGAAACCCTCCTCATCTCGCTAACAGACCACATCCTCATGGGCCTGGATAAAGGGATTTCATTCCTGCTAGTTCTCTTAGACATCTCCGCGGCGTTTGACACCGTGAACCATAGCATCCTCCTCAATCGTCTCTCAGACATTGGATTATCTGGATACGCCTTCCAATGGTTCAGCTCATTCCTCAATAATAGAAGCTCCAAGATCACTATCAATAAAAGAATCTCCTAACTTCAAATCTACTCTAGGTGTTCCCCAAGGCTCCTCTCTATCCCCCACCCTCTTCAATATCTCCCTACTGCCTCTTTGCCAGCTCCTCACAAACCTTAACCTAATCCACTACTTATATGCCGACGATGTTCAGATCCTGATCCCAATAAAAGAATCCCTTCCAAAAACGCTCTCCTTCTGGGAGAACTGCCTTAAGTCCATCAACCAGTTACTCACCAGTCTGAACCTGGTCCTCAATGCAGCCAAAACAGAAATCCTTCTCATCTCCACCGACTATTCTACCAGCCATGATCAGACAACCTCTATTCCTCAGACCACTCAAGTTAGAGATTTAGGAGTCACCATTGATAGATTTTTTTAGGTTCAAATGGTTATCAACAATATTACGAAGGATATTATCAACAATATTACGAAGGATATTACGAACCTGGCTGTTCGCAGAAGCCTACCGCTGAAGGATCTCCTCAACCATCACTGACTCTCACTCTCCCACCCCTCCCTAATCCCTACCCCCCCCCCCCCCACCTCACCCCTTTCCTTCTCCCACTGGACATACCATGCTAATAACTGCCTAGGATAAATCTATGTTTATGTATCTTATAGTTTTTGTTGATTATATATTTATCTCTATCTAATTGTTTCTTAGTTTAAATTCTGTACTGTCTTCCATTGACCAGGTTTTACGCTCCCTGTTTAATGTAACTTTACTTTCTACCTTGATGTTAATTGGTTTCCCCTCAGTTACATTGTAAACCGGTACGATAAGACCTAGTCTTGAGCATCGGTATAGGAAAAGAAATTAAATAAATAAATAAATAAATAGTTTCTTCAAGCTCCAAGTCATGAAAAGACTCAAACCCCTCCTCCATCTCCAGGACTTCAGAACTGTCCTTCAGTCAACAATATTCTCCAAAACTGACTACTGTAACACTCTCCTCTTAGGACTCCCGATCTCTGCCACTAGACCACTACAGATGCTCCAGAACTCAGCAGCCAGGATATTAACCAACACCAACCGGAGAACTCATATCACTCCTATACTTAGAAACCTACACTGGCTACCTATTAAATACAGAATTTTGCACAAAGCACTCACCATTATCCACAAATCCATACACAACCAACTACCTTTAGACCTTCAGTTCCCACTCAAACTATACACATCTGCAAGACCCATCAGAACGGCACACAAAGGAACCCTTCAAGTTCCCCCAACTAAATCCTCTCGTCTAACCTCCACGAAAGAACGGGCATTCTCCACAGCTGGCCCCATCATCTGGAACAACCTGCCGACTGATCTAAGACTGGAACCCTGCCTGATTACCTTCCGAAAAAAACTCAAGACTTGGCTTTTCATCCAAGCCTTCCCATAAGCCAAACATTACAACAGTTCTTTCATTTAGCCCAATAGACTAAATGACCGACCCAGCCACTGTATATTCATAAGTTCTCATTCTCCAGTTTTTTCTGTCCTTTATTTCCTGGCTACTCTAGCCCCCAAGTTCTTTCTCCCTGTTATTTGTATCTGCGCTTCGGCCTTCCTGTTATATTTATTTATTTATTTATTTTTAATTTTTATATACCGGAATTCCTGTATACAATACAAATCAATCCGGTTTACATTAAACAATAAGTTGCCCTGGTTGGGACAGTCCAGCCTGGGCTTATTACAAGGAACATTGAGAAGTGACCATAATAAATTAACATTTAACATTAAACAGAACGTGTGTTCAACTTTTTTTTACAAAGAACTATAGTAGCGACAACCGGGCTTTTTTAACTGAACAAAACTATGGTTTTGTTCAGTTAAAAAATAACTATGGTTAACTGAACAAAAATAACTGAACAAAAATAACAAAATAACAAAAATAATAACAAAAATAATAAAAATAACAAAATAACAAAAATAACAAAAATAACTGAACAAAAATAACTGAAAAAAAATAACTATGGTTAACTGAACAAAACTATGGTTTTGTTCAGTTAACCCCTAAGTTCGATGTAAACTGGCCTGATATGAAGCTTGTCATGAAGTTCGGTATAGAAAAATGTTAAATAAATAAAGACTCAAAAATCCCCCACACCCTGACATAGGCCAGGGAGGTGGAGGTTTTCCTGGAACACAAAAGGGTAGCCACAACCACGTCTGAATAACCCTTGCTCTTCAGACGTTGCCTCTCAAAAGCCATGCCGCGGGACAAAAGCGATCTACCTCCTCCAAACATACGGACCACTGACGCAGATGATTCGGTAGCCCCCGAAACCTCAGGGGCCCTTCCACTGTTAGGTTGATGAGATCTACAAACCATGGATGTCTCAGCCACTCCGGAGCTACTAGGATCACCTCTGACGGGTGAGCTTTGATGCGCCGCAGCACCCTGCCGACCAAAGGCCAAGGTGGGACCATATACAGCAGGACGTTTTTTGGCCAGGCGAGAACCAGGGCATCCACCCCTTCCACCCCTGTCTCCCGGCACCGACTGAAGAATCGAGGGGCCTTGGCATTTCGAAACGTCACCAAACCCATGCTCGGTCTGGACGACCTGTTGCAAATGAGACTGAATGCTTCCTTGGAGAGCTCCCACTTCCCGGGATCGAGTCGGTGACGACTGAGAAAATCGGCTTGAAAGTTGTCGACCCCGGCGATGTGAGGGGCTATGATGCTGACTAGGTGCTGTTCCACCCAGCTTATCAACAGTTGAGCCTCGATAGCCACCGGCCAACTCTTGGTTCCTCCTTGGCGATTGATATAAGCCATTGCTGTCGCATTGTCCGACAGAACTCTATCGGACATCCTCTGCAGTAGCGGAAGAAGAGCCTATAGCGCTAACCACACTGCCCTGGTCTCCAAACAATTGATTGACCACAGGGATTCCTTCACTGACCATTGGCCCTGCACTGACCTCCCCTGACAAACTGCTCCCCAGCCGGAGAGACTGGTGTCTGTGGTGACCACCGTCCAAGCGGGAACGTCCAAGGCCACCTCCTGGCGCAAATTATCCGAGAGGAGCCACCAATCGAGACTGGAACGTGCAGAGTCTGTAATAGGAAGTGGAAGATGAAACTGCTTGGACACCAGGTTCCAACGGGAAAGCAATGCGGACTGAATAGGTCTCAATTGAGCAAAGGCCCATGAGACTAGCTCCAAGGTGGAAGCCATCGAGCTGAGGACCCGCAAATAGTCCCAGACCCTGGGGAGCTAGCAAGTCCCGAACTTGCTCTTGCAGCTTGACAATCCGCTCCTCAGTGAGGAAACCCTTGCCAATGCGTGTGTCGAACAGGGCTCCCAGGAACTGGAACCAGGTGGCTCTTGGCCAAATTGACCACCCAACCTGTTGACTCCCTTTAAATCGAGAATGGGCCGGAACGTGCCCTCTTTCTTGGGCACCATGAAATAAATGGAACAGCAGCCCGTTCTCCGCTCCGCAGGAGGAACTGGTACAATGGCTCCGAGTCAAGTAAGCGCTATAGGGTGTCCCACACTGCCCGATGCTTCTCTTTGTACGAGCATGGGGAAACGAGAAAGCGGCCTCGAAGGCACCGAGCAAAATCTAAAGTGTAACCATGTCTTATTACGCTGAGGACCCACTGGTCCAAGGTCAATTTGGTCCACTCCTCGTAAAACAGAGACAGCCTGCCTCCCATAACCGGAACAGAGGAATGGACCCAGCCTCGCCTTATTGGGAGGACTTAATTCCTCCTGCAGCTTGGGAGGTCTCGGATCTACCGAAGCGACGCCCTCGAAAGGACTGGGACCAGAGCAGTCGTCTGCTGGAGTTCTGCCTAGATGAAGAGCCCGACTGGGAAAACCGAAATCTCTGATTTCCCCAGAAACGTGACCGAGAAGAAGGGAAACCTCTCGGCTTGGGCCTATCCTCCAATAGTCGATGGACCTTGTTCTCCCCCAAGGATTGAATCATATCTTCTAAGTCCTTCCCGAAGAGAAGCTTGCTTTTGAAAGGCAGAGAGTCCAACTGAGCTTTGGAGGAGACATCTGCAGACCAGCAACTCAACCAGAGCAGCCTGCGGGCAGAGACAGCTGAAACCACAGACCGGGCGGAGGTTCGTAGCAGATCCGCACTGTAGGCCACCGCAGCTTCTAACCGCCCAGTTTGAACAGCCTCCTCCTCAGACAGGGACGTGCTATTCTGCAATTGCTGCACCCAGCGAGACTTGCCCTCAAGGAGAAACTGCTGCACATAGCAGCCTGCACTCCCAGGGCTGACACCTCAAACATTTTCTTGAGCTGGACCTCGAGCTTATGATCCTGGAGATCCTTGAGGGCCGTGGTGCCTGTCACCGGGATATTGGTCTTCTTAGTGACTCCTGCACCGCTGCATCCACCTTAGGAACTCCTTGGAGGTCCAGAGCTTCTTCTGGCAAGGGGTACAGCTTATCCATTGCTTTACTGACTTTCAGACCCAAATCAGGAGTGTCCCACTCCCAAAACAACAAGTCAGTGACCGAAAGATGAAAAGGGAAAGATCTGGTTGGGCCATGAAGACCCACCATGACAGGATCAATGGTCCCCATCAGCAAGTCCTCCAGAGGGATGTCAATGCCCAATTTCTCCAGCACCGCAGGAAGTGGGCCTAACTCGTCCCTTCTGAAGAGACGGACCATCTTAGGGTCATCCCCGTCTACTACGTGGGGGCCCGGACTGGAAAAATGATCCTGGTCGCCCTCAGGATCTGCCCACGGAGGCGGCTTGCTCCTCGGATCCTGCTCCTCCAGTTCTGAAACCTCAGAGGAGGAGTCCGCCACTGGACAGGCCGAGGTGGTCCGGAGAGGGTGCCTAACCTTGGGGACCCCTTTCCCCCTCCAGAGGCTTGCACCTCTTAGGGACCTGGATCCCTAATTTGGCCAAATGCTGAGCCGAGTTGCCCCCAGACTGCCTCTTAGCTGACTTCCAAGCTTTAAAGGCTTTGGGGCGGATTTTAAAAGGCCTGTGCGTGCCGGCACGCCTATTTTGCATAGGCCGCCGGTGCGCGTAAGTCCCGGGGCTTTCGAAAAGGGGAGGGAGGGGGCGTGTCCGGGGGGCGTTCCTGAAACGACACAGCATTTCGGGAGCGGGCCCAGGGGCGTGGAGCGGGCCCGGGGGCGTGGTCGAGGCCTCCGGACCAGCCCCCGGGACCGGAGGACGGAGCAGGGCTGCCGGCGACAGGCGTAACTTTGCCGACAAAGGTAAGGGGGGGGTTTAGATAGGGCCGGGGGGGGGGGTTAGGTAGGGGAAGGGAGGGCGAAGAAAAGTTCCTTCCGAGGCCGCTCCGAAATCGGAGCAGCCTCGGAGGGAACATGCAGCTCGCGCTGGGCTCAGCGCGCACAGGTTGCACAAATGTGCACCCCCTTGCGCGCGCCGACCCCGGATTTTATAAGATACGCGCGTATCTTATAAAATCCAGCGTACTTTTTAAAAATCTGCCCCTTTATGCAGTAGCATAATAAAGTCTGAGGAAAAAGAGGAGGAGTAGTCTGAAGCCCCTCCCAGGGCGCTCCTCTGCCGCGAGTGTTAGCTCCTCCATTGGCCCGCGCCCCCCCCCCCCCCCCCGGAGCTGCCTGTTGCGGGGATAAATGAGGAGGAGAATTCCCTCCCCCCTCCGCGGTTCACACCGCCACGTGAAAGGCCGACAAAATAGCATCTGTTCCGCGCTCAGCAGGAATGGATCTGGCGAAATGAGCCACGGTTGCCTGAGCCTCTCAGGCTCCTTGCGCGACCTCAAACTGCCACCCTAGTGAGATGCCCTCCCCCCTTCCCCCCCCCCGGGAGGCAGGCAGAGTCCATCTTGAGAAACCCACGCACGCGTCTTTTTTTTTTTTTTTTTTCAAACCTGCAATTGAAGGCTCGGCTCCCCAGTATCACCCAAAGCACAGCCAGTAGTGCAGGGTAACAGGGTCCTCAACCCCTAGCCCCCACAGCCTCAAATACCAGGGGGGATGGTCCCCTCTTCTTTTTCTTTATTAAAAAAAAAAAAAGTGGACTAAGACTATCTATTCTATCTCTCTCTTCTGTTTTCTTTTTTTTTCTATCTACAGACTGTAGGATTTTGCATCTCCACCATCTGCTGGAGACAGAGAAATACTGATGGACTGTAGGTGGCACCTCAGGGTGTAGGGCAGAGTCAGTCAAAACTTCTCTGCCTCCATCTGCTGGAGGGAAGGCAAAACCCAGGAGTCTGGACTGATCCAGGTACATACAGGAACCTTGCTTACCCCTTTCCTCCCCCCACTCTTTCCCTTTATCATTGTAATGCCTTTTATGATTCACTTATAGCAACCATACTACTTTTTATTTCCTGGTAATGACATCTTTTGTTCATTTGAATTATGACCTGATGAAGACAGCTCTAGCTCTCAAAAGGTAGTCAAGAAATATATTAAGTTAGCCTAATAAAAAGGTATCCCATTATATATAATTGTTTTATTTGTTAACCTTTATTTCTATAAACTGTGGGATTTATAGTCTTGATTTTTTCCAATATAAGAAGCAAGAGTCATAAGAGCTAACATTTTACTCCCACTACATGGTGAGGAATACAGTCTGATTCCTCTAAATTAAAATACATAACAGGATCACAGCTCCACTAGATAGACTTGGATCTCATTCTATTTGCCCTCTAAACAAGCAGTGATTATATAGGTACAAAATGAGGTGGCCTGTTGCTAAAAGACTAGAAATCTTAACTCTTTTTGTTTCTCTTCTTGCTCAGGGACAGCTTGCTTGTCTTCTGCCCCACCAGGCAATGCTCCTCCTGCTGTAGCTTGGGTGCTATCACAGTTGCAGCTTCTGCTGCACTGGCATACCCCAGAGAAAGTTTCTTCGAGACGGCTTCGATGCCTACCAGGGGCAGCTTTGAGCATACCCTTTAGAAAAACAAAAAGACATACTAAAATTCAGATTTAATATAATAAACTGCATTTACATCTTTGAGCCAGATTCATGCCTCCAAAACAGCATCATTTGAAAAGGTTGCGCAGATCTACAGCTCCCAGAACAGAATCAGAGATGTGCTTCTAATTACATGTAGAAAGTATCACAGACAGCAACAGGACATTTACATTCCTTAATTAAAAGATATTGATTAAAAGTTAATGATTCAGATATATGTGAATCTTAGTGATTTAGAAGACACAAAAATTCTTGAAATACAAAGGAATAATGAAACAGCTGCCCCTATGAGGCAAACAGGGCTACAGCTGTTTTTCTCTACCACTAGTCATTGGTTTGTAATAGAGGGGCCACCAGACACTTAGAAATACTGACCTCTGTTTCCACTCCATATCCAATTACAGAAATGAACAAAATGTGAGCAGCACCCTGACAGAAACATATGATTCAGCTAAGTAAGCTTAGTCCCCCAAGAATAAGCCAAGCTTATTTTTGCGGGAATAAGGATCAGGATGAATAACCCAGCTAAGTACTTTTTCTTCTGATACGTTTTGGACTATATTGAATAGGCATGCATCACTCAACCCATAAGCCCGCTTTGTACCTACTTCACTATAACTCTCTAATCCCTATAATCCCTATTTATTCAATTTTTCTACCAACTCTAAGTTATTTCCCAAATTGTTATACAAGTGTTATTTTTTTTTTAATTTTTCATTTATTGAGAATTTTTTCCATATATAAGTTACATTTCACAGTGAAGAGCAATATTACAAAGCTAAACACAAATCATCTTATTTTATATATCTGTGAAAATTTCTTAGAAAAACGATCACCAGGCAAATGAGAGTATGGAAAAGAACATAAGGCTCAGGGAGCAGTCTAATAACAAGCAAATCACTAAATATTAATTATGTCAACTAACACCCTTTACTTCTTTACCAGCACAATAGAGATTATTAGGATTGGGTATCCAGGTATGATCTCAACTGGTTAGATTGATTAAAAATAAACTTTTTCCCTTGATTTATAATAATACAGCATGGAAATCTCAATACAAATTTGGCTCCTTTTTGTATAGCTTCTTCCCTCATTGATATAAATTCTCTTCTTCTGATTTGTGTCTCATGCGAAATATCAGGAAAAATCTTTATAGTTTGACCGTGAAATTTCACATTCTGATTTTTAAAGTATAATCTCAATAATGAGTCTCTTTCAGATAAGAAATAAAATTGCACAATGAGGGTAGCTCTAGTACTTATATTGATCTCAAATGATTTTTCCAATAAATCGGATAGATTCAAATCTAATTGATTTTCTTGTTTTTGATCTTGATCTTCTATCCCCTGATTTTGGGGCGTATAATAATAAATTCTTGCAATTGCTGGTATAGCTTCATTAGTATACTTTAACACATTTGTCAAATAACTTCTAAACAAGTCTAAATGGGATATCAGATGAGGTTTAGGAAAATTCAATATCCTTAAATTATTCTTCCTAATATGATTTTCTATAGTTTCCAATTTATCAAAATGGATTTTCTCAGACCTGATTAGATTCATTTGAATTTTATCCAATTCCTTCACTTTTACCTCCAAAGAATTCACAGAACCTTCTACTCTATCAACCTTAGTCTGTAGAACCAAGTTCTTATTGAAAACCTCCTGCAATGTATTAGCAATATTATTTATTGACCTTTGCATTGAGACTAACAGAGCCCCAATCTCTTCAAGGGTAAAGTTCCTCGAAGTAATTATAGTCATCCCAGTTAGAGATCCATCATGGATAACACCATTTCCTCCCTCTACTGGAGTCTGCTTGGGAACATGCTGTGTAGAAGGAATACCATGTTGTTCCTTAGAGCCCAGTTGTGGGCTCCCCGAGGAGCAGTTTGAACTATCTGCTTCTCTTTGATCTTGCAATGGCGAAAAATCCAATTTAAATTTAGGGTCTTCCAAAAAGGGGATCCCTTCTCTAATCCCGACTGGTGGCTCAGGTGTTGCTGGTGCTCCAGGGGTTAAGATGTCTCATGAGTCTGGGGGATCATCGCCTGCTCCTGGTTTGATCCTCCTGCGACTCCTCCTCCTGGTGTATCTATAGGGGTTCTTGCAAAACAATCTACTATTTTGGGTTGGTTATCAGACACAGGTGTAGATGATATAACCCTCAGCTTTGCCTTCCTCTTTGTATGTGGCATTGCAAAGAGGAGGCTCAGCCGAACCCAATATTATAAATTCAAAGATGAGACTGAAAACAAAGAAAAGTCTTACTGGGGATCCTTTGCAGTTGACAAATGATAGCTTTATTCCCTTTCCATAATCTCGTGGCTGCAAAGACAACTTAGACCAAGATTTCTGCCAAGGCCAATCTCGCCAAGCAAAGCCGCGCACCCCTTAGGCGGGGCGCTGACGAGACGCTGCTTTTGTAGGCATCTCACAGTTCCTCCCCCGACGTCCAGACCTCGCAGCACACAGGAACAAGTAATATCCACTGAGCCTCCTCAGTGGATATTAGTGACAAAGGATGCCAGCCTTTTCGGTTGGGGAGCTGTATGCCAGTCACATTCAACACACAGTCGGTGGACAGCTTCACAAGCCAAGTGGCCTATCGATCGTTTGGAAACCAGAGCGGTACGACTAGCACTCCGCAGATTTCTACAACTTATTCAACATCAGTCGGTGAGGGTTCTCGCTGACAATGCCACGACGGTAGCGTACATCAACAGGCAAGGTGGCACAAAAAGTCGCTCTGTTGCCATAGAAACAGACATGCTAATGACCTGGGCCGAATCTCATCTACGCCGTCTAGCGGCATCGCACATAGCAGGAGTAGACAATGTTCAAGCAGACTTCCTCAGTTGTCAGTATCTAGATCCCGGAGAGTGGGAACTTTCCTGGGAGGCAATGAACATTCTCATTCAAAGGTGGGGACACCCAGGTTAGATCTGATGGCTACCCGTGTCAATACGAAAGTGGCTCGGTTCTACAGTCGAAGGAGAGAACATGGAGCGGAAGGGGTGGATGCCTTGGTTCTACCTTGGCCCAAAGACATCCTTCTTTATGTGTTTCCCCCATGGCCACTAATAGGAAAAGTCGTGAGACGATTAGAATCCCACGAAGGTCTGGTGATTCTCGTCACTCCAGAATGGCCTCGCAGACCATGGTATGCGGATCTCATCAACTTAGCGATCGACGGTCCAGTCTGCCTAGGCCACCTCAACAATCTCCTTCGACAGGGTCCAGTATATTTTGACCAGGCGTTTCACTTTTGTCTAGTGGCCTGGCTTATGAAAGGAGGCAATTAAAAAAGAAAGGCTATCCAGACTCAGTCATCACCACCATGCTTAGTTCGAGAAAACCTTCTACTTCTCTCACCTATGTTAGAGTAGGGAAGGCATGTGATGCTTGGTGTAGTAAGTCCGGGTTCTCTTAGCGCAAAGCTACAGTTGTAGACATTTTGGCTTTTTTACAAGACGGTTTAAAAAAGGGTCTGGCTTATAATTCGCTCCGCGTTCAAGTTGCGGCAATAGGCTGTTTACGAGGTAAGGAGAATGGTGTGTCTATTGCTATGCATCAGGATGTTGTCCGTTTTCTCAAAGGAGCCAAACATTTGAAACCACCAATCCGGGCTATCTGTCCATCATGGAATCTGAATTTGGTTCTTCGTAGTCTTTGTGCTCCTCCTTTTGAACCCCTTAAGCGAATAACTTTGAAGGACTTAACGCTCAAGGCAGTGTTTCTCGTATCAATTTGTTCTGCTAGAAGCATTTCAGAAATTCAGGCATTGTCTTGCCGTGAGCCTTTCTTGATAATTTCAGATTCAGGTATATCATTGCGCACAGTACCATCCTTTTTACCCAAAGTGGTTTCCTCTTTTCATCTCAATCAATCTGTTGAATTGCCAGCCTTCCCAGATTTGGATAAATCTTCTTCTCAATCACGAGACTTAAAAAGACTTGATGTCCGCCGAGTGCTTTTACATTATTTAGAGATCACTAATGTCTTTCATCTTTCTGACCACCTTTTTGTTTTATGGAGCGGTCCTAAGAAAGCTTGTTCAACCAAGTTATGAGAAAGCTTATTCAACCAAGCTTTCTCATAAGTTCAGTTGCTTATTAGACCTCTAACCAATGAACCCTTTCATTGGTAACCCCTCCAAGAGAACGTGCTATCTATTTATCTCTATGCAGTCAAATCTTATAAACCTTGTCCTACTCTTTAACATGTCTTAACTACATCCTACATTATGCTCCTTAATTATTTTATTCTATGTTGTTGTTCCCAGTTATTTGTATCCAAGTTCGAATCATCCTGTTTCTTGTAAGACAACTCCTTGTCATGGTTATTGTTTTGAATGTAAACCGACTTGATTAGTAATTCTGTTACTGGAAAATCGGTATATAAAAATGCTAAATAAATAAATAAATAAATAAGTTCACCGGCAAGGCACAGAGGAAATCAGCAGCGAGTGGGGGTAGCGGGACGCCGCTTTTGTAGGCGTCTCACAGCTCCTCCCCCGACGTCCAGACCTCGCAGCACACAGGAACAAGTAAGTAAGTTCACCGGCAAGGCACAGAGGAAATCAGTAGCGAGTGGGGGTAGCGGGACGCCACTTTTGTAGGCGTCTCACAGCTCCTCCCCCGACGTCCAGACCTCGCAGCACACAGGAACAAGTAATTAAGTTCACCGGCAAGGCACAGAGGAAATCAGCAGCGAGTGGGGGTAGCGGGACGCTGCTTTTGTAGGCGTCTCACAGCTCCACCCCCGACGTCCAGACCTCGCAGCACACAGGAACAAGTAAGTAAGTTCACTGGCAAAGCACAGAGGAAATCAGCAGCCAATACAAGTGTTATTTTTAACAACCTAGTTGTCTTCTAGCTGTGTTTATCAATCTCTTTGTTGACAATTGCAAAGCTCTGTTGCTAAGTTATGTTAAATGGAAACCGATGTGATGTTTTTCTAAATGAATGTCGGTATACAAAAGTACGTAAATAAATAAACATAAATAAATAAATAAGGCTTCCAAATTTCAGTGGTTTATGTGATGTTCCTGGCTTTAGAAGTGGCTCTGAAGGGCAGCAGATAGGTTATAGAGAGGGAAAATCTGCTCTGCACCATCCCAGAATTGCTAATGCTTATGGAGAAATGTATTCTTACCTGATAATTTCCTTTCCTTGAATCCAGGCAGACCAGTCCAGATGCATGGGTTATTCTCCCCCTGCCAGCAGATGGAAACAGAGAACAGGTTTGCTAACATCACTCTATATAGGGTCCTGTGCTACACTCAGCCTGCCAGTATTCAATGTAACAATCTAACCAAATTAACCTACACACACATTAACTACCCCCACTTAACAGAGGGCTTCTAGGGAAGTATAACTCCCCCTTAATTCATATGAACAATTATAACTCTGATTCACTAGGCCATCCTTAACCTTACACTGTACCAAATCTGAATTGTAGATGTGAAGCTTACTCAAATACTTTATCAGAAACTAAAAATAAGCACATCTGGCAGTCCAGAAGGATCCTGGACTGATCTAGCTGGATTTTAATAAAACAAGTAAGAATAAATTTCTCTTTCCTCATCTTCCAGCCATATCAGTCCAAACACATACAGGCCAATACAGTACAGTGCGCTCCGACGGACCACACTGTTAACCCGCCACTGGACGCACATTTTCCCTTACCCCTTATTCAGTAAAGGGCTGAAAACGTGCGTCCAATCCGCCGAACCTAATAGCGCCCGCAACATGCAAATGCATGTCGATGGCCCTATTAGGTATTCCCGCGCGATACAGAAAGTAAAATGTGCAGCCAAGCCGCACATTTTACTTTCAGAAATTAGCGCCTACCCAAAGGTAGGCGCTAATTTCTTCGGGCATCGGGCACTGCTTTTCTGTGCACCCTCCGACTTAATATCATGGCGATATTAAGTCGGAGGTCCCGAAACTTTCCGAAAGTAAAAAAAAAAAAAATTTGAAGTGAGCCAGCAGCTGTTGGGTCGAAAACCGGATGCTCAATTTTGCCGGCGTCCGGTTTCCGAGCCCGTGGCTGTCAGCGGGCTCGAGAATCGACACCGGCAAAATTGAGCGTCGGCTGTCAAACTCGCTGACAGCCGCCGCTCCAGTCCAAAAGGAGGCGCTAGGGACGCGCTAGTGTCCCTAGCGCCTCCTTTTGCCTGTTTTTACCGTGGGCCTCATTTAAATACAGAATCGCGTGCACAGGAGAGTGGGCGTTCGCCCGCTCTCCCGCAGACTTTACCGGCCCGTTTGTTAGAAAAGTAAGCAAAAGCAAGAGAAATAAGAAACCTATCTGATTCTCAAGAGAGGTGGCTGATAAAATAAAAATAAAAAGAACAGCGTTGAAGAAATATAAAGGATCCCAAAAAGAGGAATACAGGGAAGAATATCTGGTTAAACAGAGATAAAGAAAGTAATCAAGAAAGCAAAAAGTCTGGCGGAAAAAAGGATTGCCAAAGAGGTAGAGGTGACAAAACATTTTTCAGATACATCAGAGAAAGGAGAAAGGTCCGAAGTGGTATAGTGTGTGGAAGGAGACGAAGAAAAGCAAGTTTGCTTACCGTAAACGATGTTTCCGTAGATAGCAGGATGAATTAGCCATGCTGTATGGGAACTGTCAATCAGGGCCCGGAAGGCGGAGCTTTGTAGCAGAGTGTAGATCTTTGATCCTCTGCGACTGCGCGTGGGTTCCCGCGCAGTAGTCAACGGTTCTCCTCAGTCTGTATTTAAGCAAGAGCGTATCTCGGAAATCTCGACTGCCAGGGAGGAGGGTGGGTCAGCATGGCTAATTCATCCTGTGAAGTTTGCTGCTGCCATGTGTCCCAGAATTCTCAATATGGTTCGGGCTGTGGTGTATTTTGCTCTCTGTAGAGTTTGGAGCAATGAGCATATCATTAATCTCCTGTCTTCTGGCAGGAACGCCCTGGCCCGAATTGTGTCTAGTCGAGCTCCTATGAATTGTAGGATCTGCGAGGGTTGTAACTTTGATTTTGGATAATTGATGATTAACCCCAGGCGTTGCAAACATGTTATTGCTATGTTGAGATGCGATTTCAGAGTGATCGGATTCGACGCTACTAGTAACCAGTCGTCGAGGTAAGGAAAAATAGTAAGTCCCTGTAAGCGAAGATGGGCCACCACCACCACCATGCATTTGGTAAATACCCTGGGGGCTGCTGAGAGTCCGAAGGGCAGGACCCTGTATTGGTAATGTTGATTGTGGTACTGGAAACATAGGTACTGCCAATAGGATTTGTGGATTGGAATGTGTGTGTATGCATCCTTGAGGTCTATAGAACACATCGAATCCTTGGGTTATATTAAGGGTAGGATGGATTTCAGAGACACCATCTTGAATTTTTCGCGAATTAGGCACTTGTTGAGCTCCCTGAGATCTAGGATGGGTCGAGTGCCCCCAGTCTTCTTTGGAATGAGGAAATATGGAGAATAGAAACCCTGGCCCTTTAACGCCCGAGGGATTGGGCGGATTTATTTATTTATTTATTTAAAGTTTTTTATATACCGCGGTTCGTTAGCAAACATCACCTCGGTTTACAGAGAACATTAAATTAGCAACAGGCTTTACAATAAAATCAAATTATAGCAAAATAAGATTATGAACAATAATAATGTAACTAAAATATTAGATTAATACACGATAAAACTCAACAATACTTCCAAAAAGGGGGTGAAGAGAACTGGAGGATCTAGAATATCAAGAACAAAAATAGCAATTAAATTATGACAGAATGTGGGAGTAACTTATACTAATTAGTGATTTCTTGTAATTCTGGATTAGAGGACTGATTTCTTGTAGTTCAAGATTAGAAGACTGATTAATACTATTATAAAAGGATATATATTTTAAAATAAATGTTACTAATTTGTAAGATAATAATAGATGGCATATAAACTGAAAGAAAGGAAAGGGAAATTATTCTATACAATGACATGATATGATATAAGTAACAACATGGGTAGAGTTCACAGAATGTAGGCTTTTTTGACGAGAATTCATAAATTGTAAGCTTTTTTGAAGAGCCATGTTTTTAAGTTCTGTTTAAATTTCTTGTGGCATGGTTCTAGGCGTAGATCTGTAGGTAGTTTATTCCAGTGATTAATTCTTGCAATCGAAAATGCTCGTTCTCTCGTTGCGACATATTTTATTTGTTTATGTTTGGGTGTAGTTAGTTTAGCCAGGTGCATTTTTCTTATGGGTCTGACTGAAGTATGGAAAATAAAACAGTCCGAGAACCACTTCATATCTGAATTGTATAGTGATTTATGTATAAGAGTGAGAACTTTGAAGATTATTCTAAATCCAATTGGAAGCCAATGCAGGAATTGCAGAGCTGGCGTAATGTGTTCGTGGCAATGTGTATTCGTGAGGAGTCGTGCAGCTGCATTCTGTAGCATCTGCAGTGGTTGTATTGCATTTTTTGGTAGACCTAGTAAAATAGAGTTACAGTAGTCTAGTTTAGCTAATATGGTAGCTTGTAGTAGCGTCCGGAAGTCATTTGGGTGTAGAAGTGGTTTTATCCTTTTCAAAGTATGAAACTTGGATGGCTTTTTGGTGAAGAAGGATGGTTAACTCCTGGGCCAGTTGGGGTTGCGATGGACTTCTCTGGTTCAGGGTGAAGTGAGGAGTGATGGGTTGGGATAGGAAGTGTAACTGATATCCGTCCTTTACGATGTCGAGTACCCACTGATCTGTCGTGATGGCTTGCCATGCAGCCAGACAAGCCGTTATCCTGCCCGGGGGATCTTCCGGTAACCTGTGTGTTGGTAGTGGCAGTGAGTTCAAAAAGACTGTGAGGTCTTTGCTGGAACTGCTGACTGTTGCGGTTGTTGCTGTCGTTGTGTACAAGGCCTTCCCCTCCGTTGTTGTTGCGGAGGGTTGTTATTTGGCTGCCTGTGGTAGGGTATATAGGGTTATTGTCGAAAGTTTTGATAATTCCTGTATTGTTTCCTGGAAAAAGGCTGTCTGCGAGAAGAGGAGAAAAATCGTTTGGCCGACGTTGGGGCAGCGAGCGATTGGACCGCTAGTGCTTGATCTTTCAGTTTACTCACTGTATCATGGAGGCGGTCCCCGAAGAGATTATCTCCCGTGCATGGTAAGTTAGCGAGTTTCTCATGGAGATCTTCCCGAATAGCACTAGCTTTGAGCCAGGCAAGACGTCTGGCTGCTATAGCCATGGCCGAAGCTCTCGAAGAGTTTTCGAAGCCCTCGTAGACTGCTCTCAGCATATGCCGAGTGCATTCTTCCATGTCCGATATCAAGGATGGAGTGGTGTCTCCCAAGGATGTAAACATGCCCTTGGTGGCTTGCAGGCATTCATACATATATTGTACCATGTAAAAATTATGGTGGTGAATTCGTGCCGTAAGCATTGCGTTCTGGTAGACGCGTTTTGCAAAGTCGTCCAAGGACTTATTGTCCTTCCCTGGTGGGGCGGATGCGTGTGTCTTTGGTTTCCTGGACTTCTGTAGGGCGGATTCCACCACTATAGAGTCATGTGGTAGTTGGGGAAATCGCATACATAGAAGGCTTTTGTAGCCTGAATTTTAAATCAGTCTTCCTGGATACGGCCTGTAGAGCAAAGGGGGTTTCCCATGATTTTTGCAGGACCCCGTGAAGCATCGCGTGTGGTGGAAGAGCAGACAGTTCCCCCGGCGCGTCAAAAATCTTCAGTAATCCCAAGGTTTCTGCTCTCGGTTCCGGTAGCTTTTGGACATCCAGTTTTAAGATGTTCCCCATCTTATTGATGAATTTGGGATAGGTGAGATCCTCTGGAGGGGAATAAAGTTCCGCTGGCTACTCTGGAGGATCAGATGGGTACCCGGTAGAAGATAGCGGTGAGGAGTGTATGGATATGGAATCTCTTGATGGAGATGGGGAACAGATCAGCGAGCCCTGTGGAGAAGGGGATCGTGTAGAAGGAATATCCCGTTGGGTATGCTGTTGAGAAGGCTTATTGTTTTCTGCCGGGGAAGTAGACTCTGGAGGTAGAGTGTACGTTGATTGTAGGGTTTCAAAAAAGCCCGCTAAGGACTGTGTCAGGTCCCAAAAGGCTTTTGAGGTATTAGGTGGCATTGGAGGGGGTTTCTCCAACTGACTGGGTTCATACGCTAAGTCCGATGGAGGAGGATTATAATTTCTCTCACTCTCTGATAGATCACTCCACTCCGTTCCTTGTTGACGAGTGGACTGTAGACTCCTTGATTTGTTAGATGATGAGGATGAAGAAATTGGAATAACTCCAAGAGACGTAGAGTAAGACCGATCAGATTTACTCTTATAGTGTGAGGAAGATGAAGAGGAAGATCTCACTTCCTTGTGATGGGAGATGTGATGTCGTTTTGAATGACTATGTCCCCTACTAGAGGAGGGGGAAAAATCGGAATGATGCCGATGCCTCTTTCTTTTCGAAGAATGTCTACTGTTTCGTGACTTCCTGTCCGTATGTTCTTTCCTATACAAATGGCTATCTTGTCTTTTTTCTCTTTGAGGCTCAGTACTCAACATGGGTGGGGATACTAATGCCCCTGGCACGTTGTCCGAAAATTGATCCGGTTGATTTGTTTGTTTGTGTTTGTCTTTGGTGTACTGTGATCCCTGCAAGGGGTCTTGGGAATCCTGTTTTGCATGGGATTTCTTCTCATGGGTCGGGTACACCGACAACTGTTCCAATTGCCTGGGTTCAGATGATGATTCTTTCTCTGAATACCCTGTCTTCGTGGATTGGTGTATTTTCTTCACGGCTCCGCCATCTCCTGAGCCGCCAGAATCGGCGCCGGCGCCGATTCTTCGGCCCTCTTTTGGATGGCGGCTCTGGCGCCGACTGAGGCTTCGGCGCCGACTGAGATTTTGGTGTTAGACTTCCGGCGTCGAATGCGACTTTTTCGGCGCCGCATCGGCCCTCTTTTGGATCTTTTTTGGCGGTTCCGAGTCTCTATGCGGTTCCGATTGTTGTGAAAGCATTAAGGACCGGACTGGATTACCCTTAAGAGGCTTTTGGGTACTGGGCTCAGTCAATTTGAAAGGCCTCTTTTTCCCCAATTCAGGATCCTGGGGATGAAGACCAGATCCCTGGTCTACCCTCTCTCTGGGGTTCCTTTTTGTGTCTCGTATCTTTGGTGACTGCGGGTCCCAAGAAGCCGCTCTCTTACCGGATGTTGATGTTTTGTATTTTGGTGCTGGAGAAGAATAGGTCGTGGACGCCTTGTCTTCAAGCGAGAGTTCCAGCCAACGATAGCTCCTGTGCCGTCGAGCTCTCGGAGACATTTTTCCACAATGTTCACAGTCGGAATGGCTGTGGTCGCGTCCTAGGCAGCGGTAGCATCAATCATGTCCGTCGGTGACAGACATGATCTTACCGCACGGACACGGCTTAAATCCCGACTTTTTTTGACATTTTGAGTGAATAAATTTTCTTCCTGAGGAGAAGAAGGCTCCACGTGCGCGGAAAAAAACAGACTGAGGAGAACCGTTGACTACTGCGCGGGAACCCACGCGCAGTCGCAGAGGATCAAAGATCTACACTCTGCTACAAAGCTCCGCATTCCGGGCCCTGATTGACAGTTCCCATACAGCATGGCTAATTCAGCCCTGCTATCGACGGGAAATAGATGTGTCTCCAAGAGAGGGCTGGGAAACACTGGAGTAAAAACTATCCTTTCTGAATAACCTCTCTTATTCAAACTCGCATATTCAAAGGTCATGTTTTAAGACAGCCAAGCTGACTTGTCGTGAACCACTAAATCCTGGCATAACATGTTCCTGGACCAAAGAAACACCAAGGGCTCCCTGTTCAGTAAGCAAACGGCAAACCAAATCTGCATACCAGGGACATCTGGGCCAATCAGAAGCCACTAAAATCACCCTACTGTGATGTCTCTCTATCCTTTGAATGACTGTTCCTGTTAAGGACCATGGTGGAAATACATACAGAAGGCCCCAAATTGGCCACTCTTGAATCAAGGCATCTAGACCTCTGGTCCCTTGCTTCAGTTGCAGGTGACCTTTTAGGCACATTACCAGCACTCTCAACCAATGCACTATTTGAGAGAATACTGCCTTCGACAGAACCCACTCTCCTGGATTTAGACTATTTCAGCTCAAACAGTCTGCTTAAACATTCTGTACTTTCACTATATTTATTTATTTATTTATTTATTTTTAGTTTTTATATACCAATCTTCTTGCATTAGATGCAAATCAAACCGGTTTACAATGAACAAAAAACTTGCCTGTAGGCATTACATGGAACCATGAACGTCTAAGAAACTTTAAGTAATATAGTCAGAGAAATGAATAACCTGGTAAACAACTTGAATTACATAGTAATAAAGGTCACAACAAGTGATCGATCCAATTAATTGTGCTTGGATCCATTAGGGAGGAGGAAATAAGTTGATGTGCAGAAAAAGAGTTGGGAATAGAGGAAAAATAAGAAGAAAAAGATCAAAGGGGATCTGAGGGTCTCTTCAAAGGGAACCTGAGTAAGAGAAAATAAAAGCAGAAATGAGAGAGAACTAAAAACAAAACAAACCATACTTGTGAAGAGAAATAAACAGGGATGTGTTACGAAAAATGGAGAGAAAGCATTAAGCTATATGTGTTGAGAACATCCTTAGGTATCTTTCCACCCAAGCCAGTAAAACCTCCACTTCTCCTACTACCTAAGGGCTTCTGGCTCCCTCCTGATGATTTACATATATCATAGCTGTATCAGTGTCCAAAAGACCATGAGCCATTTGACCCTTCAGCAAGAATGTAAGAACATAATCATTTGCCACATTGGGTCAGACAGAGGGTCCATCAAGCCCAGGATCCTGTTTCCATCAAGCCCAGGATCCTGTTTCCAACAGTGGCCCAGGATCCTGTTTACAAGTACCAGGCAAGTACCCAAACATTAAATAAATCCCATGCTAACAGCAATAAGAAGAAGTAGCTATTCCCAAAGTCAACTTGTTTAATAGCAATTTATGAACTGCTCCTCCAGGAACTTGTCCAAACTTTTTTAAACCCAGCTTCGCCAACTGCCTTTACCACATCCTCTGGCAATTAATTCCAGATCTTAATTGTGCGCTGAGTGAAAAAGATTTTTCTCCAATCTATTTTAAATGTGCTACTTGCTAACTCCATGGATTGCCCCCTAGTCCTTGTATTATCTGAAAGAGTAAATAACCAATGTAGAGATTACTTACCTGATAATCTCGTTTTCCTTAGTGTATGCAGATGGACTCAAAACAAATGGGTATAGTGTGCTCGTGCTAGCAGTTGGAGACGGATCTGACGTCAGCACGAGGTACATATACCCCCGCAGGAAGTGCAGCAACTCAGTAATCTTCCTTGCAAAAGCTTTATGGATATATGTGTGACTGACCGATCGATTAAATGAACATGATTACCCTGACCGATTGATAGTAGCTGGAGACCGCCAGTGTTCTCAACCGGAAGGCGTCGACACCCGGCAGGGTGGATGTCCTATATAAGAAAACATGGCTTACCGTGAGTCGGTGAATCCCCATGTATACCAGCAGCCGGGCGGGATGCTGAGTCCATCTGCATACACTAAGGAAAACGAGATTATCAGGTAAGTAATCTCTACATTTCCTAGCGTGTAGCAGATAGACTCAAAACAAATGGGATGTACAAAAGCTATTCCCGGACTGGGTGGGAGGCTGTCCGAGGTCCGTTCAGGATTGCCCTCGCAAATGCTGTGTCCTCCCTGGCCTGGACGTCCAGACGGTAGAATCTGGAGAAGGTATATAGGGAGGACCACGTTGTCGCTTTACATATCTCTGCCGGCGACAGCATCCTAGTTTCTGCCCAGGAGGCCGCCTGCGCTCTGGTAGAATGAGCCTTGACCCGTAGAGGTGGCGGTTTTCCTGCCTCTATGTAGGCCGCCTTGATAACTTCTTTGATCCAGTGGGCAATGGTTGCCCGTGAGGCCTCTTCCCCTTGCTTCTTCCCGCTGTGAAGGACGAACAGGTGGTCCGTCTTTCGTACTGCTTCCGACATTTCCAGGTATCTGGACAGCAGCCTGCCGATGTCGAGATGGCGCAGTATTCGACCTTCTTCAGACTTCTTCAAACCTTCCGTGGTTGGCAAGGATATGGTTTGGATGAGGTGGAAGTGTGAGACTACTTTGGGTAAGAAAGAAGGAACCGTGCGAAGATGAATAGCCCCTGGGGTGATTCTGAGAAACGGATCGCGACAGGACAATGCTTGTAGCTCTGATATGCGGCGTGCTGAGCATACGGCCAGCAAGAACACCATCTTCAAGGTTAATAAACGGAGGGACAGGCCTCGGAGGGGTCTGAAGGCGGGTCCAGCTAGGAATTCCAAAACTAGGTTGAGGTTCCACAGGGGCACTGGCCACTTCAGTGGCGGGCGAATGTGCTTGACTCCTTTCAGGAAACGTGAAACGTCTGGGTGTGTGGCGATGCTGTTGCCATCACTCCTGGAGCCGTAGCAGGATAGCGCTGCTACCTGAACCTTGATTGAATTGAGGGACAGACCCTTCTGAAGCCCATCCTGCAGGAAATCCAATATGATGGGGATTTTAGCGGCATGCGGATTGGTGCTACGAGTCTCGCACCAGGCTTCAAATACTCTCCAGATCCTTATATAAGTTAGCGATGTGGAGAACTTGCGTGCTCGGAGGAGTGTATCTATCACCGACGCAGAGTATCCCCTTTTCTTCAGTCGAGCCCTCTCAATGGCCAGACCATAAGAGAGAATTGAGCTGGATCCTCGTGGAGGATGGGACCCTGCCGCAGCAGGTCCTTGTGAGGAGGCAGGGGTAGAGGATCCCCTGCCAGTAGTCTTCTCATGTCTGCGTACCAGGATCTTCTTGGCCAGTCCGGGGCCACTAGAAGAACTAGGCCTCTGTGCCGCTGAATCTTGTGTATAATGGCGCCCAGCAGGGGCCATGGAGGAAAGGCATATAGCAGGATCCCCTGAGGCCATGACTGTACCAGGGCGTCGATCCCGTGGGAGAGAGGATCTCGCCTGTGACTGAAGTATCTGGGTACTTGAGCGTTGGACCTGTCCGCTAGTAGGTCCATGCCCGGGGTCCCCCACTGATCCACAATCATCTGGAAAGCTGTGGGCGACAGCTGCCATTCCCCCGGGTTTAGGCTTTCTCTGCTGAGGAAGTCTGCCATGGTGTTGTCCTTCCCGGCGATGTGGACGGCGGAGATGTCCTGAAGATTTGCCTCCGCCCAAGCCATCAGGGCGGCTATTTCTAAGGATACCTGTCGACTTCTGGTTCCGCCCTGTCGGTTGATGTATGCCACCGTGGTGGCGTTGTCCGACATCACTCTGACTGCTCTGTTTCGAAGTCTGTGGGCAAATCGTAGGCAGGCTAGCCTGACTGCCCGTGCCTCTAGTCGGTTGATGTTCCACCCCGACTCTTCTTTGTTCCACCGCCCTTGGGCGGTTAGTTCTTCGCAGTGTGCTCCCCATCCGTTCAGGCTGGCATCTGTAGTGAGCAAAGTCCAGGTTGGGGAGGACATTTTGGACCCCCGGCTCGTGTGGCCGGGCTGCAACCACCTCCGTAGCTGATTCCGCACTCTGGCTGGTAGGGGTAGGTGTATGGTGTAGTTCTGTGAACGTGGGCTCCACCGAGATAGGAGGGCGCGTTGTAATGGTCTCATATGAGCCCGTGCCCATGGTACCACCTCCAGAGTGGATGCCATGAGGCCGAGGACCTGTAGGTAATCCCAAGCTGTGGGCCGGGTGGCGCTCAGCAGGGTCTGCAGACGATTCCGGAGTTTTGATCTCCTCTTGGAGGTCAGGCTGACCTTGTCTCCCTGGGTGTCGAATCGGACTCCTAGGTATTCCAGCAACTGAGCAGGCTGAGGGAACTCTTGTTTGTGTTGACTACCCATCCTAGGCTTTCTAGAAGAGATATAACTCTGTTGGTTGCCTGGCGGCTCTCCTCTGGTGACTTTGCCCTGATCAGCCAATCGTCCAAGTAGGGATGGACGAGAATTCCTTCCTTCCTGAGTGACGCCGCCACTACTACCATGACCTTGGTAAAGGTCCGCGGCGTGGTGGCTAACCCGAAGGGTAAAGCTCGGAACTGGAAGTGTTGGCTCAGGACTTTGAAGCGTAAGTAGCGCTGGTGATCCCGATGGATAGGGATATGCAAGTAGGCCTCTGACAGATCCAGGGATGTGAGAAACTCCCCTGGCTGTATTGCACTTTTGACTGACCGCAGAGTTTCCATGCGAAAGCTGGGGACCCGTAGGTGTCGGTTGACTGACTTGAGGTCCAGGTCGGGCCTGAAAGTGCCCTCTTTCTTGGGTACTATGAAATAAATGGAATAATGCCCAGAATTTATCTCCCATGCAGCCACTGGGATTATGGCGTTTAGGGACAGGAGCCTCCGCAAGGTAGCTTCCAGTGCCGCCCTCTTGAGGGGCGGACAAGGTGATTCCACAAACTTGTCCGGAGGGAGCCGAAGAAAATTCAGGTAATACCCTTCTCGGATGATGGCGAGGACCCACTGGTCCGAGGTAATCTCGACCCACCTGCGGTAGAATAGGGTTAGCCTGCCCCCTATGGCTTCTTCCCCCAGATGGGTCGGCTGATTCTCATTGTGGGGTGCAGCCGGGACCCGAACCCGAGCCGGTTCTCCTCTTGTTGTGCTTGGTCCGAAAGGACTGGTTCCTGGTCTGAGAACGAGGTGCTTGGTAGCGAGCCCTGTAAGGGTTGAAGTGCTGAGAGCTTCTACCTCTGGATGGCCTCGGAAAATGGCGCTGGCTCCTCCTTGACCTGTCTTCTGGTAGACGGGGTAATGGAGAGGCACCCCATTTATCAGCCAGTTTCTCGAGGTCGCTGCCGAAGAGGAGGGAACCTTTAAAGGGCATTCTTGTGAGGCGTGTCTTGGAGGAGGAGTCGGCCGACCAATTTTGTAGCCAGAGCTGTCTCCTGGTTGCCACTGAGGATGACACTCCCTTGGCTGCCGTACGGACTAGGTCGGAGGCTGCATCAGTGAGGAACGAGAGAGCCGATTCCATTTCTTCTCCCGGGGTGTTGTTCCTAGCTTGTGATAAACAGGAATGCGTCACCACGGTGCAGCAGGTCGCAATTCGTAGGGACATGGCTGCCACCTCAAAGGCTTGTTTCAGAATGGCGTCCATGCGCCGGTCATGCGCATCCTTGAGGGCCGCACCCCTCCACCGGAATGGTGGTGCGCTTCACAATTGCGCAAACTATGGCGTCTATCAGAGGGCACGCCAGCAGCTTCTTGGTTGCCGGGTCCAGGGGGTACATGCCAGATAAGGCCCGACCCCCTTTGAATGAGGCCTCCGGCGCATTCCATTCCAGATCAATTAGCTGTTGTGCTGCTTGTAGGAGGGGAAAATAGTGAGCCGTTTGGCGCAGGACCTCTAGCAGAGGGTTCATCCTAGGTTCCCCTGGGGTGCTTTGGCCCGGGATAGCCAGCTCCGACAGGCATTGAGAGACCAGGTCTGGGAGATCCTCTTTAGGAAAGAAGAGTCTCATGGTACGATGCGGTTCTATCCCCGAGGGAAGCTCTCCCTCCTCGGGGGGCTCACCCTCTTCCGCAGAACAATCTGAATCCCCATAAGTGGGGCTTCCGGGTGGCGAGTGGCCGTGTCTAGGTCTTGAGGGTCCAGGTGCGGGGTCCTCCAGTACGTATGGGGCTGTTCGGGGATCAGACTGCATCTTGACAAAGGCATGAATCCCCTTGAATAATTCCACCCAGGAGAGCGAAGCAGGTTCTAGCCTTAGGGGCACCAGGTCTCTCGGGTTCCCTGGCTGCTCACCGCTGCCTGCTAGGTCCGGGGTGTTCCCCGAGGAACCGGCAAGTACGCTGGGCTGGGACCGGCCCTGGCCTGGAACTCCCAGGGCCTCCTCACATTGGGCACATAGGGAGTCTGCTTCCTCGCTCTGTGTGGCTCTGAGGTTGCATGCTGAGCAGAGGCCTAGAGCTCTTATGCCTGATTCTGGAGGTGCCAGCTCTGCGGACGCATGGGCTCTCCTACGCTCCATCTCGTCTGTTATCCCTATGCGGTGCGCTCCCAGCCGGAGTATGCGCCTTGTAATATGCGCGAAAGATTTGCGCCTATTAATGTGCGTGTATCCCCGTGTGCCAATCTACGTGCGCCTATCACCGTGCGCCTATCAACGTGCGCCTTTTTTTCAACTATGTGCCCAAGTATTTTCGGGTGCCCAACATATGCGCCCGTCACCTGTGCGCTCAGTCCGCCCGAGCGCTAGAGCAAGGCGGCGAACCAGGGAAATGGTGCCAGCGAGCAGGCAGAGAAAATGGCGACCTCCTTGGCGAGCTGCCACATAGGCAGACCCCGCTAATCCTCGCTTCCTCGGAGACCCACAAGTAAAGATGTACGCCTTACCTTGTCTTCGGCGCTTCCCGGCTGTGACCCGGGCAGTCTCCGGCTGCAGGAGGAGAGGGTGATTACCGTCTCCGCCGCGCTCGAGGAAGTGCACCCGCTGCCTCTAGGCCGTGCCCGAACTCATCTCGCTCGGGGGCCAAGTCCGCACCGGGACCGAGGCTGCCTCTGTGCCACGCCCGAGCCCTTCTCACTCGGGGGCTAGGTCCCTGCCGCAACCCGGCCACCGGACCGAGGCTCTTACCTCCGAGGGACCACGGAAATCACCTCGGGAAACTCAACTGGGGGAGGGACCGACTGGTATCACCGCAGGAGTGCGGGGCTCGTCTTCAGGTAGGATTCTTCAATGAATTTAGTCGTTAGAATTTGGAAAAAACGCTCAGCGAGCGTGAGGTAGCTCCAAACTGCTTTGGAGACGGAAATTACTGAGTTGCTGCACTTCCTGCGGGGGTATATGTACCCCGTGCTGACGTCAGATCAGTCTCCAACTGCTAGCACGAGCACACTATACCCATTTGTTTTGAGTCCATCTGCTACACGCTAGGAAATTCACATTTGCCAGTTCTAGTCCACCTTTACCTATTCTATCCCCCTCAACCATCTCTTTTCCAAGCTGAACAGCCCTAACCTCTTTAGCCTTTCCTCATAGGGGAACTGTTCCATCCCCTTTATCATTTTGGTTACCTTTCTCTGTACCTTTTGTAGTGCAACTATATATTTTTTGAGATGTGTAGATCAAAATTGCACACATACTCAAGGTACGGTCTCCCCTTGGAGTGATACAAAGGAATTATGACAGTTTCCATAAAACAAAGGCCAGGAACGCCTTCTTGACTGCTCTCATCTTCAAATGGTTTATTAACCACTTGGCCTCCGTGTCCATTGACCCATTTGATCCTGACAGTGCATTCCTCAACCAAAGGGACTGGTGTCTGTCATTATCGTCATCCACTCGTGGCAGTCGAAATCCATTTCAATCACCAAATTAAGGAATACTAGCCACCACATCAAACTGAGTCTGTCCTTCCTTCCTCAGGCTACAGTCTTGAGATCAACACACTCTTCCTTTGCCCAAATCAGCCAATCGGATAAAGATGGTTCAGAGCAGCAAGCACCACCACCATCACTTTTGAGAAAATGCTTGGAGCAGTCGCTAGACCAAAAGTGAGTGCTTGAAACTGGAAATGACCCCCCTAGAATAGCAAACCTTAGATAACACTGATGCTCCTTTTGTATGGGGATATGAAAATATGCCTCTGTCAAGTCCAAGGAGATCAAAAACGCTCCCTGTCTTTTTGCCTCCATGACAGACTTCAAGGTTTCCATTCTGAACTAGAAACTTTTAGGAATTTTAAAATCCTTTTTAGATCCAGAATTGGTCAAAATGTGCCTCTGAGTTTAGGACTACAAATACATAGAATATCTCCCCAGGCCTCATTGATCTTCTGGAACAGGCACTACTACCTCCATGCATCATAGATGGTCTAAAGCCTCTTGTATCTCTTCTTCTGTCACAGATACAAGACAAGGAGACAGCATAAAAGCATCTGAAATAGGGAAGAAAAACTCCATTGTCTTACTGTCTTCTTACTACATTCAGTAACAACTGGTCTGAGGTTATCTGGGCCCATCTCCAATAAAAATTAATTATATGACCACCTATTCTTTCTTCCAGAGATTGGACCCTCACACCTTCAAAGGGAATATGTCCAGCAATATACCCTGTGTTCCTGTCTCTATCCCTTCTCGCGACTCCTCGAAAGAACTGAAACTTAAGGAACAGCCCCTTGAAAACCTGGAGGCCTGAAGTACCTATAACATGTATTGTCATGAAAAAGATCTCTAGCGGGTGCCCCTGCCAAGAGACCCCTCCAGACTATATTCAGGTAGCCTAGAGTTTGGACAGTATTTTCACCAGCTTCTCTAGGACCTCTCCAAATAGAAGCCCCCTGGACCTGGAAGCCCCTGGGCACTAGCTTTACTCAGACTGGAGGAGGATCAACACTTAGACTGTTGTATCAGGAGACACCCAATCCTCCAAGATTCTTTCACCCAGCCTAGACCGGGCACCAGCTCAGTACAGTAATCTCTCTGAATAGAGGTTTCCCTTTAAAGGGAAGCTTAGCCAAATGAGTCTTGGAAGCTGAGTCCATCGACCACTTCAGAGGCTAAGCTATGCTCTGCCACCTGCAAAAAATCATATGAAGTGTCTGCCCAAACATGCCATGCCTTGTTCCAGTTGTGCAGCCTCTTCAAATTCTGCATCTGACTCCTCTCTAAAAATTTTCCTGGAAATGCTGAGATAAGTGGAGAAATGATCTGCCACAATAGCACTACAGATGACTATCTACAAAGCCAGACATAGGTGTTGAAGTCATGGGATCAATTTTCCATCTTGCACATTCTCAAAGGATGCATACCTTCCACAGAGATTGTGGTCCTTCTCATGACCACACACACCTTAGGAGCCTTCAACGTCTCCCTCTCCTCCTCCAAGAGAGTAAAGCTTCACCATCAATTTGTCTTCCTTAAAGGTACCCTCAGGAAACCTTCACTCTGAGAAGTTTGGATCCTCTATAGACTTGGGCAAAGCTCAAGCAGATTTCTTTAATCCCACCATGATAGGATCTTCTTCTAACTTCTCCAGTCTTCACTTCTTTCAAAACTCTCAGGGATTGCACAATCAACAAGGATAACTTCTTCCTAAATAATCACACCATCAGGCACACATCCTCCTCTCTGTAGGAATATTCCCCTTCTTCCATTTCATCCCCTACATCACCCATGTGCTCCCCTCACTGGCTGACTTCTCTGAGGCCCCAGACTTCACAAAACATCTCCTCCAGATCTCTCCTCCTCTCTTGTCCTTTTCCTAGAAGGTTCTTTCTTGTGACCTAGAAGAAGAGTCAGCCCCAGCACTCTGACCCTATGTAAAAATCTGCTACAGCATCTTGAGAAAATCCAGAGACAAAACACAAATGTTTGCAGGAGACAGAGCTATACCCAGATTGGAGCAATCCCCTGCAGTACTATGCCCTTTAAAGACAAATGGCAGCCCGAGAGGAGAACCTAAAATGGCTTAGTCACTCCCCTGCGTCTCCAACATAGCTGCTGTTCCCTCCTGTGAAACATTCGTGCTAGTGGAAACCACTTGACAGGCTGGCCCTGCCATCAAAAGGTCCCCTTAGAGCAATGAATCCCAACCACTCGGTCAGTTCTTCCATCTCCTCACTTTACTGCTGGCAGTAAGCACCATTTACTGTTCCTGCCCAGTGAAGCAGACAGTGCGCAATGTGCCACATATGCACTCCTGAGGTGCAGACATGTTCTCCCCTAGCACTTACCCATCCTAGGAGACCTGACTTCATACCGCTCCCTTCATGCCAAACCTTCACCACGGCAACCTCTTATTAATCACTACTTGGATCTGCCTCACTTGGCTTATTATTTTTAACTTTATTTACTGTCCAGGAACTCTTCAAACTCTTGCCACAGGCATACCAGAGGAGGGAAGAGATCCCAAGAAAGGTGAAGCCAGAGGTAGAAAAGAAAACCGGTAACTCCGGAGCACCAAAGGA